>NW_027411644.1:50938820-51473820 GCF_047663935.1 Musca autumnalis | reverse complement strand
TGCGATATATATCTATATATATATATATATATATATATATATATATATATATATATATATATATATATATATATATATATATATATATATATATATAAATGAACCAAACTTCGGATCTCATAATATTTTTCCAAACTTAGCTTATGCCCAAAAATGGGTCATGTCGGTCCACTTCTTAGTGTACCTCCCTCACAAATGTTCACATTTTTTATACCCTCAGCCTTTAGCCTAAAGAGGGTATTTACACTTTGATACGACCAAAAATGTGCCTCATCGAAATAATGGTTTTAGACCCCAATTATGTTTGTACGACATCCGTTTCAGACAATTTAGAGTCGATCTAGCAATGTCCGTCCGTCCGTTTGTCTGTCTACCTGTCTGGCTGGTGCGCACGATAACTCTCGAACGGATCCAGATTTGATTTAAGTTTAAAGATGGGCCATATCGGTCCACTCCTTCAGGTACCTCCCCCAAAAAATGTTCGGAAAAATTGTCCGCACGATAACTCTTGAAGGGAGTAACCGAATTAGTCCACACTTCGCACATCGTGATATTTCTACCAGACATAGATGAGGCTGCAATATGGAACCTATTGGTCCACTCTTTCGGGTACCTCCCACGCAAAATTTTGCTTAAGTGCAGTTGCTCTCGAATCGCTTTGATTTTTGTTGCAGCCACTAGTGAGTACAATCCCCATTACGACGATATAATTTTTATCAGGAGCAAGTCCATACTTCCTCAGAAATCAGCACAAAAACTGCAGCGCAGGATAACTCTCGAACAGATCAACATATTTGGTTCAAATTTTGGGTCTTTCAATATTTTGTCCAAACTTAGTTTAAGTTAAATTCGAAGATAGACCATATCGGTCCACTCCTTCCGGTACCTCCCCCACAAAGGTTCGAAATTTTTCGCCTAGATTGTGGGCATGATAACTCTAGGAGGGAGTAACCGAATTGAGCCAAACTTTACTATTGGTAATATTACTTTCAGGAATAGATCGGGTTCTAATATGGACTATATCGGTCCGCTCATTTGGGTACCTTTCACACAAAATTTGGAAAAAGTATAGTTTAACAACTCCTCTCTGATCTTATTAATTTGTGATGCAGCAGGTTGCACTTGCGGCCCCTGTTACGACGTTGTATTTTTTTCGTGGGCAAGTCCATACTTCCTGAGATAATGACCCAAAAAGGTCCAGAAAATCCTACCGGCACCACCTAAACTGGCTAATATGTAAAATAACCCTTTAAGAGAGAAATCGATTTAGCCCAAACTTTGTAAATTGAAAAGTAAAATTGTAATATATTTAAATTCAGAAAATTAAGTACAACATTTTTAATTATATAGTCTGTAGGGAAAATATCCATAGACTAATAAAGAAAAAAAATATTTCCTACAGATTTGTATTAGGTCCGAATATGTACTTGATCGGATCACTCATACGGGTACACCCTACCCAAAGTTTGGAAAAAATGCACTCGTCTTGGATCATTCTGAATTTTGTTGCAACATGTAGTTTTTTGCGGCCCTTTCCATCCTGGAAAATTTTCCCAACAGCTAAAAAACCTGCAGAAGTATGTATTGTGTTAACTTTTTTTCTTCGGGTACGAGGCTGAGGGTATATCTCTGTCGGCTCAGCTGACTGATACTTTCTTACTTGTTTTCTTTAAATGCAGTTTAAAGCCTGTTCGAGTATTTTGTGGCAATTTTTACCGAAGGTACTCTTTGTGGTCCTGTTTACATTGATATTATGCTTTTCGTGACGGTGACCAACTGAAATGCCTGGAGGGCGTGATATCTAACGAAAGGAATGTACCCCAAATTAAGATCCACTTCCAAAATGAACTACGTCGCTACATAAGTTCCTTAAGATACCACCTCCGCAACACTTTTGAGCTTTAATCCATATTTTTGTCGGAAAGCTCGTACGTCCAAAAAGGGCCACAAAATTCTGGAAATTCCTTAATACAAAATTTTTGGGGGAAAGGATTTTTTTGTGTAGCCGGTATTAGATCTGCCTATAGATTAACGTTTCAATTCACACAGGCTGAGGGTATATCTCTATCAGCAAAGCCGGCTGATACTTTTTCACTTGTTAGATACATTATCTGACCTAATTTAGGCATGACTTCTGAACTTAAAATTGTTCACAGGAGAGCGAACTATTATCTTTCATTTTTGTTCCGAATATTTTATGGTGGAGGGTATAAAATGTTCGGTCCGGCCTAACTTAACGATTTTTTTACTTGTTGTAATTGGAATTGAAGTGTGAAAATTAATCGAAAACAAATCGCACGGGCAAATTTCAACAATGTAAATATAAAAAAATTAATTGAATTTCTGATGACAAGGGATACAAATAATAAAAACCTTATTTCTCGGTATTATCTTGTTATGCTTCATTAACTTTGTATCAAAAGAAAAAAATTACAATACCGAAATAATCCGAAATCAATTCTTCAAAACGTATCCCCTGTGATGTGAAAAAGCCAATGTCAATGTCTTTTAAAAAGATAATGCCATGGGAAAAGTAAAAAAAAAATAAATAAAAAAATAAAAATAGCCCCAAACAGCATGCAAAAGTTCTTTGCCCTAATAGTCGCGTGCTCGACATCAGCTGATAAGAGGCGTTGGCACTTGTTTTCATTACCAAGCACATGAGATTGTGCTTTTTTGTTTACATTGCTTGTGCGTTTCTGTGACATACGATTTATGTTATGTGGTTTTTTGCTCTAGCCCACAATGTGTCTCTCTTGAGAAAATGTATATAAGCATATCTACATATGTTTGTATATTTAATTCACCTGTTTTCCCATTTTGGAACTTCTAAGCAATTCCCTCAGAATCTTTTTAATGCACTTCAAATTCTTCATATTAAACACAGATGTCATACTTCATACGGCGGTATCACATGGCTTGCCCATCCGACAATGACGATGATAATTTGTTTGCTTATTTGTTTGGTCTTTGGTTTATTGTTGCCGCCAGCAGGTGCTAATGCGTCAAATTGCAATCTTTTTTGGATTTCATAATTCATACGTAATATTTTCATTTAAGCAAATATTTTTTCTAATTGTTACAATTGAAAATTACTAAAACAAAAACATATTGATTGATACTAAAACAATCAAAAAACAGATGCTGATAAGTAGAAAAATATTTAGGAAAACAATCTGAAACTGAAATTTCTTTCATCTGATGTCTTTCTTGAAAGACATAGAACAAAGGTGGGAAAGCTGTGAGCAGTACTTGTATACTATCAATGTGTGGAGTGTATATTAAATTTGTTTCGAAGGGTGAAGAGGGACTTCCATCATATCAAGGAGTGTACCCAGATTCATAATTGCTCCAATGAGATCAACTTTCCAAAGCTGAATCCGAATGGTGTGTCTTAAGACACCACTTTGAAGGGAATTCTTAGGAAATATCGCCAACATTATGCTAAGTGGTATTTTTGCCAACAATTATATATTTTGTTTGATCCGGGTAATATTCTGAGTCGATCTAGTATTGTCCGCCAATCCTTCTGTCTGTCGTAATTTCTATAACATCCAAACGAATTGAAATAGAATGCAAGCATTTTGCACACAGTCTTCGCATGCAGGGTAATTTTAAAGATGGCATATACCATTCCAAGTTATGGTATTTTGCAGTTTTAACCACATTTTGGTATTTCGGAGTCAGAAAACTTCCGTACCAAAAATTCTAAATATAACCAGCAAAAATTTGGAACCGTTAGCCATTATGCAGAGAGCGATATAAAATAAAAAATGTGAAGTGTGTTGAAATTGAAATTGCACCTCAACTGTTCTAAAAAATAATTTTTTTAGCTTACTTTTCAACTTCTAGTGGAAAGAAAGTATCAGTAAGAAGTGCCGACTGAGATATACCCACAGCCTCGGATCTAAAGAAAAGAATCAATAGCATACAGAACATGTTATCAAAAATTTCAAAACGACCAGACGAGTGCTTAAATTGCACTCTTTCCAAACTTGACGTGGGACGTACCCGAAAGAGTTATCCTATGTAGTCAATAGTGGGAAATATTTCGAGGCTGTAGGACAAAATCGGTTTCTCCCTTCGAGGCTATTGAAGTGCACTTTTCCCAAATTTTGTGTGGGAGGTACCCGAAGGGCGGGACCAATATAGTCTATATTCCGACCTGGTACAGGACTAGATGAAATAATACGATGTGCATAGCTTGAACCAATCAGAATCTCCCTGCGAGAGTAATCTTAACTCAGGAAGTATGGACTTGCGCGCAAAAAAATTGTACCGTCGTAAAAGGAGCCGCAAGGACAACCTGCTGAAAAAAATTTCTAAACGATCCGAGAGGAGCCGAATGTTGTGTGGGTGGTACCCAAAGGAGTGGACCGATATAGTTCATATTCCAACAAGATCTATATCTCGGAGGAATAATACGATGTGCAAAGTTTGTACCAAACCGATTGTCCCTTCGAGAGTTATCGTTCACACCATTTTACAGAAAAATTTTGAACTTTTGTGGGGGAGGTAGCCGAAGGAGTGGACCGATATGGCCCATCTTCGAACTTAAACTAAGTTTGGATAAAATATTACGATGCACAAAATTTTGTTCGAATCGGTTCATCCGTTCGAGAGTTATCGTGCGTACCAGCCAGACAGACATACGGTTAGACAGATGAACGGACATGGCTAAATCGACTCCAAATTGGGTGAAACGAATTTCGTCCAAACACACTTGGTGTCTAAAACCGTTATATCGATGAGGCATATCAAAGTGTATATACCCTTCTTAGTCTAAAGGCTGAGGATATAAAAATAGTTACCTCCAGAGGGTTTCCACCGAAAGTTGCAATTTTGCATATTCGACAGTAAAATTCTCCACAAAAACTTGTAGTTGACGAATACGAACATGTAGTTTCGGCGGAGGCATTCCTTGGTCGAAGCTGGGACAGTAATTCCGACAACTAACTACTCAAAAAGTTCTAGCGGTCACACATTCGATAGGTCTACAAGTCTGACCGGCTTCCTTTGGGAGTCAATGGTAACCTATGAGGTCTTCTCGAGGAGACCTCGAGACATGTTAGGTTTTTGAATAACTCAAGAAAGCTTCTGTCTATGTATATAGAAGATTCCAAGAGTTATTCTTCCTATAAAAAACCGCAATACTTCTTCTGTCTATAGAATTCATCCATAAATAGATGATCTCTAGAAGTCTTGTTTCTATAGAAGACCTCAAAACATATTCTGTCTATAGAAGAACTTCAAGAAGTCTTCCATAGATAGACGATCTCAAGAGGTCTTCTGTATACATAAGATTTCAGAGGTTTTCTGCCTACGAAAGATCTCAAGAAGTCTTCTGTCAACAAAATACCTCAAGACGTCTTCTGTTTATAGAAGACTCCAATACGAATTCTGCCTTTAGAATACATCCAAAGCTCTTCTGTCAGGACGTCTTATGTCTATAGAAGACCTCAAGATATCTTAGGTTTTTGAATAACTCAAGAAAGCTTCTGTATATGTATATCAAAGATTCCAAAAGTTATTCTGCCTATAAAAAACCGCAATACATCTTCGGTCTATAGAATCCATCCATAGATAGATGATCTTTAGAAGTCTTGTTTCTACAGAAAGCCTCCAAACGTCATCTGTTTAATGAAGAACTTCAAGAAGTCTTCTATAAATAGACAATCTCAAGAGGTCTTCTGTATACACAAAATTTCAGAGGTTTTCTGCCTACGAAAGATCTCAATAAGTCTTCTGTCAACAAAATACCTCAATAGAAGACTCCAATACGAATTCTGGATATAGAATACATCCAAAGGTCTTATGTCAGGAAGGCTTCTATCTACAGAATATCTCAAGGGACTCCTGTAAGTACAATACCTCAAAACGACTACAGAATACCATAAGAGGTCCTCTACACTACGACCTGAAGAAGTCTTCAGCCTATAGACAACTTGCAGAGGAAAATCTTAAGATGTCTTCTTTATACGAAAGAAGCCTCACGAAGCCTCTATAAGGCTTTCAAAAATCTTCTGTCTGCAGAAGAAGATCTGAAGAGGTTTTATATGTAAAGAAGAAAAGATCCGTCTACAGAATAACACGACCTCAAGAGGTTCTCTGTCCATGGACGACCTCAAGTGTCTTCTATCTACATACAACTTCCAGAGGACCTCTGCCTATAGAAGACCTCAAGATGTCTTCAGTCTATAGGAGGCCCCAAAAAATTCTATGCTTATAGAAAACCTCAAGAGGTCTTCAGTCTATTAACAGACCGCAAAAAAACTCCTGGCTATAAAAGACCACAAACAGTCTCCTGACTATAGAAGACCTCAATAGATAGGAGGGATTCGAACGGCTTCCTCAATAGGTCTTACCTCTATAAAAACCTTCAGAAGGTCTTCTGTCTATAGAAGACCTCTTCCGCCTTTAGAAACTTCTTTAGCTCTTCTTTCTGTCTCTCAAGTCGGTATCTCAAGACGACTACGGCCTATACTGGGCATCAAGAGGTCTGCTATCTATTGGAAATCTTAAGGAGGCATCTATCTATAGAAGACCTCAAGAGTTTTTCTGTCTAGAAAAGACCTCAAGAGGCCTTTCATATATAGAACATGTCTTCTGTATATAGAATACCTCAATACGTCTTCAGTCTATAGAGTACCTGTCCTAAGAAGACCTCAAGAAGACTTATGTCTGTAGAACATTGCTGTTTCAGAATCAGCAAAAACTTCCCAGGTGTAAGCGGGTTTCGTTTAAAGTTAGTTAAGGTGCACTCTGCATGACATTGTTTTACATATCAAAAATGGAAAGACCTATCAAAAAAGAAAATACCATTAAGGCCAATCTTGTAGAGAATTTTCACTGCTACAACATTTTCTCTAATCCCATTTCGATAGGGCTTGCGATTTCCAAGCAAAATCGTGAAAACCTAAAAAACCCCTAAAAATGTGAACTTTGACCGCGATTTATTTGAAAATACCTTTTTATTTTGATTTTCTCATCTATGAACATTGTAGTTTCAGTATCCGCAAAATCTTCTCAGGTGTAAGCACCTTTCATTTAAAATTAGTTAAGGTGCACCGTATATAATCTTCAATTGTATTTTAGGGCATACAATGTTACTGTTAATAACACTGCGCAACATTTTTAAGGTAATATTGAGCAAACAATTTGAGCTTAGGATTTTTTTAAGTACAGACCCCAACGACAAAAGCCCTAGTTGTGTTTTGTTGTGTCAAAAGCTCTAGTTGGGTTTTGTTGGATTTAATGGCCCCATCTAATAATTGTTAAATATTGATTTTTTAAAGAAGTTCTCTGAAACCTAATTAAATCTTCATCTGACCTCTTTAGCGAATTTGTAGATAAGGGCAAGATTAAAATATTTGGAGAAATAATAAACTCGAAAAACTACACTTATTGCCTCAAATTTTATAAAATATCGAAAATTTCCAAAATTGGTATCAATTTCGCACCATATCTCCAAAAGCGTTAATTTTTTCTGAATATTTTCTTCTGGAAAAATAGTCACTGGAATGTCAGGACATGTCATTGTTGTCAAATGCCTATATCACGTTGTTTTCAGCACATTTCTCAACAACGATTTAATAAATATGTCAATAATGCGGTGAAATTCGAGAATAAACTGTTGGTGTGAACTGTGTTTGAAATACATACGTGTAGTAAAAGATATGATGCAAAATACCGTGGAAACAACATAAAATATTTTAGAGTTTCAGAATGTTCTGAAGAATTGCTGAGAACTTTATTTGGAGGATATTTGCAAAAGGTTACTTGATTCAACTCCCACTAGTTTAGCTGATACTGACCAAAATTTCAGCAATTATGTAACATATTCTATATTTGACCATACTATAAACATATTTAAAAACCATTCAACAAAATACATACATCAAAAATTATTTTTAAAAACAAATACAACTAGAACATATACAAAGTTTACGACACACTTATCAAAATACATCGCATAAATAATACAAGAGTATATAAAAATGTCAACTTCATATTTTAATTAAGGGCTAATAAAGTTAAATTAACAACACCAACAACGACATACTCTCTCAAACATAAACGTTGTTACCCCCACATATGCGCATAAACATATGGATGTTTATATTCGTAGAATAAAGTTTATTATAGCTTATGTATGTAAGTATTCCCTAAGAATGACAACAACAATGCAACTGTGGTAAGCGGTTTAACTTCATGGAAAATGTATGAACATTCAAAAAAAAAATGGGAAAACCACTGCTAGCGCCATATTTGGCGTAATTAGCAATGCTACATTTTTTATGAGATAATAAATGATCCTAAATTACAAAGTTAACCTAAAACATAAAAGTACTCGTTGTACCCATCAGGTGAAAGAGACGATATGAATATGAAATTGCATTGAATAAATTATGATTATAAGGTCTTATAATATTACAAATACTTGATGCTGAGATGGGATAAGTGGGTTTGCTGTTTTGTGACAAAAGGACAAATGATATTCATATGAAGATTAATTAGACGGATACTCTTTGTTAGAAAGATGTTGTAAATACATATTATACATCGTTATTCCAAAAAAAAAAAAAAAAACGGAAGAAAATATTCAGGATTGAATCTAATTCATATATTATGCTGATGTCCTAAAATTAAATACAATATCAACAAAATATATGAGGCGCTCAGCGCCAATACGGCCAAAAAAATCAGCAGACTATAAATATCTAACCAGAACTTTGTGAAATAACTACTAAAATACGAGTACCTCCATATTACATTGAATAATACTAGGTTATACCACCTTCTAAAATAATGCGATATGAATTTTTTTTGGAATTTATTTCAAAAGATTATAGTTAAATCTTTATAGTCAGTTTGATTTTTTTGGGAATGTGGGTTATAGACCGTTTACATATAACCGGGTTAACCCAGTGGGTCTGGGTTTCAAATGCCATTTCCATTGTGTATACTTCAAATAAATCCTCATAAAGAAGGTTAACCCTGCAAAAAACTATAATATAAACGCCGTATTAGGTCATTTTTCGGTTAAATTGAAACGCTTATAATTTCAGTAATTAACGAAAATTTTCGGTAAGTTAACAACGAAAGTAAAGCTGTCGCTAAGTCCCACCGATAGCAAGAATGTTGTTAACTTTTATTTACAATTTTATTTCATAATTTTGCGTTTTAATTTTACCGATTTTTGTCGGTAACTCCAAAAATGAGTTGCAGAATTCCACTACATATGTCTACACCTCTCAGAATTATAAAGGTCATCTTTACATTTCTCCTTCCTTTGTAGCAATCTTTTAACCTTTTCCAATTATGTCGCTACCATCACCATAAATGCGCATACGACGAAGAAAACATAGAAAAGTTTACGTTAAACTGCCGTCACTTCGAAACCAACTAACTACACCAACAAGTCAGGAAATTACGTCACTTCTTGATATACAATACCGTAGTATTGTTCTGTTTTTATGAGTGTTTGTTATTGGATACCCATAAAAATATGGATAATTTTATTAACAAATTTAATTAATTTATTACAATCGATTTGATGATAGATATACAGGATAATGCAAACAGGGTGGAAGAATGGTACCGCTACTCGTTTCTAACTTGTATTAAGTTCATTCAGAAAAACAAACATAAACATATGAAATATGAACAATTAGTATTTATTGCTTATATCCAACTAGCAAAGTGCCCGCTACTTCGTATGCGTTAAATATGCAAAACAAATAAACAATATATAATATAGAATGGTGGAAACTTTTTGTCACGCCTACACAAGAGCAATCCACATTTTTTGAGATATTTTAATTGAGGTTCTCAGCGCAAATATGGCCTAACCCAACAACCATCCTCATTTCCAGCTCTATCTGTTCTCTCAAAACCAATTATAGAACTATTTATACTTTACATGTAAATACATAAATACGAACCTCCTCCAATTATTTCAAAATTCCCTTTACACAATAACAAATTGTACCAAATCCTGTGCCATTTACAACTTTTCGTATATTTATGGCACATATTTCTTAAATCGAATCCAGATCTATCCGTTCATCCAATACAAAATTGTACCATACATGGAACCATTTTGTACCCCTAAGTGTACCTAATTCCACATTTTAGGATTCGAGTGCTATAATTTCATCCAAATCCTAATTGTACAAAATGTAGTACTTTTGGTAAGCACGCATTTCCCCAACAGCTCTAACCGTTCGCTCAAATCCAAGTTGTACCAAATTTAGTACCGTTTAGTACCTTTCATACATATAAGTACGAATTTCCAAAACTTCCTCAATCCTACACCCCAACAGTAATCTTAATTCCAAACTTCAAGATTCCAGCTCTAGCCGTTCGCTCAAATCCAAATTGTACCAAATTTAGTACTTTTCGTACTCATAAGTACGAATTTCAAAAACTACTTCCATATCTCAATCCTACACTCCAAAAGTAATCTTAATTCCAAATTTCTTGATTCCAACTCTATCCGTTCGCTCAAATCCAAATTGTAACAAATTTAGTACTATTTAGTACTTTTCCTTCCCATAACTAAAAATTTCCAACATTTTATCAATCCTACAATTCAACAGGTATTTTAATTCCAAACTTGAGGATGGCAGCTACATAATATCACCGAAATCCAAATTGTACCAAATTTAGTACCATTTAGTACTTTTCGTACCCATAAGTACACATTTTCAAACAATAAGCTTAATTCCGAATTTCAGGATTCCAGATATATCCGATAACTCAAATCCAAATTTGGAACCATTTAGAACTATTCGTATCCATAGTACGAATTTCTAAACCTACCTCTATCAACACTCCAACATCAATTTTAATTCCGAATTTCACGATTCCAAATGTATCCTATCACTGAAATCCAAATTGTACCAAATTTAGTACTATTTAGTACTTTTCCTACCCATAAGTACAAATTTCCAAAACTTTATCAATCTTACACTCCAACAGTACTCCTTATTCCAAATCTCGGGTTTCCAGCTATATCGATTCACCCAATTGCAAACTGTACCAAATTTGGTACCATTTAGTACTTTCGTACCCATGAGTACGAATTTCTACAACTACCTCAATCTTACACGCCAACAGTAATCTTAATTCCAAATTTCAGAATTACAGCTGCATCAGATCACCGTAATCCAAATTGTACCAAATTTAGTACCATTTAGTACTTTTTGTTCCCATAGGTCCGAATTTCCATACCTACCTCTATCCAACACTCCAAAACTAATCTTAATTTCGAATTTCAGGATTCCAAATGTATCTGATCAAATCCAAATTGTACCAAATTTGGTACCATTTAGTACTCTTCGTTGCCATAAGTACGAATTTCCAAAAGTAACCCAATCCCACACTCCAATAGTAATCTTAATTCCAAATTTCACTATTCCAGCTCTATCCGATCACTTAAATTCATATTGTACCAAATTTGGTACCATTTAGTACTTTTCGTACCCAAAAGTACGAATTTCCAAAAACCGAGCCTTATCTCACGCCAACATACCAACACCAACCTACACTCAAAATTTCAAGCTTATAGCTTCATCCGTTTCGTCTGGGCATTGATTATAAGGCGGTCAGCCACACAAATGAGACACTTTTTAGTACATTTTAGTGCTTTTCGCATCCTTCTAGGACGAATTTCCAAAAACCCAGCCTT
Source organism: Musca autumnalis (assembly GCF_047663935.1). Classification (NCBI taxonomy): domain Eukaryota; kingdom Metazoa; phylum Arthropoda; class Insecta; order Diptera; family Muscidae; genus Musca; species Musca autumnalis. The sequence goes on along the minus strand of NW_027411644.1, from coordinate 51,462,128 downwards.
ATCGAGCACCTTCGCCCCAAGACTAATCCTCACCCAAAATTTGGGAATTCTAGCTTCAGCCGTTTCGTCTGGGCGTTGATTCCTAGTCGGCCCCCCACACAAATTTGACCATTTTTAGTACATTTTAGTGCTTTTCGCACCCTTGTAGGACGAATTTCCAAAAACCCAGCCTTATCGAGCACCTTCGCCCCAAGACTAATCCTCACCCAAAATTTGGGAATTCTAGCTCAAGCAGTTTCGTCTGGGCGTTGATTCTTAGTCGGCCCCCCACACAAATTTGACCATTTTTAGTACATTTTAGTGCTTTTCGCACCCTTGTAGGACGAATTTCCAAAAACCCAGCTTTATCGAGCACCTTCGCCCCAAGACTAATCCTCACCCAAAATTTGGGAATTCTAGCTTCAGCCGTTTCGTCTGGGCGTTGATTCCTAGTCGGCCCCCACACAAATTTGACCATTTTTAATACATTTTAGTGCTTTTCGCACCCTTGTAGGACGAATTTCCAAAAACCCAGCCTTATCGAGCACCTTCGCCCCAAGACTAATCCTCACCCAAAATTTGGGAATTCTAGCTTAAGCAGTTTCGTCTGGGCGTTGATTCTTAGTCGGCCCCCCACACAAATTTGACCATTTTTAGTACATTTTAGTGCTTTTCGTACCCTTGTAGGACGAATTTCCAAAAACCCAGCTTTATCGAGCACCTTCGCCCCAAGACTAATCCTCACCCAAAATTTGGGAATTCTAGCTTCAGCCGTTTCGTCTGGGCGTTGATTCCTAGCCGGCCCCCCACACAAATTTGACCATTTTTAGTACATTTTAGTGCTTTTCGCACCCTTGTAGGACAAATTTCCAAAAACCCAGCCTTATCGAGCACCTTCGCCCCAAGACTAATCCTCACCCAAAATTTGGGAATTCTAGCTTAAGCAGTTTCGTCTGGGCGTTGATTCTTAGTCGGCCCCCCACACAAATTTGACCATTTTTAGTACATTTTAGTGCTTTTCGCACCCTTGTAGGACGAATTTCCAAAAACCCTGCCTTATCGAGCACGTTCGCCCCAAGACTAATCCTCACCCAAAATTTGGGAATTCTAGCTTCAGCCGTTTCGCCTGGGCGTTGATTCTTAGTCGGCCCCCCACACAAATTTGACCATTTTTAGTACATTTTAGTGCTTTTCGCACCCTTGTAGGACGAATTTCCAAAAACCCAGCCTTATCGAGCACCTTCGCCCCAAGACTAATCCTCACCTAAAATTTGGGAATTCTAGCTTCAGCCGTTTCGTCTGGGCGTTGATTCTTAGTCGGCCCCCACACAAATGGTACCATTTTTAGTACATTTTAGTACTTTTCGTACCCTTCTAGGACGAATTTCCAAAAACCCAGCCTTATCGAGCACCTTTGCCCCAAGACTAATCCTCACACAAAATTTGGGGATTCTAGCTTCAGCCGTTTCGTCTGCGCGTTGTAGATCACATCTTCACTTTACTCTTTTATATATATAGATAAAAGGCAAACATCTGTATTTCCCAGAAATCTTATTTCTAATTTCTATAGCAATATTTAGTTAGGGTTAAATTAAACAGGTTGAATCCCAGAGCAAATGTATCTCTATCATGCAATAATCTCTTTCATCACAAGTGAACACATAATTTTCCATGATGTTACCTCTAAAACTTCCATTGGTACACGCAGAAAAATATATGTTAGAAATATGTTTGGATCCAAACAAATGTTTGTTTGGGACTGGTCCAAACAAATATATGTTTGCAACATTTTGTAACATATCTCAATTTTATTTGTTTGGATACCAACATATTTTTTATGTTAGAACATATTTTTTATGGGTGGAGAGAGGATTTTTGTCAAAGAGAGTAACAACAAGATTGCGGAATGCTGTTTTATAATAGTGAGTTGTGTGTCTGGTGTAATAGAAGACGCAGAAACGAAGACAGGAGGGTAAGGAAGTTTATTTGGTGTTTGGCGTAGCAAGCGAAGAGGTAAAGAAAAAAACATGGTATGAATTATGTTGGTCTTTTTTCTTCAGTTTTCTAAATACACTCGTTGAGTAAATACAGTAAAGTGAGTGAATAAATCAGTGTTTTGTGCTTTCTTAAAGAAATGGTGCTGTTTAGTAAATTAAATTCCCACTTTTATAATTAAATCAAAAAGGTGAATGGAAATATTTTATTGGACAAGGAAGAAATCGCATTTAATATAGATAATTACATCAACACATTTTTTATAAACATACATACATATGTACCCAGCAAAATTTGAAGGAAGGGGTTCCATGCGATGATTTGATTTCATGGCATCTTTTGCATTGTTTCAAACGAAGTCGTGAAAGATCCGATCTTTTCGTTAGCATTTGAACCAATGCAAATGAAGTCGTGAAAGATCGGTTGTTTTGATCAGCATTTGAACCCATACAAAGGAAGACGTGAAAGATCGGATCTTCGGACATGTCAAAGCATTGGCGTAAATGACATGTTTTGGATCCAAAAATGAATAGCATCTTTTGGGGTCCACGCTCATATAAAATTCATCGATGAAGATACTAAAAAGATGACATGCCAGATCACTTGCACCCATGATTGAATGACATCTTTGACATCAAAAATTTGGCTGGGTATATTTGAAGTATGGATGTACCTATTTATTAAATTATATTATCATTTGATTCCAGATGCCGATTTCCCGCTGATGATTTCAACTTTGAGGAAAATGTGTTTTATGTCACAACTAAGGAGAAGCGTTCAACGATGTTTCTTTAATTTTTTTTCTTTTTAAAAGTGTTTCTTTTATTAAAGTCTGTTATGTATTTCTTTGGAATTTTTTATGTACCTATGCGTTTGTTGTTGCTTTTGTGTTTGGTATTTCAATAAACCACCACCATTTATAAATGTGTGTATATGTTAGACATAGCCATTGGGCGCTTACTGCGAGCAAGTGAGCATACATTTCAATGTGTTTTACATTGAAATTTACGCTCCCTTGCTCTCAATAAGCGCCCACTAGTGCATGTGTTTGTTTTTATACCCTATACCACAATGTGTAAAGGGTATTATAAGTTTGTTTTGGTAAAAATTCATGTAACACCGCGAAATATTCGTCGGAGACCCCCAATGTGGTATACCAATCTTCATATCTCGACGAGATAAAGCGATTTTGAGATGTGTGTCCGTCCGTCCGTCTGTCCATTATAAATTGTAAACACGCTCCAGGCCGCAATTATGGACCGATCGTCACGAAATTTTGTATGGAAGTCGGGTTTAGATCAGAATAGATCCCTATTCTTATTGGTGATGATCGTGAAATATTTAGCGGGTGAAATGGACCAAAAACATAATATTTATCCAATTTTCTAGCGGCTCTGTAGGTCTCAATAATAGTCCGATCAACGCGTAATTTTAAATAAGGTAATGGTATATCACAAAGGAGAAGCTTGCAATTTGAGATGGCGATCGGATAATATTTAGAGGGTTAAATAGACCAAAACTTTTGTGTTAAAATTGTGAAAATTTTTAATATACAGCTTATTTCTTAATTCCTGGAAGTGACAATCCGGACAAGTGAGATGTACTTGAAAGTGGAACGCTTGACCTTTCATTTGATGCCAATTATGTTGGTGTGCATGATCAGATAACAGACTTACAGCCTAATATATCCCGATATTTGTTTGTATTGTAATAATAAACTCGCTAGAAGTCGCAATTATACATCAATAGTCACGAAATTTTTCACCGGGTAAGAGTATAGGTCGAATAAGATGCCTACAATTTTGAATGATGATCTGATATTCTTTAGCGTGTGAAATGGACCATTACTTTTGTATGAAAAATATAAAAATTTTATTTTTGGTCGAAATTTTAATTCCTTGAGGACATATATATTTCGCAAAGTAGCCTACATATGGGAAAAAACTACTGACCTTTCCTCTGATGTAAATTGCAATAAAGTGTTTGCTAGATAACGGGCCTACTGTCTAATATATAATGGATGAAATGGACCAGAAACAAAATTTTAACCAATTTTGTAGCGGCTCTGTATGTCAAAATAATAACCCGCAAAATTTTAAACAAAGTTTGAGTTTATGATGAAGAAGAAGCGTACAAACCAACGTGAAGATCAGATAATGCTTAGCGGGTTAAATGGACTGAAACTTTTGTGTGAAATTGGTACAAATTTCAATAACGTAGCGGTTAAACAACGGAAGTAGTAGTACTACATAAGTGGGTTTCATTACATTTTAGTTTGTGTGAACTAAATTTTCCTTTCCTGCTACAAAAATGTCTTTGTCATGCTAGATAACTTTTTGGTTTTGGTCATAAGTATTATACATTACATCTCTGATATTTGATAATTAAATTTTCACAGTCATTGAAAAGAAGTTCCGTGGAGAACGATTGTCCAGGGATAGTGGTATAGGGTATCCCATGGTCGGCTCCGTCCGACTATAGACTTTTCTTACTTGTTTTTTTTGTGGCTTTTGGTTTTTTTTGCACCCAAACATATAATTTGTTAGCACACAAACATATAATTTGTTTGTACCCAAACATATATTTGTTTGCAGGACCCAAACATGTGTTATGTTTGGGACTGATTGCAAACAAATATATGTTTGCTGCAAAATATGTCCCAAATGTTAGAGAGTCCATTTTTTCCTCCGTGTACTCGTGAAAGATAATGAATCACACAATCGTCCAAAAATTATCTTACTATGGCAAAACGAACCTGCATTATCATGACAATTTCCGTTTGAAGGTTCATAAGCTGTTAATCTGCAACTGGAAGTAGAGGACAAAAGAATGTATGGAAGCTTCCACCATAAACTGTTAGGCGTTTGTGGTGTATGTATCATAAACAGTGTGCCTACCCAGCAAAGTAATCGTACCGACATCGTAACGAAATCAAAAGAAAATTCGGACGCTATGTCCGATGTCGGATCCGAAATCGGAACGACATCTTAATGAAGTGGTTGACATAATTTCGGAACGAAATGTTTGAGCAAAATCGGATCGATTTCGGTCAGAATTCGGAAGAAAATCCATGGGAAATTCCGAATCTTCGAAAAGATTTCTGAACGATTTTGGAATAATGTCGTAGGAATATCGAATGAAAAATTGTTTTTCGGACGCCTTTTTTGTTGACCAATTTTTCTTTGTTATTTTTTTTATTGGAAGATTGCAATTTCAAATGACCCAGCAAACCAATCGTACCGACATCGGAACAAAATTCGGACGCTACGACCGATGTCGGATCCGAAATCGTAACGACATCTTAACGAAAGTTGTATAAAGTGGTTGACATAATTTCGGAACGAAATCTTTATCGATGAGGCACATTTTGCCCGTATGAAAGTGTATATACCCTCGTTAGCATAAATGCTGAGGTTATAAAAATCGAACTTGCTGTAATTTGACATTTGAATTTTCAGTGGGCACGAAACTTCTTCACTAAAAATTGTCAACATAGGTTCATGTTTTGGTATAGCTCCCGTATAACGGTACTTCCCGATTTTCGGTATTTTGAGGGTCTTAGGTACATTGTTTGACGGAGCTACCCGTAATTTGACTTTTGAGGTTCCCTGCAGTTATAAAACTTTTCCACCAAAAATTGTAAAGACACTTTGATATAGCCCCCTGGCTGAACACATTTTTTAGATTAGATAATTTAGGCATTTGGGATATCCATGGTCGAAAAATGTTTCCACCTAAAATTGTGAAAGGAAACTAATTATTCCATTTTAATTAAGACTATTTTATGGTGGAGGGTATAAAAATTCGGTCGGCCGAACTTAACATTTTTAAAGTGTTTTATTTAACGTCCTTTGGTGTCCGTTTAGTTAAAATCTAGTAACTCATTTTTAACACAGTTGCAGCTGACCAATTTTAGATTTGGATGACAATACATGAATATGAAACCAAAACCAATATGGGTCCACTTTTTTCCTATAGCCCCCATATAGCGGTGGGTGCCACCGTGGTGTAATGGTATGCACACCCGCCTTGCACGCTGAAGGTCGTGGGTTCGATTCCCCGGCCAAGCAACATCAAACAATTTTCAACGGTGGCAAAATACCCCTCAGTAATGTTGGCGACATTTCCTGAGTATTTTCAGCCATGTAAAACTTCTTTACAAGTGGTGTCTTAAGACACGCCGTTCGGACTCGGCGATAAACTGTAGGTCCCATATCATTGAGCTAATATGAATCGGGGTGCACTCATTGATATGAGAGAAGTCTCCCTTGTCCCATCTGGGATGTTTGTGGAACATTTATTATATACACTCCGTTTCATCTGAATAGAACCAACCAATATAACAAATACCGTTATATCTGACGATAGGAGAGACTTGTAAATTATATTTTTGTGGACATGTACAGTATAAAGTAGCCGATATTTTCAATACCTAACATGTTTCACATATGCGTTTTAACTGTACTTTTTACTCGCTTTATGAAAAAATGTCAAAATATTAGCATGTTTTAATAGTTCACCAGGATAGAACCAGCCTAAGAATTTACACAAATCCTTTGTCGGATGTGGTAAACTTTTACAAAAAACTATTTATAATTATAAATAAAGGCCGTGAGTGTTGATTGTCAACAAATATTGTGCAAAAAATTTGTATTAGGGTCTTGAAATTTGATGAAAATCGATGCTTAGGGTTCCAACAAATATTCATATGAAGAAATCGGTAGAAACAATTTACAAAGCCAAAATTTTATACTGAATTATGTTCAAAATTTTCTAGACTACAATAGAAATACAAAAAAGTCACATTTGATAGGTTTATAAGCCCAAAACAGAGGAAATATTATAAAGATAACTCAAATTTCTACCTTTCCAATCCAAAAATTGATATTTTATCTCAGGAAAGTGAATGCAAATCGATGGGTTCCACCCAGTTTCGTTAGCTGTGGACATCTACAGGTCCAAAAAATAAAGAAAATCACACCGCCGAACGCTTCATGACATAAGTCCAGGTTTTGGTATAGCCCTTATGTAACGGTACCACACAATTTCAGGCATTTTAAAGTTTTTATCTACATTTTCGGCCTAAATTGGCTATAATTTTGTTATGAAGTTCTCAGTGGTAAAAAATTTAATAACTGAAAAGTTAAAAATAAAAAATAATTTAAAAATTAATTTAATTAAAAACCCAAATGTTTTCCCATGGAAGTTCACTAGGTAATTTCATATAAGATAAAAATTATTTCTTACCAAGTAAAATAAAAAATAACTAAAAAATTAAGTTACAGTGTTTTATTTATAAATGCACTTAAAACTATAAAATAATTGTTCAAGATGGAATCTCTTAAATAAAACGCTTGCACTTGAATTAAAAGTTGTGACAAAATTCAACGCCTAGCGTTTTATTTGAAAGATTCCATCATGAACAATTATTTTATAGTTTTAAGCGCATTTATAAAAAAAACACTGTAACTTAACAAGAGGGTCCACTACTATTTTATAGATGTAATATTGATATCCAATAAAGAATCCTACTGAACTTTTTGCTAAATTTCTACGAGAGATGCTAGGGTTTTCTATACAATGATCATCTTCCTCAGAGAAGGCCGTTTAGAGGACTATTGAATAACCACTAGTCTTTTATGGGAAAGTCTACCATTTTTATAAGAGGAGAACTGTTGTCTTCTTTAAGAAAAATGTCTTGACTTTTTGTTGGTCTGTGAAAGACCTAATAGTACTTTTTGTTTTTTTCAAAATTATAGGCGCACAATGGTTCAGGAATCGATTTTCCTGGCCGAAAAACAAAATTTTGTTTTGTCAAAGATGTTTAATTTCTATATGGGATTCGATATTGAAAATTTTTTGAAATTCCAAAATTAGTGGACTAGAACTTTTGTGGAACAACATGGAACAAAGCTCTGTCTTCACAGAAAGATGCCCGTGTGTCTCCTCTTTTAGCCCATGTATACTTTTTACCCGTCCCGTTCCGTCCGTTTAACACTTTTTTCAATTTATTGAAATTACATGGGTAAAAATGTGTATAGAACTGTTTCCATATGAATTACAGCTTTTTGACACAAATTAAAATTTTTTTGAGTATATGACTTTTTATACTAGTTATATAAGTTTTATGAAAACCCAAGGAGTATTTTTTTAATTTTTGAAAAAATTAAAATTTGTTTGTAAATTTTTTTACAAATTTTTGAAAAAAAAAAATTCGATTTTTTTTAGTTTTTTGGTAATTTTATTGTTTATTTGTTGGTGTTTGACCATCTTTAAAACATAACAATTTTAAGCGTCTAAATAATAAACAATAAATTTTCATCCAACTAATTGCTCCTAAAATATTTCCATGACCTTATTATTGCGAAAAATATGTATGTATTAGAATTACTTTGTCCACCAAATAAATCACCAGAAACCCCCAATGTCAACAAAAATGGAATAACTTCCGCCACAAACTAATTATGTTACATTTAATTTTCAAATATTCAATCACTTGTACCATCATTCCAATAACTGTTATCTTTGGAATTTATGACAATTAATGCCATTGATTGAATACAATAGGCATCCAAAACTATTTATGAAAACTTTGATTGACGCTACATACATTTTTTGTGGTTGTGTTTGTTTGAAACACAAACATTTTTGTAGCTTCCCAACATCCCAGTTAACATGTTTTATGAATTAGTTACGAAGTCGGACAGAATTTCTGAAAAAAATTTCCGATTCTGATGCCAAATACGTTACGAAAGTTGTATGGACGTGGTCATCGAATTCGGAAAGAATTTTCTAAAGAAAATCTTAAAAAATATTAGAGTTTCGCGACGAATTCGGTGCGAATTTTGAAGTAAATTCTCAGAAGATTCGGTGACAGAATTCGGTCCGAATTCGGAAGAAAATTCTGGAAAATTCGTTGAAAAATTTAAATTTTCTTAAGAAAATTGGTCCGTATTCGGAAAGAAATTCTGGAAAAATTCGAAGAAAAGTTACGATTTTCTGAAAAAATATTGGAAAAAGTTCTGATGCTGACGCCTTTGACTCAGAGACAATTTTCTTTAGTTGTATGGACGTGGTCACCGAATTCGGAAAGAATTTCCTAAATAAATTCTTAAAAAATATTAGAGTTCCGCGACGAATTCGGTCTGAATTTCGAAGTAAATTCTCAAAAAATTCGGTGAAAAAAAGATTTTCTGACAGAATTCGGTCCGAATTCGGAAGAAAATTCTGGAAAATTTGTTGAAAAATTTAGATTTTCTTAAGAAAATCGGTCCGTATTCGGAAAGAAATTCTGGAAAAATTCGAAGAAAAGTTAAGATTTTCTGAAAAAATATTGGAAAAAGTTCTGATGCTGACGCCTTTGACTCAGACACAATTTTCTTTATACCCTCAGCATTTATGCTAACGAGGGTATATACACTTTCATACGGGCAAAATGTGCCTCATCGAAATCATGGATTTAGACCCCACGTATCTTTGGACGAAATCCGTTATAGACAATTTGGAGTCGATTTAGCAATGTCCGTCCGTCTGTCCGTCTGGCTGGTGGGAACGATAATTCTCGAGCGGATGAACCGATTTGGTCCAAAATTTGGCCATACTTTACACATCGTGAAATTTCTACCAGACATAGTTGAGGTTCAAATCGGTTGATCAGGTTCAAATCGGTTGATCCGTTCACTCCAACCACTATACTTGTTGCCATATAGACCCTATCGGTCCACTCCTTCGGGTACCTCCCCCACAAAATTTCGGAAAAGTTCAATTTAGGAGCTGCTCTCGAATCGCTTTGATTTTTGTTGTAACAAATTGTATTTGTTGCCCCTTTTACGGACGTACAAGTTTTATCAGGGGCACGTCCATACTTTCAGAGAAACTAGCCGGAAGTTTACAACTTAGTATGGATGTGCCCCTGATAAAACTTGTACGTCCGTAAAAGGGGCAACAAATACAATTTGTTACAACAAAAATCAAAGCGATTCGAGAGCAGCTCCTAAATTGAACTTTTCCGAAATTTTGTGGGGGAGGTACCCGAAGGAGTGGGCCGATAGGGTCTATATGGCAACAAGTATAGTGGTTGGAGTGAACGGATCAACCGATTTGGTTTAAAATTTGGCTTTAGTAATATTTTGTTCAAAATTATTTTATGTTCGATGATGGACCATATCGGTCCACTCCCTCGGGTACCTCCCCCACAAAAGTTCAAATTTTTTCGCAAAAATTATACGCACGATAACTCTCGAAGTGACTAACCCATTTAGTCCATACTTTGCACATCGTAATATTTCTACCAGACATAGATCAAGTTCGAATATGGATTATATAGGTCCACACCTTCGGGTACCTACTCTCGAATCGTTTTGATTTTTGTTGTAACATCGACGGTATAAGTTGGTTCAGGTGTAAGTCAATACTTCTCTAAACATCCGCTATGGCACAATGTGTAGTGGCTGAAGCGCATGATGACTCTCGAACGGATAAACCGATTTTGTCCAAACTTAAATCAATTTCTAAGATGGGCTATATCGGTCCACTCCTTTAGGCACCTTACCTACAAAAGTTCAACACTTTTCACTAAAATGGTGCACACCATAACTCCCGAAGGTAGTAATCGATTTGGTTCATACTTTGCACATCGTTATATTTCTACAAGACAAAGATCAGGTTCGAAAATCGGCTATATATGTCAACTTCTTCGGATACCTCTCACACAAAATTTCGAAAAAAATTCAGTTTAAGGCTGCTATCGAATCGCTTTGATCTTGTCTGATCTGTAACAACTTTTATTTGCTGTCATTACGACGGTACAAGTTATTTCAGGGGCAAGTCCATACTTCCTGAGAAAATAGCCCGAAAGCTGTAAAAACGCTTGATCTTATGTTCTTCGTGGGCAAGTCCATGCTTTCAGACCAACTGAAATGATTGATGAGCCCAATATCAATCAAAAGGAATGACTCCCAAAATAAGATCCACTTCCAAAATGGACTACGTCGATCCATTCCTTCAAGTACATCCTCCGCAAAACTTTTGTCGTTTTGTATTTTTTGTCGGCAAATTCCAAAAAGGGCCACAAAATCCGTAATCCGTAGATTCGATATTGCCAATCGATGAACGCTTCTATTCGCACGGGCTGAGGGTATATCTCTGTCGGCAAAGCCGACTGATACTTTTTTACTTGTTTAATACCCTAGACAGACGGCAGCGTTAATTGGCATTAACTGCCTTAATTCAAATTAATTTGTGCATTAATTATCCACATTTTTAATTCACAAAATCAAAGGGAATTTAAACTGAATTTAGCTATTTCAGTATGGCAATGCTGTAAAAGAGAACCCATATTCATGTAGGAGAGAGAGCATATTCATGCACTGAGAAACAAATTAATTTGCAAACAACAGCAAACAGCTGTTTCGTAAATGCAGAAACTGACGTCTGTCAGGTTAAAATTAAATGCCCATCTTAATGCAAATTAACGTTGCCGTCTGTCGGGGGCCACCGTGGTGCAATGGTTAGCACGTCCGCCTTGCACTCAGAAGGTCTGCGGTTCGAATCCCAGGCCAAGCAACATCAAATTTTCAACGGTGGCAAAATTCCCCCTCAGTAATGCTTGGCGACATTTCCTGAGTATTTAAGCCATGAAAAACTTCTCTACAAGTGGTGTCGTAAGACACGCCGTTCGGACTCGGCAATAAAAAGTAGGTCCCATATCATTGAGCCAATATGAATCGGCGTGCACTCATTGATATGAGAGAAGTCTCCCTTGTCCCATCTGGGATGTTTGTGGAACAATTATATATATATATATATATCTGTCTAAAATATTTTATTTTATTTTTTTAATTTCAAACTTTCTAATGATGTTGCCTGCTGTTATCATTTTGTGATTAATAGTAGAACAATGTGCACAAGTATGTTGAAGCTGTCAATAATAGCTTGAGTTGCATTTATATTTAAAAATTGCATATGCGAATTTTATAACCAGTCATTTTGTTGTTCGACAACAACCAAAAAAAAACCTCTAGAAAATTGATGAGAAATCGGAACGAATTCGGAATGACGATTCTTAAAATTCTACAGAAAATGTTCAGAGATTTTAAAACACATAAAGAGAATCGGGCCAATTTCTAAGAAAATACAAGAGAAGTGGGCAAATTTCTATACAAAAACAAGTGAGCCAAGGCTATAGTCGGGTCGGGGCCGACTATGTGATACCCTACACCACTACCCCTGTTCATAAGCTTTTGACTAATAAAATTCATAATATTAAAATTGGGATAGCTTAGCGCCTTTGCTCTGAATGTCTTCATTAACACAGGTCAATTTTTTTGAAACGCATTTAAGTGCATCGACAGTACAACCCAAATAAAAAATGGAAAAATGGTATGTATGCCAACCATCAATAGTCTTCTTTCTCTGTTAGACCCCCATCAACCCCCAAAATTTCGTGAGGATCCGATCAAAATTTTTGTAGTGTGATTGCACAAAAATGGAAAAAGGGGATGCATTACCGACTATTGCGATATCTCTGTTGTTTGACCACCTGTGACAACCTACTTTACATCGTTGTAAAGGTGATATTTTCTACTTTCCTTGCCAGGTTTTGCTTTTGGTATACCCCGTATAGAAGCTGAGATATTCGCTTTGGGAAAAAACGTTGTCTTTTTATCCACATAAGTTTTTTGTCCATTCCGACCCCTAAATATTATCCGACCATCACCAAAATCAGTAGGCTTCTTCATCTGTGTGACCCCCATTAACCCTCAAAATTTCGTGACGATCCGATCAAAATTGCGACCTGCAGCGTGATTTCCAAAAAAGTTGAAAAATGGGATGTATTAACGACTATTGCGATATCTCCGTTATTTGGTCACCTGAGCCGACCTAGTTTACATCATTGTAAAGATGGGATCTTCTACTTTCATAGCCAGGCTTTGCTTTTGGAAAGTCCCCAACCAAAGCTGTGATATTCGTCATTATAATTAAAATTGCCAAAATGAAAATTTGGGTTTTATTTGCGACTATTGTGATATCTTCGTTGTTTGATCACCTACGAGAACCTACTTTACATCATTAGAAAGGCGATATTTTCTACTTTTATTGTCAGGTTTTGCTTTTGGTATACCCCGTATAGAAACTGAGATATTCGCTTTGGAAAAAAACGTTGTCTTTTTATCCACATAAGCCATCACCAAAATCAATAGGCTTCTTCCCCTCCGGGACCCCCATCAACATCCAAAATTTCGTGACGATCCGATCAAAATTGCGAGCTGTAGAGTGATTACAAGGTTTAGATGGACAGACGGACGGACGGACGGACGGACACACATAGATCGACTCAGCTCGTCGAGACATTCATTTTGGTATATATAAGTATGGGTCTACGACCATTATTTCGATGCGTTACAAACTTTTTGGCCAAAACCAACTTATAATACCCTCCCCACATAGTGGTGTAGGGTATAAATATTCAGAAAATCTTAGAAAAAAATGGAAATCAGAGCCCTCGGAAAAAATTGTTAGCTGGGATGCCATTTTTCAAAACAAAAACAAATGTTCGCTTTTCTAATTATGTGAGTGAGCAAATTGACACACACCGACAGCAAATGGGACCCCAATTGGCCACTGTTAATTTACGGCTTCATATTGAGACATTTCATTGTAAGCTCATGTAACTTAATTACATCAATTAAGTAGATTCTTAAAAGTAATTAATGTGTCAAATAAACCACAAAGTGCAAACTTTATTTTAATATTACGTATGTATGTATGTACGCTTCAAATAAAGCTTTTATTAATAACGAATATATGCAGGCCAAATACATTATTAAAATATATAAACAGGTGATTAAGATAAAGTTTTTAGGTACACGATCTTAAGGACATGTTTATTAAAAATTCTTCTTTCCGGTAATTGTGGAAAACCCATCTATTAAAACCAGTAACATTAGGTTATGAATATTTTCCCAGCTGCGTCATTACACAGAATATGTTCTTTATCAAATGTAAGAAATTGAATATCTCCTTTACCACGACACTTTTGTTGAGTATACGTGGGATAGACCAGACCTTGTGCATTTGACGTCTAAAGCTCAACTAAGGCAACAGGAAATTGAAGTGGCAGCCAGAGGATGTCTGTCATTCAACACACTCAATTAATTTGAGTAGCACTTTAAGTGACGTTCTGAGAAGTGAAGTGAGTATTTTTGTTTTTTTTTCTATTTTTCAATATGACTTAAGACCTCTGCCCTGGCCATGACATTAAGATTGTGTTTGGAGGTTTAAATTCAGAAAATATAAGAAAGAATTTTCATAGGAAAATTTAGATTTCATGAGCAAATATCTGAAAATATCTAGCACTTGCATAATAGATTTTCAGACCAGATTTAAGCTTATCTAACCAGTAAGCAGAGTATTAAGTATACCCGACACCACTGTGAACATGTAAAATATATACATATGTATAAAGACCATATCCAAATCTTGATCAATTTCAATATACTTTGACAAACCTAATCGAATTTCATTGAAATTAGACATATACACATTAGGGTTATGCTTGACGGCCTTTTGATAAGTCAAGTGCCACCATCACTGTTCTATCACACGGCTTGCTCTGGTTGAGTCCTCGACTAATATGTGTAGAGATGGCGCACTGCGCTGTTGTCCTGCTGTGCTGCTTACGGAACCCATGCTAATAATCGGCAACTGGATAGCTATGTATGATGCTGGGGAGGACTAAAGCCTCAAGGGTCTGTGCCACGGACAGATCGAATATATTTTTACAGTATTTTCTGAATTTTGTCTATTTTGGAAGTGAACCACTAGTTATTTCAGTGGGTCATCGTATAACTTTTGGGCCAGTGTGCCAGGAAACATGGACTTGTCCACGAAAACATAATATCGCTGGCAACAGGACCACAACGAACAGCATCGGTATACATTTCCAAAGGATCTTCGAACAGCCCTAAACTGCACTTTGACACAAATTTTGAACTTTTGTGGGGGAGGTACCCTAAGGCTAGTATCGATACGGGCCGAGATAAACTAAATTTAGACAAAATATTTGGAGATCCAAAGGTTGGACCAAATTGGTTGCCCGTTCAGGAAATGTCGTGCATACCATTTTAGTGACATTTTTTAAATATTGGGTGGATGTACCGGAAGTTGTGGGCCGGTATTGCCCATCTTAGAACTGAAACTAAGTTTGGACAAAATAGGACGAAGGCAAATTTTAGACCAAATCGGTTGATCAGTTCGAGAGTTATCGTTCTTTCTCGTGCCATAGGGGTTTTTTACACCTTTCGGGCTGTTTTCTCAAGAAGTATGAATTTGCCCCTGGAAAAACTTTTACCGTCGTAATTGAGGCAGAGAATGCAAGTTGCTTCAATAGAAATCAAAGAGATTCGAGAGCAGGTCTTAAAGCGAACTTATCCGAAATTTCGTGTGGGTGGTACATGACCACAGGACCAAATCGGTCACTTCCTTCAAGGGTTATCGCGCGCACATTTTTTCCGAACATTTTTGAACTTCTGTGGGGGAGGTACCTGAAGGAGTAGGCAGATACGGCTTATCTTCGAACTGCAACTAAGTTCGAACAAAATATGACGTAGGCCAAATTTTGGACCGAATCGGCAGATCCGTTCGAGAGTTATCATGCGTTACAACCACTACACACGGTGTCATAGGGTTTTTGTGCACATTTCAGGTTATTTTATCAGGAAGAATGGACTTGCCCCTGATGAAACTTGTACCGTCGTATGGGGGCAGTGAATACAAGTTCCTACAACAAAAATCAAAGCGATTCGAGATCAGGTCCTAAAGTGATCTTATCCGAAATTTTGTGTGGGAGGTACCCGAAGGAGTAGACCGATTGAGTCCATATTGGAACCTCATCTAAATCTGGCAGGCACTTCACGATGTGCAAAGAAGTATGGACCATATCGGTTACTTCCTTCAAGAGTTATCGTACGCACAAATTTTCCGAACATTTTCCATCTTTTTTTGGAGGAGCTACCGGAAGGAGTGTACCGATATAACCCATCTTCGAACTTAAACTAAGTTTGGACAGCATATTACGAAAGCCACATTTTGGACAGAATCGGTTGCTCCGATAGAGAGTTATCGTGATCCAGCCAGCCAGACAGACGGACGGACATGGCTAAATCAACTCCAAATTGTCTGAAACGGATTTCGTCCCCTTGTTCCGTATGGGATGTTTGTGGAAAATTATTATTGGATTTCGTCCAAACATACTTGGGATCTAAAACCATTATTTCGATGAGGCACATTTTGCCCGTTTGAAAGTGTATATACCCGCGTTAGCATAACTGCTGAGGGTACAAAAAGTCCATATTTACATTCGGCAATTTTCCTTGCAGCAATAGTCAGTTTGTCGATGATAGAGGGTGTTGAGAGGCAAAGGGTTACCATATACCTCACCTCTCTCCCCATCAAACTAACAATATACCTCACCTCTCTCCCCATCAAACTGACAATTGCCGCAAGGAAAATTGCCTAATATAAATATGGACAAACTGAATGTCTTCAACTTTGAGTTTGAATAAAAAAAATTATCAAATTACAACATTTTTTTAAAACCAAAAACTAACTTCGAAATTCCTCGAATAGCCTCAGTATAATATTTATTATGTTACATCCAACATTCATTTAAACTAAATAGAATAACTTAATTTGAAAAAAAGAACTCGACAAATTCTAATCTTTCCCAATTCCTCATTCTACATAAAATGAGGAATTATTTTGTTGCCTTACCCAAAGTTATATAAATAAAGCCCAAGAAACACACAAAAAAACATGTTAATCCATAAATTTGTGATATGAGACAAAGTCTTTGGTCAAAAGAAAATCAAAAACAAAAAAAAAAAAAAGGAAAAGAATCCTGTAATCAAAGTATCCTTTACCATATGGTGTGAATACTATTATCATAGCCTTTACACATAACCAATACAATAATAGAATCATCAACATTCATTCATATTATGTTATGGGGATTACATAAGGATTTTCATACAAGCAACAATAAATAATCTGTGCTGTGGTAATAAATGTCATGGGTAGTTTTCACTTATTTTTATACCCTCCGCCATAACATAGAAGGTATATTATGTTAGTCATTCCGTTTGAAACTTATCGAAATAATCATTTTTGATCCACCGAAGTATATATCGCTCATTTACTCAAAGAGTGGCATAACTCAAAAGATGAGTTTTCGGTGTTAGCAATTTCTATTTTTATACCCTACACCACTATGTGGGGAGGGTATTATAAGTTGGTTTTGCCCAAAAAGTTTGTAACGCATCGAAATAATGGTCGTAGACCCATACTTATATATACCAAAATGAATGTCTCGACGAGCTGAGTCGATCTGGCTATGTGTGTCCGTCCGTCCGTCTGTCCATCTAAACCTTGTAATCACGCTACAGGTCGCAATTTTGATCGGATCGTTACGAAATTTTGGTGATGGTCGGATAATATTTAGGGGTCGGAAAGGGCAAAAAACTTAGGTGGATAAAAAGACAACGTTTTTTTCCAAAGCGAATATCTTTCCAAAGCGAATATCAAAGCAAAACCTGGCAGTGAAAGTAGAAAATATCACCTTTCTAATGATGTAAAGTAGGTTCTCGTAGGTGATCAAACAACGAAGATATCACAAAAGTAGCAAATAAAACCCAAATTTTCATTTTTACGATTTTAATTAAAATGACGAATATTACAGCTTTGGCTGGAAACTTTCCAAAAGCAAAGCCTGACTATGAAAGTAGAAGATCCCGTCTTTATAATGATGCAAACTAGGTCGTCGTAGGTAACCAAATAATGGAGATATCGCAATAGTCGGTAATACATCCCATTTTTCTATTTTTTTTGGAAATCACGCTATAGGTCGCAATTTTGATCGGATCGTCACGAAAATTTGTGGGTTAATGGGGGTCTCACAGATGAAGAAGCCTATTGAGTTTGGTGATGGTCGGATAATATTTAGGGATCGGAATGGGCAAACACTTATTTGGAGAAAGGTCAACGTTTTATTTCAAAGCCAATATCTCCGTTTCTTTAAGAGGCGTATCAAAAGCAAAACCTGTCGAGGAAAGTACAAAATATCACCTTTACAATGATGTAAAGTAGGTTGTCGTAGGTGGTCAAATAGCAGAGATATGGCAATAGTCGATAATGCATCCCATTTTCCGATTTACCACAGTAGTCGGTAATGCATCCAATTCTTCCATTTTTTGCAATCAAGCTACAGGTCGTAATTTTGATCGGATGGTTACGAAATTTTTGGTTGCTTATGGGGGTCCCAGAGAGAAAGAGGCATATTATTTTTGGTGGTAGTCGGATTATATTCCCTAAAAGAAATGTTTACCAGTGAAAAGCTTATGCACAGGGGTAGTGGTGTAGGGTATCACATGGTCGGCCCCATCCCGACTATAGCCTTTGCTCACTTGTTTCTACGATTTCTTTCTTATTTTGTGTCAAATTTGCATGCTAATATCGCTAAAACTCGACGAGTTTTTGAGTTTATGAAGCACTAACACACTTCAAATCACGTTTGATCTTGCACAGAAATTTACCACTGATATCTGGCTAGCTGTTTGCAAAATGTGGTCCAAGTAGTTATTTTAGTTTTTGTGTAAAAACATTTTTAAGTTGGAAAGTCAAATTTCAATCGCCAACTTAAAACGCGTTTTTCTCAAAACTGACGTGTCACTCTTTGAGATAATGAGCGATATTTTCTTGATAACACTATGCAACACTGAAAATGCAAACAACTTCTAGTATTAATTTTTTGAAAGTACATATTTAGACTACAAAAACCCTAGTTGGGTTTTGTCCTGTCAGATCCAGTTCGGATTTTATGGCCTCATCTAAACCGGGCTAAATCTACACTTTTTTGTATTTATCAGGCCTTTATCTCAGAAACGAATAGGAATTTGGCCTTGCTGTCTTTAGCAATATTGTAGCCCTAAACTAGTAGAACTTATCTTTAAAAAAACAAATAAGAAAAACTCCATCTAGGGCATCAAAATCTATAAAATATAGAAAATTTTACATAATTGCTGAAATTCTGGTCAGTATCGGCTAAACTATTGGGAGTTGAACCAAGTAACCTTTTGCAAAAATCTTCCAAATAAAGTTCTCAACAATTCTTTAGAACATTCTGAAACTCTAAAATGCTTACTTCATGTTGTTTCAGCGGTATTTTGCATCATATATTTTACAACAAGTATTTTAAACACAGTTCACACCAACAGTTTATTCTCGCATTTCGGATTTCACAACATTATTGACATTTTTATTAAATCGTCGTTGAGAAATGTACTGAAAACAACGGGACAGAGGCATTTTACAACAATGACATGTTCTGAAGAGTTGTGTATTACATTCCAGGAAATATTTTTCCAAAAGAAAATATTCAGAAAAAATTAACGGTTTTGGAGATACGGTGCGAAATGTATAAAAATTGTGGTATTTTTGCATATATTTTGAAATTTGAGGCAATAAATGTAGTTTTTCGAGTTCATTATTCCTCCAAATATTGTTTTCTTGTCCTTATCTACAAATTTGCTTCAGAGGTCAGAAGAAGATTCGCATTGGTTTCAGAGATATAGCCCCGAATTTCTTTAAAAACTCAATATTTAACCATGTTTAGATAGGGCCATAAAATCCAAGCTGGATCTGACACAACAAAACCCAACTAGGGTTTCTTGGCGTTTGGGTCTGTACTTTCAAAAAATCTTCAATTCGAATTGTTTGCACAAGATCACCTTAAAAATGTTGCACAGTGTAAGTGTAAAATTCGAAGTCGATGTAGCCACGTCCGTCCGTCTGTTCGTCTGCTGTAATCAGTTGGGCAATCTCGTTCAATTGAACGATCCGGATCACTGTCGAATTGCAAAGACGAATGAGTAACATCATAAAAACCAACGTGTGAAATTAAGTATATGCAGTTTTTCAAAGAAATTACCGGTGTCCATTGAACAAGATAGTGATCCGGATGGTTCAATTGGACGAGATTGCCCATCTCTAATGAATTGTGATAGAGCGCTGAAAATTTGTACAAATGTGCGTTCAATTTGGCTGTAATTTGACATTTGAGGTTCTAAAGGGTCACAGCACTTCTCCACCAAAAATTTTCAACATATGTATGTAGGTGTTTTTGTATATACCCCATGTTAATATACCTCCCGATTTTAGATATTTTGAGGATTTTAGCTACATTTTTGTACTGAACTACACGTAATTTGACATTTAAGTTCGCTTTAGCCGTAAAACCTCTCCACTAAAAATGGTCAACATAGGTCCATATTTTGGTATAGCCTCCATGTAACGGATCCTCACGATTTTCGGTATTTTGAGGTTTTTAGTTACATTTTTTTTTGACCGAACCACCTTTTATATGACATTTGAGGTTCTTAGTGGTCACAAGACTTCTCCAACAAAAATGTCAACATAGGTCTATGGTTTGGTATAGCACTCATAAAACCTCACCGCCCGATTTTAGGTATTTTGAAGATTTTAGCTACATTTGTATACCGAACTGGCAATTAGTTGACATTTAAGGTACCCTGCTGTCAAAAAACGTCTCTACCAAAAAAAATTTCCACATAGGTTCATGTTTCGGTATAGCCCCTATGTAACGGTACCTGGCAATTTTCGACATTTTGAGAATTTTAGCTAAATTTTTTACTAACATAGCGATAATTTTAATTTTGACACACATTTCTCCAACAAAAATTGTAAATATAGGTACATCTTTGATATAGTCCCCAAATAACGGAACCTCCCTATTTTCGGTATTTTGAGAGTTTTAACTACATATTTTAACCGAACTACCTGTTATTTGACACTTAAGGTTCCCAGTGGTCACAAAACGTTTCTACCTAAAATTGTCAACATAGGTGAATGTTCTGGTATACATTGAGGTCTCCCACAGACAGAAGACATCTAAAGGTTTCCTATAGAGAGAAGTCCTCTTCAGGACTATTATAGACAGAGGACCTCTTGAGGATTATTATAGACAGAGAACCTCTTGAGGTCGCATATCGACCGCAAGCCTCTTGAGGTATTTTAGAGGAGAGGACCTCTTGAGCTCTTCTATAGACAAAACCCCTCTTGAGATCCACTATAGACAGAATTCCTATTAGGGATATCCTATTGGCAGAAGTCATATTGAGGCCTTTTATAAATGGTGATCTCTATTGGTCGTCTAAAGACAGGAGACCTCTTGAGGTCTCCTATAAACAGAAGATCTCTTGTCGTCTTCTACAAAAGGAGATCTCTTGTCGTCTTCTACAGAAGGAGACCTCTTGTGCTCTTCTATAGAAGGAGACCTCTTGGTTATCCTATATTCAGCCGACCTTTTGAGGCTTTTTGCAAACAGAAAATCTCTAGAAATGGGCTTCCTGCATGCAGAAATTCACTTGAGGGATTCTATACACAGAAGACCTCTTGAGGTCGCCTATAGACAAAAGTCCTCAAGGGACATCAGCCCTCTTGAGGTCTTTTATACACAGAATACCTCTAAAAGTCCTCCTGAGGTCTCCTATAGACCGAAGACATCTTGAGATCTCAAATAGACCGAAGTCCTTTTGAGGTCTCTAAACGGCAGAAGTCATTTTAAGATCTCCTGTAGGCGGAAAACCCTTTGAGGCCTCCTATAGACAGAAGTACTCAAGAGGTCTCCTACAGACAATGTCCTCTTGAGGACTTCTATAGACAGGAGGTCTTCAATAGACAGAAGACCTCTTGCGATCTTCTATACACAGAAAGCCTCTTAAGGTTTTCCACACATAGAAGGTTTCTTGAGGTCTTCTATAGTCCGAAGTCCTCTTGAGGATTTTTATAGACTGAAGAACTTTAGGTGTCTTCTATAAACAGAAGACCTCTTGAGGTCACCTATAGACAGAAAAGCTCTTGAGGTCTCTTATAGACAGAAGATCTTTTGAGGTCTTCTATAGACAGATGGCCCCTTGAGGCCTCCTACAGACAGAAGTACTCAAGAGGTTTCCTACAGATGTCTTCTTGAGGACTTCTATAGAAGGAAGACATTTTGAGGTCTTTAATGGACAGAAGACCTCTTGTGTGTTCCATAGACAGGAGACCTCTTGAGGTATTCTATAGACAGGAGACCTCTTGAGGTATTCTATAGACAGAAGTCCCCTTAATGATTTTTATAGACAGAAGAACTCTTGAGATCTCTTATAGACAGAAAACCTCTTGAGGACTTTTACATAGAGAAGGCCTTTTGAGATCTCCCATGGGCAGAAGACCTCCTATAGACAAAAGACCACTTGAGGTCCCCTATAGATAGAAAACCTTTTAGGGCCTTTTACAGAAGGAGAGCTCTTGGGATCATTCATAGATGTAGACATCTTTGGGACAGAAGAGGTCTCCTTTATACAGAAGTCTTATTGATGTCTCCTATAGACAGTACACCGCTTGATGTCTCCTACCGACAGTACACCTCTTGATGTCTCCTATAGACAGAAGACCTCTTGAGATCATCTGTTGCCAGAAAACTTTTTGATGTCTCCTACAGACAGTACACCTCTTGAGGTATCCTAGACCTCTTGACTCTCCTATAGACAGCAGACCTCTTGACAATTTTTATGGACAGAAGACTTTTGAGGTCTCCTACAGACAGAAGATCTCTTCAAGTCGCCTATAAACAGAAGTCCTGTTGAGGACGTCTTTTATAGAAGACTAGCAGACCCCGGTCCGCTTTGCTGGCCCGTCGTAATGAGTTTTAATGACGACTTTTTATCGATTTTATGCTTGACAATTCAAAAATAGGTATTTTCTACCTCACTTCTTCGGTCCATTGTCAAACCGAGAAGGATTTTAAATTTATCAATAGATTTTGTCTGTAACCTTGCTTTTCTGTTACGGACTTTGTCGGATTTTTCGCCAATTTGTGCCTTTTAGGATTTAATATCGTCCATGTCCCTGTCTTTATCCTAACGCGATCCAATTATAAAAGTTAAAAAAAAAAAGGTTAAATCGAATTCTCCCGCTTATTTAGACTTATATGTTTTAGCTTTTCATGGCCGATGGACCGTTGAACCTCACCAACGAAAACTAATTCGCAACCTGATGCACTCATAACTTTGGCAAATATAGCGATTATAGGCCCCGAAATTCGTCTACAAATATATAGCATTTTGGACCACGGGACATTCCTGAACATTTTCTGAAAATTAGGTTCAGTAGTTTTGGAAAAATAATGTTTTCAAAAGAGTCGGCGTGGTCATCATCGGCGTGGTCATCAGATGTAACATATTAAAAAATTGGGCCTGGTCCGGTTTTTTAGCTCCAAATATGTACCTAGGGTGCACACAACTTCATTGCCTACCAAAATGTATGCTGAAACCGATATAATCATGAGTGTGGCTTATACATATAGCGTTTAACAGAAAGGCATGGGGAAGGTACCCCACCTCTTCCGAAATGTAACATATTTTAAAAAGTGGGTATGGTCAAGTCTTTGGTTCCTAAAAAAGTAGGTAAGATCGGAGACACAACCACAATTGTCTCGCAAATTAACTTCCAAATAGAAACATTCGTAATTATTGTAAATATAACATTTTTAAAAAAGTAGGGTATAGGGGAAGTACCCCGCCCTTTCCGAAATTCAACTGAATTTGTAGCCTATTTTTAGCGGGGGTCATCTCTGTACATTCCCTGGCAATTTCAGTTCTTGTAGAAATAATAAAAATTTAAAATTGAAAAAAAGTGGGCGTAAAAGTGGGCATGGTCAAATTTTCTTTGCATAAAAACCCAAGTCGAAAATAGGTCCAGCCATTCTCAACTGATGCCATTACCAACGAACGATAGTTGATTTTTATTTATAAAGATTTAAAAGTTTAGACAAATCGCGATTTTCGTGAAAATCCCTTCAGTAGTTTTGTAGATATAACCTAATTAGAAAGTGAGCGTGGTCGGATCTTATGTCCCAAAATTAGTTACGTAAGGTTTGAGACACAATCGCCATTGACTCGCAAATAAATTCCCAAACCGATACATTCGTATTTGTTGCAAATATTCCATTTTTACAAAAATAGAGCATAGGAGAGGTACCCGCCCGTTCCGAAAGTCAAAAAATATGTAGCCTATTTTTATCGGGGACCAACCCTGTACATTCGCTGAAAGTTTCAGGAAAATCGATTCAGTAGTTTCGTAGATATAACATATTTAAAAAAGTGGGAGTTGTCCAGTCTTAATGCCCCAAATGAGCACGTAAGGTCGGAAACACAATCGCCATTGACTCGGAAATTAATTTTCAAAGCGATACATTTGCAATTGTTGCAAATATTGCATTTTTACAAAAATAGGGCATAGGGGAGGTACCCCGCCCGATCCGAAATTCAACCAAATATGTAGCCTATTTCAACCGGGGGCCATCACTCTACGTTCCCTGAAAATTTCAGGAAAATCTATTGAGTAGTTTCGTAGATATAACATATTTATAAAAGTGGGCGGAAAAGAGGGCGTGGCCAATTTTTCTTTGCATAAAAACCTAAACTGGACTATGACTAACATTTCCACAAAAAATTATCCAAACCGCTCCAGCCGTTTTCAACTGATTCAATTACCAACAAACGACAATTGAGTTTTATATATAAAGATTACCTCTTGGGGTATTTTGTAGAAAGATACCTTATGAGGTTTTCTATAGATAGAAGACTTTTTGAGATCTGTAATGGACAGAATACCTTTATTGTGTTTTATAGACAGAAGGCCTTTTGAAGTGTTCTATTAACAGGAGACATCTTGAGATCTTCTATAGAGAGGTATTCAATGCAGAGAGTAGATTTCTGTGGACAGAAAACTTTTTGGGGCCTTTTATGTATAGACGCCTTCTTTACGTCTTTCTCTATCGACTAAAGGTAGAATTATAGATGACATAGCCATAATGCCATAACCATAGAAAACCAAACCCCAAATGGTTTCTTATGGTTATGGCTATGGCATTATTTTAAGTTACTACTAATTGAATACATTGATTTCCATAGGTTTGGTTCAATCAGCTGATTGATATGGTCTTATGGCATTATGGTTATGTCACGTCTAATTCTACCTTAATTCTTGCGAACTTCATTTTCATATTTCAGTTTGTATCTTTTTGAATGACATCCACTGTAGGTGTTTTTATTCCATTCACATATTCCGTAATATTAAATAATGGGTTTTCACTCAGGTATCCTGGGGCATAATAAACTTATAACTGTGCGTACAACTTGACCCATAGCAATAACAGAATTGATATTTTGATTTAAATTATCATTTCATAAGAATCTTTCAGTCAATATTTTATAATTATGATGAAATATTTACATTGCTTTAATATTACATTTCACTTCAATGAAATTTTACAAATATATGTATATGTACATATATTCGTATGTATGTATGTATGTACATTTAAGCTCATTATAAGTATTCACACTACTTTGTCATAACATTCAATTACACAATTCTGGAGAAGTGATGGTAAGTGTCATTATGCTGATGATGAGGTGGCAGCTGTAAGGAAGTTAATTACAGATATTGTCTCTGTTTTATACAATAGTTTCACAACAGATTGTGATGGTGTTTCATACACCTACTTTGTGATGGGTTTTGGGTCGCTCTTCTTTGATGATTTCATAAATAAAGATATCGGTTTTATGAACAAATGGAGATAGGAAATATTCTTGGAATTTCATAGGCAAACAAATAAATTAAAAATTGATGAAAAAAAACATATTTTCATGAAAAATAAGACCATAAAAATAGCAATTAATAATTAATTCAATCAATATGCCTTTCAAAACGTTTCTAATGCCTTGCTTTGTGTAAAAATCTCATTATTTTGTTCATAAAAATTTATCGGTAGCCTATTTTGTGTCCTTGAAAAATCAGACTTAATTGACCATAACGATGTACACGCACACACACACATCCTTCAACATCTAATCATGGCATATATTGGGCCATGAACATTAAATCTAATGCCGATGATTGCAAATTGAATAAAGTTAATTTAATGTAAACAATTTAATTATTATTGTCTCATTCAAAACGGCTGTGACTGTAGCCATGAAGACCAGACAAGTATTACCACACTTCAGGAGACATGTTCTTCCCTTCTTTTTTCAACGTGTACAACAACTAATTTAACTAATTTTATTGTCTGCAAGTAATTTTTATGGCTATTATTCTTATTATTAAGTATATTATTACGGATATGCACAAAATTATATGGTGTAGAAAATTATTGCTACCAAAGGATTGACATTGATTGTATATTTCGAAGATGCTCATTTAGATGACGGACTATAATTTAAATTCCCACCAAATAAGTGAAATAAAAATGACTAACATATAATACATCATACACAGAGGACGACATTTTGTGAGTGTGAATGGAGGTAAGAAGACCTCTTAAGAAAAGACTACTTCAAAAAAAAGCATTCTCCTAGAGATAGAAGAGCTCTTTAGGACTTCTATGGACAGAAGGCTTCTTGTTGTCAGGTCATCTAGAGAAAAAAAAATGGCTTGGGGTCTTCTATAAACAGAAGACCGCTTGAGGTATTCTAAAGATAGAACACAT
Organism: Musca autumnalis; assembly: GCF_047663935.1. Classification (NCBI taxonomy): domain Eukaryota; kingdom Metazoa; phylum Arthropoda; class Insecta; order Diptera; family Muscidae; genus Musca; species Musca autumnalis. Next base: position 51,435,544 of record NW_027411644.1, on the reverse strand, counting down.
CCTGTGGCCCTCCATAGAAAAACGCTACTGGAGGTCTTCTAGAGGCAGAGAATCTTTGTATTCTTCTTGTATAGAAAGACAATTTAATAGGCAAAAAAAACACTTTGAACCATCTGCAAACCGAAGAGCAATCAGAGTCAGAAAATTTGTAAAGAGAGATTTTCCAAAGGCCGAGTAACACTTTAGAACCTCTGTAGACATATGACAATTTGAACACATATAGAAGACTTCTAGAAGCCTTTAAGTCTTGAAGAAGACGTTTGACGTCTTCTATAGAGATAAGACCTCTGGAGGACTTCTATAGACAGACGACCTCTTGAGGACTTCTATAAACAGAAGATCTCTTGAGAACTTCTATAGACAGAAGACCTCATGAGGGCTTCTATAGACAGAAGACCTCTTGAGGACTTCTGTAGACAGAAAACCTCTTGAGGTTTTTTATAGATAGAAGACCTATAGAGTTCTTCTATGGATGGAAAACCACTTGAAGTCTTCTATAAAAGATAAGCCTTCTTGAGGTTTTATAAGACCACGTCTATAGAAAAAATACCTATTGAGAAGAGTTCTTGAGGCAAAAAAAAAAACTCTTATGCTATTTTTATATTGAAAACCTTTTGAGGTCTTCTAACGACAAAATACATCTTGAAATGTTCTTAAGGTATGCTATAGACATAGGACCTCTCGAAGTCTTTTGCAGACAGTAGACTACTGGTCGTCTATAGACAAAAGACCTCTTGAGGTATTTTATATACAGAAGACCTCTTGAGGTCGTATACAGGCAAAAAACATTTTGAGGTATTTTTATACAGAAGACCTCCTGAGGTTTTCTATAGACAAAATATATCTTGAAGTGTCCTTGAGGTCTAAAAACATAACACCTCTCAAAGTCTTTTGCGGACAGTACACTTCTGGTGGTCTTCCATAGACAAAAGACTTTTTGAGGGTTTTTATAGACCTCTTGAACTCATCTATAGACATGAGACCTCTTGAGCTCTTCTTTAGATATAAGACCTCTTAAGGTCTTATATACAGAAGACCTATTGAAATGTTATATACACCGAAGATTTCTTGTGGTCTGCCATAGGCAGAAAATCCCTTGAGGTAGATAGAATATCTCTATAGGCAGAAAAACTCTTGAGGTATCCTGCAGTAAGAAAACTTCTTAAAGCATTTTATGACAGAAGACTTCTTTAGGTCTTATGTATACAGAAGAAGACCTCTTTCATAGACAGAAGACACTATAGGCAGATGATCACATGTAGTCTTCCACGTCTAGAAGATTTCTTGAGGTTTTCCGTAGACAGAAGACCTCTTGAGGACTTCTATAGACAGAAGACCTTTTGAAGTCTTCTACAGACAGCAGACCTCTTGAGGTCTTCTATAGACAGAATATCACTTCAGAGGGAAGACATTTTGAGTCTTCTATGGACAGAAGACCTCTTGGGTCATCTCTTGATGTCACCTGTAGAGAGAAAATATCTTGAAATCTTTTATAGACAGAAGAATTCTTCTTGTCTTCTATGGACAGAAGACCTCTTGAGACTTTTATAGAAACAAATTCTTTGTTTTTCTGTGGAAAGAATACACCTTGATGTTTTCTATAGACAGAAGAACTCTTGTAGTTCTCTATAGAAGAGGCACCGATGAAAGTCTTCTAGAGACAGGGGACCTTAAGATTCTTCTTGAGGCTTTCTTTAACCAAACAACTTGTAGTCTTCTATAGACAGACTACCTATTCAGGTCTTTTAGAGACAGAAGATTTTTATAGATTTTTCATAAACAAAAGACGTCTTGAGGTTTCTAAAGACAGAAAACCTTTTGGGTCTTATATGTACAGAAGAACTCTTAGGGTCTTCCATAAGCAAAATACCTTTCGATATCTTCAGAGGCAGAAAACTTCTTGATGTATTCTATAAACCGAAGGCTATTTAAAGTTTTCTTTAGACAGAACACCTGTTGAGGTCGTCTATGGACTGAAGTTGTCTTTCCATCTTCTATAGAGAGAATACCTCTTGACGCCTTCTTTAGACAGTACTACAGAAATTGATCTTCAATAGACTGAAGTTGTCATAAAAACTTCTATAAACAGAAGACCTCTTAAGGTATTCTTCAGACAAAAGACCTCTTGAAGTCTTCCACAGAGTGAAGTCAGAAGACATATAGAGTCCTTCTGCTGACAGTAGACCCCTAGACAGAAGAGGTCTTAAAGTTGTATATGGACAGAAAACCTCTTGACGTTTTATATAGACAGAGGACTTCTTGAGGTCTTACATAGACAAAAGATCTCATGAGTTCATCTATAGACAGAAGACCTAATGAGGTCTTCCATAAACACGCAGAGAAAAAATATTTTTCGCTTTTGTTGGAACAAAAATATATGTTTTGGTTCCAAAAATGTATTTGTTTTGTTCAAACATTGTAATCCAAATCCAAAAATACCATCTTTTGTTCCAAACATAGAAAACAAAAACAACTTTCGAATTTCCGCAATATTGTTAAAATCGTTAACAATACCGATTGTAGGAACTATCATAATCTAATTTTGTTTACAAAAAGTATTGTCAATACAGAAAACCAGCCCAGAAATTTTTGATTTGAATGCATATACTTCTCATATACACTTTTCGCATAACTTGGATATAAATGTCGCGTATAATATTGCAATCATTGATGAACACAATACATGGTTTGCTGCATTGGCTGACAACAAAGACAAACAAAAAGCCACAAGAACCCACCACAACATAAGGAATAATTAAACACCATAACAAACATGAAAAGGAAAGAAGAATGAAACAAAACAGAAACAAATAAAAACAAGAGTCTCACAAGTACATACACACAAAAACAAAGGTAAAGGCAGCATGTCATACAAACACACCACAACTCACCAAAATTGTTTTTTCAACACGGCATCGAATAGCGAGAGAAGAGAAACAAATTTTCGAAGAAAAGAGAGAAATATTGTTCAGTTGACACAAACTATTTTTGGATTTACAATACTACATGAGGAATCCAACAATATGTTAACAATACATATTTTGCTCTTGGAATATTGTTGGATCAAACATATTTTTTTCTCTGCATGAAGAGATGAGTTCTTAAGGTCTTCTCTTGAGGACTTCAGTAAATAAAAAACCTCTTGGGCCCTTCAGAAAAGAGAAGTCCTTTTGAGGTCTTCTATAGACAGAAATACTCTTGTGGTCTTCTATAGATAACCGATATCTTGAGGTCTTTTGTAGACCTTATAGAGACAGAAACCCTCTTGAGGTCTTATAAAGATCTACAGAAAATTTTTCTATAGACAGAAGACCTCTGGTGGCCTTCTATAGACAAAAGACTTCTTGAGGTTTTGTTGTATTGGGATGGCTCTTGAGTTATTGAAATGTTCTATGAACAGAAGACGTTTTTAGCCCTCCTATAGGCAAAATACCACAGAAGACCTCTTAAAGTCTTCTACAAACAGAATTTCTTCTATGGACAGAAAACCTCTCCGCTTCAGGTCTTCTATAAGGAGAACACCCTATGCACAGAAGACCCCTTGAGGTTTTCTATAAACACAATACCTTCTAAAATGTTCTTTTAACAGAGAGAAGACCTCTTCTATGGACAGAAGACCCCTTCTATGGACAGAAGTCCCCTTAAATTTTTCCAAAGACGTAATGCCTCTTTAGGTCTTCCAAAGGAAGGCTGCTTGAGATCTCTTATCGCCAGAAGACCTCTTGTGGTCTTCTACAGACAGAAGAGCACCTGAGTTATTCTATGAATGGAACACCTCCTGAAGTATTCTATAGACAGAAGACCTCTTGAAAACTTCTGTAGACAGGATACCTCTTTAGATTTTCTTTAGAATACAGAACACTTAAAGTCTTCCATGGACTAAATTATTTTATAAAGCGAAGACTTCTTAAAATATTCTATAGGCAGAAGATCTCTGTCGACCTTCTTTATAGAGAAGAACTTTTGTGGTCCTCTATAGACATTAGACCTCTTGAAGTCTTCTATTAAACTCTTCCTGATTTTTATACCCTCAGCATTTATGCTAACGAGGGTATATACACTTTCATACGGGCAAAATGTGCCTCATCGAAATAATGGTTTTAGACCCCAAGTATGTTTGGACGAAATGTGTTTCAGGCAATTTGGAGTTGATTTACCAATGTCCGTCCGTCTGGCTGGCTGGAGGTAACTCTCGAACAGATCAACCGATTCGTTCCAAAATTTGGCTTTCGTAATATTTTGTCCAAACTTAGTTTAAGTTCGAAAATGGGTTATATCGGTCCACTCCTTCAGGTACCTCCCCCACAAAAGTTTGAGAATGTTCGGAACATTTGTGCGCACGATAACTCTTGAAGGAAATAACCGATTCGGTCGATACTTTGCACATCGTGGAAATTCTACCAAACTTATATGAGGTTCCAATATGGACTCAATCGGTTCACTCCGTCGGATACTTTGCACACAAAATTTCGTAAAAGATCAGTTTAGGACCTGGTCTCCAATCGTTTTGATTTTTATTGTAGCAACTTGTATTCACTGCCCCCCATACGAAGGTAGAAGTTTCATCAAGGGCAAGTCCATACTTCCTGAGAAAATAGGCTGAAAGGTGCAAAAAACCTCTATGACACCGTGTGTAGTGGTTGGAGCGCAATATTACTCTCGAACGGATCTACAGATTCTGTCCAAAATGTGGCCTTCGTAATATTTTGTGCAAACTTAGTTTAAGTTTGAAGACAAGCAATATCGGTCCACTCCTTCCGGTACCTTCCCCACAAAAGTTCAAAAATGTTCGGAAAATTTGTGCCCACGATAACTCTTGATGGGTGTGGCCGATTTGGTCCATGATTTACACATCCTAATATATCTACCAACTATAGATCAGGTTCAAATATGGACTATATTTGTCCACTCCTTCGGGTACCTTACACACAAAATTTTGGATAAATTCACTTTAAGACCTGTTCTTAAATCACTTTGATTTTTGTTGAAGCAACTTGCATTCGCTGCCTCAATTACGACAGTAAAAGTTTATTCTGGGGCAAGTTCATACTTCTTGAGAAAACGGTCCGAAAGGTGTAAGAAACCCCTATGGCACAATATGTAGTGACTTGAACCGAATACTGCGTTCGTCCACACTTTTGATATCGAAGGTGGTGCTTATAGGTCCACTCCTTCCGGAACTGTCCCACAAAAGTTCGGAAATATTCGCAATATCTCACAAACGAAGCAACCGATTTGGTCCAAACTTTGGATATCGAAATATTTTGTCCAAACTTAGTTCATGTTCAAATTTGGGGTATCAACCACACAAATGTTCAACATTTTTGTTTGGTAAGGGGTCCGTTCGAGAATCCTTTGTATTGTTCACAGCGATATTATGTTTTTCGTAGGCTAGTATTACAAAAACTCTATCTATCGATATCCTCCGCAATTTTTTGAGCTTTAATCCAATCCATATTTTTGTCGGTACATACGCCTAAAATTTTGAAAACCCTCCAAAATACATAAGCTTTTTTTGGGGAAAAAAGTATTTCAATCCACACAGGCTGAGGGTATATCTCTGTCGGCAAAGCCGACTGATACTTTTTTACTTGTTCTATAGAAAGAAGACTTCTTAATTTCCTCTACAGACAGACAACCTCTAGAAGTTTTCTATAGACAGAAGGCCTCTTATGTGGGAGGTGCGAAAGGAAGGTGTTGGAACGACATAGTTCATATTAGAAGCTCATTAGTTAGCGAAATTGTTTAGAACTTTTATGGGCGAGGTCCGTTATGGCCCATCTAATGTGTAAAGTGGGACCAAATATGTTGATCCGTTTGAGATTCATCGGGTTCATTAGCCTGCCAGAGAGACGGACTCCAAATTGTCTAAAACGGATTTCGATGAAACAACTTTTAGATCGAATCAAAGTGTGTATATATATTCTCTTTAGCCCAATGGCTGAGGGTATAATGACTTTATAATCAAAATATTGAATGCCCCACTTTATACAATGAATGTTTGCATTATTACCGGTTATTAGTAATTCGCCCAGGCAAGTATTGTTCTCATATTTTTTTTTTGTTTAATACAATCACAAATGCGTCTTAAATAGCCGCAACATTTTTTCAATGAAGAACAAGTTGACTTTTTTTATTTAATTACAATCACATACCGCACATACTTCATATACTTTTTATATGCATATATTGTTTGTTTATATTTTAATTAAGAAAATACAAAACAATTCAATCAGTATTAAACCCTAAACAAGTTTTCCATACCCGGTTTCCTTCGCCTATATTATGTAACCGAAGTGGGTCAGATGGTTTGTTCAATGCAAATGTTTTACTCGTGCAAAAAAATATTGATAAGATTGATGAAACATTTTAATTGTTCGACATTGTTATTCGCAAAGAATCCACGTTCTACAAAAGACGAAGAAGAAAACAACGTATAATAAAATTCCTTAGAAATAGTTTACAATATTAATTTTACAATAGATAATAATTTAATTATATGTACAACGGATGATGAATGCAATTTAATTACATATAGATTAAGATTTATCATTTCAATATTGTAATTAATATTGATGACTATCACCACCTATGTATTCGAGGGGAGGGTTATGTGTACATATATATTTCTTTTAATTCAACCGCTTATAAAATGTGAAAATTGTTAATTATAGTGACACCTTTTATTATAACGACTTTTTTTGTCGAGACCAGTGGAGGGTATATTCGTATACATTTTCACGAATCATCAGAAAATTATAAATCCATTTTCCAAAAGGTCCCACGCATTACCTTTTGGAAATTGTTGGACTTCTAATATAAAGATTTGTGGAGGGTATGTAATACATACGAACATATTTTGTATTTTGATATAGATCCAATATTTGTTCCCATATTTTATACACATCAGTATTTTCCCCACTACCACTTGTTATTCAATACGTTTTTTTTCAATTTCTTTGATGGATAATATTTGTTTTTTTTTCTTGCTCCCATTACCTGGTCGATGATAGAAGCAAAATTCTAAATAATAAAAACAATAATGAATAACTAATTAATATTCTAAAAACAAACAAAAAAAAATTGTCAAACGAACAATTACAAATATTAACATAAACGTCATGTGAATGTCAAAAACAATTTACAATTTGACATATTTAAATAGTGTTAAACACAATATTTGCGTGTTTATTATTGTTTTCTTTTGACTTCTAATGATAAACACAAAAATAAACAAAAACACTCACGCACACTTACGCTTATATATGTCTGTATGTTCGTTGTAATCCCAACAAACCGGTGTAATCTTTGTGAGCGCCGCAACAATTTATTAATCGCTTAATTGATGTCAAGCTCATGTAAATGTGTCACCCACCAAAAAAAACAGAACCGGCAGACATGTGTCTGAAATTGAACACATTTGTTTTTGGGTCAGAATCCCAATGGCAAGGAATTTCCATTCCCTATGTACCATTGTCTGATTTACATATTATACTCGAATACATACATATGTATGTATGTCTGTCTTTATACATACAACATTAAATTAAATAAAATTATAAGGCAGACGACCAATAAACTTTACTTAATCAATTGGGATTTTAAGGCACTAAGGGAATTACTCTGGAGAGAAGATTCTTATATTCATTTTTAATACAAAAATATAACAGAGAAAAATAATGAAAACAAGGGCAATAATATTGTTGCAATAATAAAATGAGTTATTATTGCTCCATCAGATTATACATTCTATTCAAGAGGTCTTCTCCATATAGAAAACTTTAAAATGTCTTTCTTCTGTCTTCTTATTTCAAGAAAATACCTCAAGAACTCATGAAGCTTCCGTCTAAAGAAGACCTCAGAAGGTCTTCTTTTTATAGAAGACATCAATAGGTCTTCCGTCTAGAGAAGAACTTAAGAGGTCTTCTGTCTATTGAAGCCATCAGCAGGTCTTCCATATGGAGAAGAACTCAAGAGAATATCTTAAGATGTCTTCGCTTTATAAAGTATGTCAAGAAGTCGTATGTCTGTAGATGATTTTTACACTACTTCAGGCCATGGAGGACCAGTTTATGTAGAAGACCTCAAGAGCTCTCCGGTCTACAGAAGGCCGCAAGAGGTATTCCGTCTATAGAGAAGACACTTCAGGTCTTCTATGGACAGAAAACCCTTAACAGCTCGGGTCTTTTATATAAATAATACCTATGAGGTCATCACCAGAGAAAAACTTAGAAGGTTTTTTTTCTAGAGCAGTCTTAAGTGGTCTTATATTCATAGAAAACCGGAAGAAGTCTTCTGCCTATAAAAGATTTCAAGAGATTTTCTCTCTAAAGGTGATCTCAAGAATTCTTCACTAGACAAAATACCTCCATAGGTCTTCTATAGGTACCTATGGAGGTATTTTGTCTAGTAAAGAATTCTTGAGATCACCTTTTTCTTCCGATCAAGACTTCTTCCGGTTTTCTATGAATATAAGACCACTTAAGACTTCTCTAGAAAAAACCTTCTAAGTTTTTCTCTGGTCAGAATACACCTCTATACACAGAAGACCTCTAGATCTTTTATAGACAGAAGACCTCTTAAAGTCTTTTATAGACAGAAGACTTCTTGAAATCATCTATATACAGTAGACCTCTTAAGGGATTCCGTAGAAAGAAGAGAAGACCTCTTAAAGCCTTCTATAGACAGAAGACCTCTCGATGTTATCTACAGACAGAACACCTCTTGAGGTATTCTAAAGCCAGAAAACTTCCAATACACAAAAATCCACTTGATGTATTCTATAGACAGAAAACCCCCGCTCTTCAGGACATATGTAGACAGACAGACTTCAAAAAACAGAAAATCTCTTGAGTCCTCTATGGACAGAAGACTTCTTGAGACGTTCTATAGACAGAATAGCTCTTGAGGTTTTTTATAGACAGAAGACCTCTTGAGGTCTTTTATAGAGAGAAGACCTCTTGAGGTCTTCTATAGACAGAATATGTCTTGAGGTTTTCTATAGAGAAAATACCTCTTGAGGTATTCTATAGACGGGAGACCTCTTGAGGTCGTCTATAGACTGAAGACATCTTGAGGTCGTGTATAGACAGAAGGCATCTTGAGGTCGTCTATAGACAGAAGACATCCTGAGGTCGTCTATAGACAAAAGACCTCTTGAGGTCGTCTATGGACAGAAGACCTCTTCAAGTCTTCTATAGACAGAAGACTTCTTGAAATCGTCCATAGACAGAAGTCTTCTTGAGGACTTCTATAGCCAGAAGACCTCTTGAGGTCTTCTATAGAGAGAAGAACTCTTAAGGTCTTCTATAGACAGAGGACCTCTTGAGGTCTTCTATAGACAGAAGACCTCTTGGGAAGACCTCTTGAGGCCGTCTATAGACAGAAGACATCTTGAGGTCTTCTATAGAGAGAAGACATCTTGAGGTCGTCTATAGACAGAAGACATCTTGAGGTCTTCTATAGACAGAAGACCTCTTGAGATCGTCTATGGACAGAAGACCTCATGAGGTCGTCTATAGACAGAAGACCTCTTGAGGTCGTCTACAGACAGAAGACATCTTGAGGTCGTCTATAGACAGAAGACCTCTTGAGGTCGTCTACAGACAGAAGACATCTTGAGGTCGTCTATAGACAGAAGACCTCTTGAGGTCGTCTATAGACTAAACACCTCTTGAGGTCTTCTATAGACAGAAGACCTCATGAGGTCGTCTATAGACAGAAGACCTCTTGAGGTCGTCTACAGACAGAAGACATCTTGAGGTCGTCTATAGACAGAAGACCTCTTGAGGTCGTCTATAGACTGAACACCTCTTGAGGTCGTCTATAGACAGAAGACCTCATGAGATCATCTATAGACAGAAGACCTCTTGAGGTCGTCGATAGACAGAAAACATCTTGATGTCTTCTATAGACTGAAGTCATCTTGAGGTCTTCTATAGACAGAAGACATCTTGAGGTCTTCTATAGAGAGAAGACCTCTTGATGTCTTCTATAGACAGAAGATCTCTTGAAGTCTTCTATAGACAGAAGACCTCTTGAGGTCTTCTATAGATAGAAGTCCTCTTGAGGTCTTCTATAGAGAGAAGACATCTTGAGGTCTTCTATAGACAGAAGACCTCTTGAGGTCTTTTATAGAGAGAAGACCTCTTGAGGTCTTCTATAGACAGAATATGTCTTGAGGTTTTCTATAGAGAGAAGACCTCTTGAGGTATTCTATAGACGGGAGACCTCTTGAGGTCGTCTATAGACTGACGACATCTTGAGGTCGTCTATAGACAGAAGGCATCTTGAGGTCGTCTATAGACAGAAGACATCCTGAGGTCGTCTATAGACAAAAGACCTCTTGAGGTCGTCTATGGACAGAAGACAACTTGAGGTCGTCTATAGACAAAAGACCTCTTGAGGTCGTCTATGGACAGAAGACCTCTTGAGGTCGTCTATAGACAGACGACCTCTTTAGGTCTTCTATAGAGAGAAAACCTCTTGAGGTATTCTATAGACAGAATACCTCTTGAGGTCTTCTACAGACAGAAGACCTCTTGAGGTCTTCTATAGACAGACGACCTCTTGAGGTCTTCTATAGACAGAAGACTGCTTGAGGTCTCCTATAGACAGAAGACACCTTGAGGTCTCCTATAGACAGAAGACCTCTTGAAGTCTTCTATAGACAGAAGAGAAGAGTACTTGAAGTCTTCTATAGACAGAAGAGAAGAGTACTTGAAGTCTTCTATAGACAGAAGAGAAGAGTACTTGAAGTCTTCTATAGACAGAAGATCTCTTGATGTATTCTATAGACAGAACCTCAAAATGTATTTTGTCTATAGAAATCCTCAAGAGTTCTTCTCTCAATAGAAGACCTCAAGAGGTCTTCTCTCTATAGAGGACCTCAAGAGGTCTTCTATCTATAGAAGATCTCAAGAGGTCTTCTCTCTATAGAAGAAGTCTTTCATTCACAGAATAGCTCAAGTGATCGTCTGTTTATGGAACTTTTTCAGAGGTCATCTGTCTACAGGAGACTTCAAGAGGTCTTCTTCAAGCAGATTTCAAGAAACCTGACTTTGAACTATAGAGGATCTCAAAAGGTCTTCTATCTATAGAAGATCTCAAGAGGTCTTCTGTCTATAGAAGAAGTCTTCCATTCACAGAATAGCTCAAGTAATCTTCTGTTTATGAAAATTTTTAAGAGGTCATCTGCCTACAGGAGGTTTCAAGAGGTCTTCTTCAAGCAGATATCAAGAAGCCTGACTTTGGAAGACCTCAAGAGGTATTCGGTCTATGGAAAACTTTAAGAAGTCTTCGGTCTATGGAAGAGCTGTAGGGCTCTTCTGCTTATAGAAGATTTAAAGGGGTATTTTGTCTATAGACAAAATACCTCTTGTGACCTTTTATATACAGAAGAACTCTTTAGGTCTTCTATGGACAGAAAAACCTTGACCTCTCAGGACTTTTATAGAAATAATACCTCTTGAGGTCGTCTGCATAATCAAGAACTTTTGAGGTCAGTCTTCTGTCTAATGAAGACCTCTTGAAGTCTTTTATAGAGAGAAAATCTATTGTTATATATTATAGACAGAGGACTTATTCAGGGGCTCAATTCTGTTTCTATGGAAATATCATGGCACAATTACCAAGGTAGTGGTAGCACACCAGCTGTACGAATATGAAGAGTCAAATCCCTTCATAAAAAATTATTTTTGTTGTAATTTTCCCAACAACGCACAGTGTCCGATTTTCCGAAAAACCTGGCCAAAACTCTAAAAATGAATGGATTTTGACCTAACCTTTGGTTCTTATGTTTTTCGGGCCGCTGATTACATTTTTGATATTATTTAACCCTCAGGCGGTCATTTAATGTGATTTTATCGGATCAAAATATTCTACAAATTTGTTCGCCATCAATTTTTACTATGGGTCCTAGAATACACCAAAACTCTATACCTTTCCTAAACTCCAGAAATATGCAAAATTATAAACACATTTTAGGGTTAAGGGCGTACTTCATGTGAGTTTTGGCAAAATTGTCATACAAAGCATCCTTTTAGAAAAATGTCGTCAAAGACAAAAATGTTCTCTGCTAAATTTCACTATAAGTTACCAAAGAAAAAAATCTCTATTTGCATTACATACTAAGAAAATATCGGTATCAATTTTGCCAAAAAACCAAGAAACTAAAATAGGGGTGCAAGCTTCCACCATTTCTACAGTTTTGGAAATATTTGAGTTAAGATCACTTGGAATCCTTGCACTTTAGGTGTATAATGTCTTTGGTAACTATACTGACAAAAGTGCGATGAATATTTTTCTTAAAAAAATTAACCCTCGTGCGAGTCATAAAAGGGGTCTTTTTGGTCCCTTTTTCCACAAATCCTTAAAATCTCCTATAAAATGTGATCGGATCAGACCAAAATATTCTAGAAATTTGTTCGCCATAAAATTTTACTATAGGTCTTAGAATATACCAAAACTCCAAATTATACCCAAACGCCAGAAAGTGACCCTATACTATATTCTGACATTCTAAATGAAAAAAAAAAATGTACATACCTGCAAGACAAAATATCACATAAAAACAAAAAGTGCAAATATGTGCAGAATGTTTCGATGAAAATTGGTAAAAACCCCTTCCTTTTTTATGAAATGATAAATTACACGGCCCAACTCGATCTTACTCACAACTATTTTCATAATTTATTGTGAAAATTGATCTTGAAAAAAATTAAGAAGTACGGACATCAATTATTAAAGAACGCACAATTCATTGGCGACGCTGAACATCTTAAATACGTTTCACATACCTTTCATTACAATTACAAAAAGAAAATATTTAATAACCTTTGTTTATTTTGCATATTATCATAGATTTATAAACAACTTAAATATTGAAAAAAAAATTCCAAATAGGGTCACTTCGACCTGCATTTATACCCACTTATTAAACAAGAAATGTATATATTTTTTCATAACTACACGCACTGGGATCCTATAAACAGTATCTGACCCTATTTAGTGTAAATTGATAAAAAAAAATTTTCGATTTTTGGCCAGGTTTTTTGGAAAATCGGACACTGTGCAACGTAAAGAAAATTTTGAAATAACATATTACAAATATGTCGATGCCACTACCTGGTCTATATGCCATGGAAAATATAAAATGAAAAAAATTATAAAGGAAACTAATGTCAAATGAATAATGTTATAAAGAACATATTTTTCATTTTAAATTTTCATAGAACCAGAATCTAGCCCCAGGTCTTTTATGTATAGGCTTCTATAGAGACTTCTATAAAAAAATCTTCTACGGACAGAAGACCTCTTGAAGTCTTCTACAGACAGAAACCCCGTTGAGCCTAGTATAGACAGAAAACCATTTGAAGTATTCTATAGACAGAAGACCTCTTGAGATCTTCTTTGGACAGAAAACCTATTGAGGTCTTCTATGGACAGAAAACCCTTGAGATCTTCCATGGAGAGAAGACCTCATGAGATCATCTAAGGACAGAAGACGTCGTCAAGTCTTCTATATACGGAAGAACTCTTCAAGTCTTCTATAGACGGAAGACTTCTTCAAGTGTTCTATAGACAGAAGACCTCTTCAAGTCTTTTATGGACAGAAGACCTTTTAATGTCCTCTTTAGACAGACAGAAGACCACTTGGGGACTTCTGTAAAACACAGCAAAGACAGACTTCCTGAACTCTTTAAAAAAAATGGAACATTTCTTTAGATCTTCTCTAGACAGGAGATCTCTTCAGGTCTTCCATAAACAGAAAACCGCTTGAGGTCATATATAGACTGACGGCAGACCTCTTCAATTCTTTTGTAGATGGACAAAAGACCTCTTGAGACTTACAGGAGATAAAGATATATGTAGGTTATTAAGTGCAGATTTATTTTTTACACAAAGGAATGACCATTACAATGAAATCATGACCATGCCTCTAACCCGCAAAAAAAAATGTCGTATAAAACAAGCTTATAAAAGCCGCTCCACACTGTGGATAGTGTAAGATAAATTTCTTCGCTTCATCATAATTAGCATTGGCATACCTTGTATACAACCGTTTTTTTTTTTTATTATTTCCATACACTGATTTGTGATTAATACAAACTACTCTACTTTCGCTAAGTTTCCTGCAATGACTGATGTGATTCTATAAACATCTAACTTTTATTTGTAAATACAAACAGTACTGTGCGCACTTATATTACGTTCTAGAAGAAGTTTACTTTTCTATGATAATAACATTTAAAAGAAATTCATTGAATGACATTTTGTGCTCTAATGCACATACAGTGAGATCTCCATACTTTGGCAATGGGCATATTTGCATTTATTGCCAAGGCCAAACGGCAAGTGGGACTTAGTATGGCATATATTAAGCAACTCTATTTACCCCAATCATTCGTGAGTGAAAAAGGCAAGACCTCTGTCACAAAAGTATCCAGCAAAAATACCCATTACAAAACACCATACTAACCCATTATTTTAAAACGTACATGCAGCGTGAAATTGGTAGTTATTTTTTGGCCACTTAAATATGTAGTTAAATAAGTAGTCACGACTTTTAGTAACTACCTTTAAAAGTACTTATTTAAGTAGTCAAAAAATAACTACTTAAATCGCGCGACATGCCCTTGTAAAAATAATGGGTTAGTAGGGGGTTTTGTAATGAGAATTTTTGCTGGTGAGAACAGTTAATATAAGCTCAATGGTGCCTCCTTTTTTGCGGCGAATCGAAATCGTCGAACATAGTACAATACGACTTGAAAGGAAGTTTTCAATTCTGAAATGCAATGGAAGTATCGCCTACATTACGTCGAAGGCGTTTTGAATGTCGCATTCGGGCATTCAGTGTGCATTAGGGATATAACTTTTTGCACTTTTTTGCAGTTATCGAAAATACCACCACATAGCCGTGTAGAGCATGAAAAACTATTATGAAATAAGGTGTAATTTTTTCTCTATCGCGAAAAAAGTTTCCGCACCAAATGCATTGAAGTTCAGTAATGCATTTTTTAATTTTATCTGTTATAGCAACATGTTTGGTTTTCATTAAAATTTTTATTTTTTTGTTATCTAATTTAAAATCATTATCAAAGCGTTCTGGACCAATTTGTTCTCAAATCGCGCCTTTTAGGACCATATTAGGATTTTTTGACACTATTGCAATTTTTTGTTTTTCTTTATAAACTCGCGAATTTTATGTTTATATTTTTTGTACCTATCGGACAAGAGAATATGGTGTCATTTGCAACAAATTCGCGAAAGTTACAGACCGTTTTTAATGACTTTGCCTGTGAGAAATGTATTTTTGTCTATAAATATTTATTCAAACAAAGCAAATTTTTAAATTATAAGTAAAAAAAAATATCAAAAGGGTTTTAGTAATTGCGGTCGGTGCTGAAACATTTTTCATCGAATCGATCTTAGAAACGCGTTTTCATTATTAGGACAAAATTCCCCACATGGTACTGGTGTTGTATTTTTGTAGAAAACAAATACAATTCTCACAAGCAAGGTCAAAAAAAAAACATCCTGTAACTTTCGCGAATTCGTTGCAAATGACCCCAAATTCTCTTGTCCGATAGGTACAAAAAATACAAATATAAAATTCACGAGTTTATAAAGAAAAAAACAAAAATTGCAATAGTGTCAAAAGTTGCTAATATGCTCCGAAATGGCGCGATTTGAGAACAAATTGGTCCAGAACGCTTTGATAATGATTTTAAATTCGATTACAAAAAAATAAAAATTGTAATGAAAAGCAAATATATTGTTATAACTGATAAAATTAAAAAATGCATTTCTGAACTTCCATGCATTTGGTGCGGACACTTTTTCCGCGATAGAGAAAAATTGACACCGTATTTCATAATAGTTTTCCATGCTCTACACGGCTATGTGGTGGTATTTTTTTGGTTATAGCCCTAGTGTGCATGTGAAAATGTGCAAGCCGGACATTGCACTACGACGGCACTCATCGACAGTTTTCAAAAAAAATGGCCTTGTATTGATTGATTGATTGATTACGTTTTTCGTAACCCTCTAAGATCCTCAAATATATTATAGCGCTATGTTCAAAGAAAAAGCATTTCTTTTTATCTAAAATTAGGTTCCACTGTTTTGCAAAAGGAGACAGAAAAAAAATTCCGCCTTTAACCGGTTTTCATTAAACTAATTTAATTTATTTGCTCAATAATTTTTGTTTTCTTTCCTTAAACATTGGCGGATTGAAATGAAATCCGTATGTATACTTACATTTGTATGTGTTCACATTAATGGAGGCTGTAAATGTGTGAGACAAAATTGTCAATATGTATGTGATTGCAGATAAATACCACGAGTTCATTGATTTAATTATCACTTGAATGTGAATTATTTAAAAATGAGTGAGGAAAAATAGTCGTTGTTAACTTTTTTTTTTTGCTCTAGAAATTTTCAAAATATTTTCTACAATAAAATAATTTACAAGTCGGGTTCGCTACAATTTGTTATTTCAGTTTTTATAAACACACATAACTACATATACCTATCGCACGACTATATGAAACCTAGGCAACGTTGACTAGATATTATGAAAGTTTTAAAAATAGTATTAAAAGAATTTAAAGTTGAAAAACTGCATATGGAAAGTTAAAATAATGTGGGTGGAAAATAATAAAGGTAATGTTTAAATGACAATGGTTTTAAAAACTGAGCAACATAAAATTTTGCAAATATCCGAGTACAATGGTTCAAATCGTATAGGGAATTTGAAGTCTTTATAATCAAGCTGAATAAATACTTTATGTGCGGGCTAAAGAGAGTATTTATTGACGAGTTAACATCCCGGTTACACTTAACCGGATTAACCCAGTGGCAACCCGTCAAATAAATCCTCAAGAAGTGGGCAAAAAACTCTAATGTAACCGTACTATAAGGGGACTATTCTAGACGAGCAGAAGGGAATCTTTATAGGCGAACAGAATGGGTGTTTACACACGAGCTGAAGGCTGTCTTAAGAAATTGGAGGTCGTCTTTACATACCTGCTATAGGTCGTATCTTTATACAATCTCATTACCAACCAGAGAACCAGAAGAATATCTTTATAGACGAACTGAAGGCCGTCTTTATAGACGAGCTGAAGAGCGGTTTTCAACCTTCCGATCAGTTCAAGGTAAGTGAAGTGAGTGAACTAATAGGCATATGAAAACGTAGCGGTGCAAATAACAGCGAAAGTAACTGAGACACGAACATGCCCCATGTCAAACAAACCTAATTACGGTCGTAGTCACGAGGATGAGATATTCTGAGGAAGTTTAGCCTAAAGCGAATTATCCTTGAAGTCCTGACCTTTTGACGTCTTCTATACCTCTTAAGATCTTCTATAGACAGAAGAACATTTTAGTTCTTCTATGGACAGAAGACCTCTTGAGAAATCCATAGATGTTTGTTCTACAACAGCCCTCGGCACCGAATACATACACATTTTGTAATTGTGTTGGTTTAGAAATATAAACATTTTTTCAAGTTTCCCAATATATCATTTTCTCGTAGTTAATTAAATTGCAAATAAATGTTTGAAAGAATATTCTACAATTATGGTATGCTGGGTTTTTTGCTGTTTTTTTTTCTAATAAATGAGGGCACATTTTGAAAATTCTTATTTGAGAAACAAAGGTGCTTTTTTTATTGTCGGTGTGAAAAAATTTTACAAATACTGCTACAAAAGGGGCTCCCATTGCCGAGGCCTGTTTTACAGGCATCAGAAGACCTCATGCGGTCTTCTATAGACAGAAACCTTCTCGGGGTATTCTACAGACAGAAGACCTCCTGAGGTCTTTTATAAGCCGAAAACCTCCAAAGTCTTCAGGTGCTTTATAGACAGAGAAACTCCTAAAGTCTTCTATGGACAAAATACCTCTCGGCATCGGGGTCTTCTATAGACAGGAATCTTCTCGGGGTATTCTACATACAGAAGAGCTTCTGAGATCTTTTATATGCAGAAAACCTCCAAAGTCTTCAGGTGTTTTATAGACAGAAGATCTCTTGAAGTCTTCTATAGACAGAATACACTTTGAGGTATTCTATAGACAGAATAACTTTTGGGGGTCTTGTATGTATTTAAAGACTAAAAACCTCTCGATATCTTCTATAGAAAAAAGGCCTCTTGAGGTCTTTTATAGACAAAAAGACCTCTTGAGGTCTTCTTTGGACAAAATACCTCTTGATATATTCATTAGACAAAAGACCCCTAGAGGTCTTCTTTAGACAAAAGATCTCTTAAAGTCTTCTATAGACAAAAGTTCTCTCGAGGTCTTCTATAGACAGAAGACCTCTTAAAGTCTTCTATAGACAAAAGACCTCTTGAGGTTTGCTATAGACAGAAGACCTCTTGAAGTATTCTTTGGACAATAGATCTCTTGATATCTTCTCTAGACAAAAGACCTCTAGAGGTCTTCTATAAACAAAAAATCTCTTGAGGTCTTGTATAGACAAAAGTCCTCTTGAGGTCTGCTATAGACAGAAGCCCTCTTGAGGTCTTCTATAGACAGAAACCCTCTTGAGGTCTTTCATATACAGAAGCCCTCTTGAGGTCTTCTATAGACAGAAGCCCTCTTGAGGTCTTCTATAGACAGAAACCTTCTTGAGGTCTTTTATAGACAGAAGCCCTCTGAGCTCTTCTATAGACAAAAGATTTCTAGAGTTCTTCTATAGACAAAAGACTTCTTGAGGTCTGCTATAGACAGACAGACCTCTTGAGGTCTTCTGTAGACAACAGAAGCCCTCTAGAAGCCTTCAATATACAAAAGATCTCTTCAGGTCTTCTATAAACGGAAAATATCCTGGGGTCTTCTATAGATGTCTTCTGTCTATAAAGTTGTATTCTGTCTATAGAAGACCTCAAGGGGTTTTCTGTCTATAGAAGTCCTCAAGAGGTCTTCTCCCTGTAGTGGGCTTTAAGAGGTCTTCTGTCCATGTCTGCTGTTTGTAGACGACCTCAAGAGGTCTTCTGTCTATAGAAGGCCTCAAGATGCCTTCTGTCTATAGACGACCTCAAGATGTCTTCTGTCTATAGACCTCAAGAGGTCTTCGGTCTATAGAAGACCACAAGAGGTCGTCTGTCCATAGAAGTCCTCAAGAGGTCTTCTGTCAATAGAAGTCCTCTTCTGTCTATAGACGATCTCAAGAGGTCTTCTGTCTATAGACGACCTTAAGAGGTCTTCTGTCTATAGACGACCTCAAGATGTCTTCTCTTTATAGAATACTCTCTATAGAATTCTGTCCATCGAATACCTCAAGAGGTCTTCTGTCTATAGAAGACCTCAAGAAGTCTTCTGTCTATAAAGTTGTATTCTGTCTATAGAAGACCTCAAGAGGTCTTCTGTCTATAAAGTTGTATTCTGCCTATAGAAGACCTCAATATATCTTCTGTCTATAGAAAATCCCAAGATGTCTTCTGTCTATAAAGTTGTATTCTGTCTATAGAAGTCCTCAAGAGGTCTTTGGTCTATAGAAGTCCTCAGGAGGTCTTCTCTCTGTAGTGGGCCTTAAGAGGTCTTCTGTCCATAGACGATCTCAAGAGGTCTTCTGTCTATAGACGACGTCAAGAGGTCTTCTGTCTATAGACGACCTCATGAGGTCTTCTGTCTGTAGACGACCTCATGAGGTCTTCTGTCTATAGAATACTCTCTCTATAGAATTCTGTCTATCGAATACCTCAAGAGGTCTTCTGTCTATAGAAGTCCTCAAGAGGTCTTCTCTCTGTAGTGGGCCTTAAGAGGTCTTCTGTCCATAGACGATCTCAAGAGGTCTTCTGTCTATAGACGACTTCAATAAGTCTTCTGTCAGTAGACGACCTCAAGAGGTCTTCTGTCTATAGGCGACCTCATGAGGTCTTCTGTGTATAGAAGACCTCAAGGTGTATTCTGACCAGAGAAAAAATTAGAAGGTTTTTCCTAGCGAAGTCTCAAGTGGTCTTATATTCATAGAAAACCGGAAGAAGTCTTCTGCCTATAAAAGATTTCAAGAGATTTTCTCTCTAAAGGTGATCTCAAGAATGGTTCAGTAGACAAAACACCTCCATAGGTCTTCTATATGTAGATGAGCTCATAGGTATTATTTATATAAAATACCTAAGGGGTTAAGGGTTTTTTGTCCATAGAAGACCTGAAGTGTCTTCTATAGACGGAATACCCCTTGCGGCCTTCTGTAGACCGGAGAGCTCTTGAAGTCTTCTACATAAATTGGTCCTCCATAGCCTGAAGTAGTCCAGAAATCATCTACAGACATACGACTTCTTGACGTACTTTATAAAGCGAAGACTTCTTAAAATATTCTCTTGAGTTCTTCTCCATATGGAAGACCTTTTGAGGTCTTCTAAAGACAAAATCCCTCTTGAGGTCTTCTCCCTCTTTGAGGACTTCTATAGTCAACAGAAGCTCTTGATGTCTTCTCTAGACAAGAGAAACCTCTTGAGGTGGGCAATATAAACCCTTTGAGGACTTCTATAGTCAACAGAAGCTCTTGATGTCTTCTCTAGACAAGAGAAACCTCTTGAGGTGGGCAATATAAACCCTCTTGAAGTCTTCTTTAGATAACATGAACTATCAAGAGGTCTTCTATAACCAGAAGGCCTCTTGAGATATTCTATAGATAGAAGACCTTTGAGTTATCCTATACGCAGAAGACATCTTAAAGTCGTCATTAAACTATATACCTCTTGAAATCTTCTATAGGCAGAAGACCTCTTAAAGCCTTCTTTAGGCAGAATGCGTCCTGAAGTCTTTTATAAACAGAAGACCTCTTGAGGTGTTTAATAAATAGATGACCTCTTGACGACTTCTATTGAAAAGGGTTCTCTTGATGTCTTCTATGGACAGAAGAGCTCTTGAAATTTCTCTCAAACTTAAATCAAGTTCTGATATGGATTATATCGGAATATTTGTGCCTCCATGACAACATCGTATTTATTTTTCGTTTAAGTTGACTTTCAGGTCCCTTTGATAATTGTTTTGACAATTTTAACACGTGTAGTCTGATCATAACGATGAAATTTGTTTTCCGTGTGAGGGCCCGAAATCTCTACAAATCCAATGACAGTCAAATAAATCGAAATGAGTGACTGACAGTGATCCAAACTTTGTGCATCGTAATATTTCTCTCAAATGTATAACTAGCTAAAATATTGACTATATCGACCCGAGACCCGAGTACCTCCAGGTTAAAAGTTCTCATCAAGCTCAAGACCCCTTTTTTTCTTAAGCTTTACTTGTTCGAACATTTCTTAAGGCTTGCGTACATAAGCTGCCTTGCCTGCTTACCTTGCTTGCTTCTGATAAAAGAATAAAAAAGAAAAGGGCAACCCAGTTTGAAATTTGCTCGGCCTTCTTTATTCTTTTATTTTTATTATGTCAGAAATGAAGCAGAAAAGCACAGCAACCAGGCAAGGCAGCTTATGTACGCAGGCCTTTAGACTATAGAGAAACCACAGTTTATACAGTTGGCCATTCAGAGTTCTGTTAACAACTTTTGACAACAAACATAATAGATTGTTCATTATTGTGATTTGATTTCCTTTGTATTTTATGTCACAATAATGTATTTGACAGCAAACTAAATAGTCAGGGCTAACTAGTTTGGGCTGAATGGCCAACTGTATAAACTGTGAGAGAAACTTTCAATCAATACCGACATTCAAATGAAATTATAGTTACTATCGATAGTGTAATTGATTGTTTGCCTGATATATTTAGCTCTCTTTGGGAAAGTAAAAAACTCACAACCACACATTTTGTTGAGATCCCGTGTGGGACAATAGCCTCAGTGCACCTACGTAGCCATGGAGGGAGGAGTCCGGGGGGCTTCTCAAGGCTCCTCAAGGACAAGGAGTCAATGAATGCCGCCCGAGTCATATTAGCTCAATGATATTGGAACTTCTCTTTATAGCCGAGTCCGAATGGCGTTGGGAACCCATAATGACTCCTCTACAATCATTTCTACTGAGATTGTGAATCAAAAAGTCAGCCTACGAAAAAGATCCAGTATTCAATTGACGTAGGTTTTCAAAATACCTTTAGCAGTTTTCCTACTGTTTTTTTAATATGTTCTAATTCCATTAACTACTTACCACTTGTTGTCGTTTTGAATAACTAATTGGATTTCATAACATGATCCAGCCCAAACACACAACATCCTTTTTTCGCTTTACTAAACTACATTGGATGTTTGCGGAAAAATACCCAGGAAATATTCCATTGTAATACATGGTTCCTGCTGCTGCTGTAGGTTTTTATTATGTAGTCCAAAATTGTTGAAATTGCAATGTCAATGTAAAAAACGTAAAAACGTTTCAACAAAGAAAAAAAAAACAGAAAATAAACAAATAAATTGAAATCATAGAAGTGCCAATCAAATGCCAACATTGATTTACATTTTGTTTAATTTAAACAATGCTTTGATTTAAATGTTAGATTAATGCGGAATGTGCTATCGGTTAAAGGTGTGATTTTGTAATGGAAATAGAAAAAAACTATGTGTGTGCGTGCAGACATACATCGGTAGGGCTTCAACAGGTGTAATAGAATAATTAGACAATTTCGTAGAAAACAGTGTTGTGATTTGAAACCTAGAGGGAATGATTAAAATCGAAACGTTACCGACACGACAAGCGGTTTAAGAACAAGTAAGCAAGCAAAGGCTATAGTTATATATGGCGACTGAGTACGTGAAGCCAGAAATCCATCGCGTCACCATTTCGGGGGGCCCAATGAACAAAATTTGAACTTTTTGCAAGAAAAATGTAAAAAAATCTCTAAAACTGGGATCTGAAGAAGTTTTGCAACAAAAAATGCATCTACCTCTATTAGACTTCCATATCTATCAATAATTTTGTGACGATTCGATCAAGACTGCGATTTGTATTGTGATTACAAGGTTTAGAAGGACAGACAGACGGACGGCCACACAAACAGCCTGTCGAGACATTAATTATACCCTACACCACTATGTGGTAAGGGGTATTATGTGTTAGTGCATTTGTATGTAACATACAAAAGGAAGCGAGATAGACATAGATAGAATCTCTTTCTGAGTCGATTTATTCATGTCCGTCCGTCCGTCCGTCCCTCCGTTCGCAACATACAGGTCGCATTTGTTGACCGATTTCGCTGAAAATTGGGGAATACCATTTTTTTAGCCGTCGGAAGATCAAGTTCGAAGATGGGCTATATCGGTCCAAGTTTTGGTATAGCCCCCATATATATTTTCGGCCGATTTCACGTATTTTCTGTAACACACACGCTATATATGTCCGATTTCGATGAAATTTGGAATGTGTGACTGAATTTGGTCTAAAAATAAATGTGCCAAATTATATCGAAATCGGTTCAGATTTGGATATAGCTCCCATATATATGTTCGCCCGATTACACGTATGCGATGTACCAATCACGCTATATACGTCCGATTTTAATGAAATTTAGAATGTTTGACTGAATTTGGTATAGAAATAAGTGTGTCAAATTATATAGAAATCGGTTCAGATTTGGATATAGCTCCCATATATATTTTCGGCCGATTTCACGTATTTTCTGTAACACACACGCTATATATGTCCGATTTCGATGAAATTTGGAATGTGTGACTGAATTCAGTATAGAAATAAATGTGCCAAATTATATCGAAATCGGTTCAGATTTGGATATAGCACCCATATATATTTTCGGCCGATTTCGCGTATTTGCTGCTCCAAACACGCTATATAAGTCGGATTTCAATGATATTTGGAATGTGTGACTGAATTCGGTCTGGAAATAAATGTGCCAAATTATATCAAAATCGGTTTAGATCTGGATATAGCTCCGATTTATATTTTACATATTCACAGTGGTGTAGGGTATCATATAGTCGGCCCCGCCCGACTTTGATCCTTTCCTTACTGGTTTTGGTATATATTTGGGTGTAAGACCCTTATTTCCATGTGTTCGGCCTTTTTGACAGTTTTACTATGCCGCTGTCGATCGGCTAGTACAAATCGCGGTTCATACGACATCGATCATCAACGTCAATCTGGATTGGCCCGTAGTTATTTCGAAAAAATGCTCTCAAACTCACTAAGCACTATCTGCTTGCGCTATTGCACAGGCTTCGGAATCATACATTATTAGTAGACAGCGGAATCCTATGCAAATGCGTACATATGTATATGGTTTTGATAGTCGTAGAGAAAATCTGATTAGACAAAAACACGTTTTATTACAAAATAAAACGAATTAAGCCAACAAATTTTTGCATATTTTTACATATTTGCATAGAACTAGCATATACAAAACCATATGCAAAAATATATTCAAGGATTTGTGGTCTGTAATTTAGGTTTAAGTCTTCGTTGGGGGCATAAAACTTTCCACCTGAAATTTCTCGGTATAGGTCCACGTCTTCATATGGACCCTATAGAAGGGTACCTCCCGATTTTCGGTTTTTTGAAGGTTGTGGCTGTGGTTATAAATTTCCCTATTTTATTGACTTGTCTGAAGAGAATTTTAAACAAAAATTGTACACACAAACATTTTTGTACCTACGAATATTAGTCCCAATTTACATTAGGCGAGTTTACTTGCGGCAAGTCCCAGTTTGTAGAAGAGACACGTAAGGGGAATGGAAATGGAAAAACAATTGCTCGTACCGGCAATTCATTTTATATTTTTCGTATTTGACATTATTTTCATTGTTTTGAAAACTAAACTTGTCGGAACAGAATTGCCTTTTATAAACGCAAGAGGCAAGTTTAAAAAGGAACGAGAAAAATTGCCGCAAGTAAAGTCGCCTAATGTAAATTGGGACTTATTGAAATATTTCTTGCATATGTCATATGTTTCGATTTCGAAGCCAAAATATGCCCAGTGCCAAAATTTGACATGAATCGGATCAAAAATACGGGTTGCATAAAATTCCGCGGGGGTTGAGTCTGTTTTTTGTAAAATGTGATTTTAGTTTGACCAGATGCGACCACTATAAGATGGAGAATTGGTCATTCCGTTTGTAACACATCGAAATATTCGCCGGAGACCCTAAGTCGATAACGATGCCAGTCTGTCCGCCCGTCTATCTCTTGAAATCCAAATTCAGCTCGCAATATTTAAGAAAAAGCTTTATAATTTGGTACAGAACTTTCCATTAACCCTAGGATGTTTGGTATTGAAAATAGGCTATATCGGTCCACGTTTTGATATAGCCCCCATAGAACGGAACCTCCCGATTTTTGGAATATTTAAGTTTTCAGCGTCATTATCCCACCGAAACGAACCAAATTTGGTAATTAGTCTTCGTTGGAAGAGCTGAAAATTTTGGGACATTTGGTATAGCCCCCATAGAACGGTACCTCCCGATTTTCGGTATTTTGAAGGTTGTGACCTCAATATACCACCGAATCGACTGACATTTGGTATTTAGTCTTTTTTGGCCAAAATTCCTATTCGTTTCTGAGATAAAAATGCAAAAAAGTGTAGATTTAGCTTGGTTTAGATGAGGCCATAAAATCCGAACTGGATCTGACAGGACAAAACCCTACTAGGGTTTTTGTAGTCTAAATATGTACTTTCAAAAAATTCATACTAGAAGTTGTTTGCATTTTCAGTGTTGCATAGTGTTATCTTAGGACGTATTGACTTACTCCGGAACAAAATGTACCATTGTAAATGAGGCCGCTCCAACAATCTACTGAAAAAGAGTCAAAACGATGCGAGAGGAGCTCCTAAACTTCACTTTATCCGAATTTTGTGTTGGCGGTAACCGAAAGAGTGGACCGATATAGTCTATATTTCAATCCCTTACTGGTCTGGATAAAATAATACGATGCGCAAAGCCTGCATCAATCAAAATCTCCCTGCGAGGATTATCGTGCGGATTTGCCATTTTGGTTGGTGCCGTCAGGGTTTCTTGGAGCTTTTAGGCCAATATCTCAGGAATTATTGACTTACTCCGGCAAAAAAATTGTACAGTCGTAAATCGAACCACAAAAAACGTACTGAAAAAACTTTCAAAACGACCCGTGAGGAGCTCTTAAACTTCACTTTATCCGAATTTTGTGTGGGAGGTACTCGAAGGAGTGGACCGATACAATCCATATTCCAACCTGATACATTACTGGATGAAATAATACGATGTGCAAAGCCTGCACCAATCAGAAATTCCCTGCGAGGATTATCTTGCGGATTTGCCATTTTGGTTGGTGCCGTCTGGGTTTCTTGGAGCTTTAAGGCCAATATCTCAGGAAGTATGGACTTCCACAAGAAAAAATGTGTACCGTCATAAAGGGAGCCGCAAGGAAAAGTTACTGAAAGAAATTGCAAAACCATCCGAGAGAAGTCCTTAAACTTCACTTTATCCGAATTTTGTGTGGGAGGTACCCGAAGGTGTGGACAAATATAAATCATATTCGAACCAGATCTATATCTGGAAGGAATAATACGATGTGCAAAGTTTTGACCAAATCGATTGCTCCCTTCGAGAGTTATCGTTTAGACCATTTAACAGAAAATTTTTTAACTTTTGTGGGGGAGGTACCAGAAGGAGTGGACCGATATGGCCCATCTTCGAACTTAAACTAAGTTTGGACACAATCGTAATATTGGTTCGAATCGGTTGAACTGTTCGAGAGTTATCGTGCGCACAAGCCAGACAGACAGACATTTTTCGTATCATAGCCTAAAGGCTGAGGGTAGAAAAATTATGTGTTTTTGTGACTACTCGGTAATCCGGACAATTCTATAATCCGTACATCACCAAAACATGTGGTGTCCGGATTATCGAGACTATATCGTATGTAGTTTAAAGGCAATCTTTTCCTGGAATTATATACATATTTAGTGAGCCGAGTTCCAACAAAGTCAAATGGTCAGTTCAAGACTCCAGCAAAACCATATAAAATTTCGCACAACCCACAGCTCCTTTTGATTTGTGAGATATTTATTGTGTACAATGTTCATGGGAAGAAACGCTTTTTATACCCTCCACCATAGTATGGAGGGTATATTAAGTTTGTTTTTCCGTTTGTAACGCATTGAAATACTCATTTGCGACCCTATAAAGTATATATATTCTTGATCAGGGTAAAATTCTGAGTCGACCTGTGCACGTCCGTCCGTCCGTCTGTGGTAATCACTCTAGCATCCACAAAAATGGAGATAGAACTCTGAAATTTTGGGAAAATGCGTCTTTTGTTTGCAGGCAGGTCAAGTTCGATGATGGGCTATATCGGTCCACGTTTTGGTATAGCCCCCATATAACGGTACCCCCCGATTTACGGTATTTTGCCGTTTTTAGCTACATTTTCAGACCGATTTAGCTATAATTTGACATGTAGGGTTCTTCAGTGCCAATAAACTTATATAACAAAAGTTGTGGACATAGGTCCACGTTTTGGTATAGCCCTCATATAACGGTACCCCCCGATTTACGGTATTCTGACGTTTTTAGCTACATTTTCAGACCGACGTAGCTATAATTTGACATTTAGGGTTCTTAAGTGTCAATAAACTTATATAACAAAAGTTGTGGACATAGGTCCACGTTTTGGTATAGCCCCAATATAACGGCACCCCCCGCTTTACGGTATTTTGCCGTTTTTAGCTACATTTTCAGACCGATTTAGCTATAATTTGACATTTAGGGCTCCAAAGCGTCACTAAACTTATATAACAAAACTTGTGGACATAGGTCCACGTTTTGGTATAGCCCCCATATAACGGTACCCCCGATTTACGGTATTTTGACGTTTTTAGCTAAATTTTCCGACCGATGTAGCTATAATTTGACATTTTGGGTTCTTAAGTGTCAATAAACTTATATAAAAAAAGTTGTGGACATAGGTCCACGTTTTGGTATAGCCCCCATATAACGGTACTCCCGATTTATGACGTTTTTGTTACATTTTCAGACCGATTTAGCTAATAACTGACATTTAGGGTTCTTAAATGTCAATAAACTTATATAACTAGTGGACATAGGTCCATGTTTTGGAGTAGCCCCCATATAACGTTACCGCCCGATTTCAGGTATTTTGACGTTTAAATTCACATTTCTAGACCGAATTAGCTATAATCTGATATTTAGGGTTCCTAGTGACCAAAAAACTTATATTCGAAATAATTATGAACGTAGGTCCATGTTTTGGTATAGCCCCAAAACAAACCTCCCGATTTTCCGTACATTAACTTTATTTTTTGGATGAACTTTCTGTAATTTGAAATTTAAAAGCCAACGAAAATTCTGCAACAAAAATTGTTCATTTAAGTTCATATTTTCGTATAGCCCACATACCTCCGAACTAGCTGTTAATAACATTTGAAGTTCCCACGTTATGTACCGATTTTCGGTATTTTGAGGATTCTAGCTAAAATTTTTAACCGAATTAGGAGTTATTTGACATTAAAGGCTCCAATCAAAAACTGTCAACATAGGTCCATGTTTTATTATAACCCCTATATAACGGTACCTCCCAATTTCTCGCCCACCAAAAATTGTCAACATACATAGTTAGATATAGGCACCATAAAAAAGGGCCTCCCGAATGAAGCATTTTATGTACATTATCTGACATTTTAACGTACCCACTTAAAGTTGGGGACAGAATATTTTATGGTGGAGGGTATGAAAAGTTCGGCCCGGCCGAACTTAACGCTTTTTTACTTGTTTTGTTTTGTTTAGGGATTCGTCATATAAAATAAACTATGCATCTTTGCAATATGTCCATGTTTTAAATTCCTTATATATGCACATTATCTAAATTAATCCGTACAGTTATGAAGTAATACAAATAAATAATTTCTTCTATCAAATTTCCACACCTCAAATAACTTATCGGGGAGCTATCATAAAGCAATAAAAAATTATATTTCCGTTCATAAAGTGTTAATAGTGCTTACCTATTTTCCATGCTGCTGCAATAAGCACTGGAATCTTCAATAAAAAACAATTGATTTGTTTTTTGTTTATAAATTTTGTTTAAATCCATTTGGCACCACCATGAACTTGATTTCTTTTATTATACAATTTCACTTATTATTTTCAAGTTAATTTGTTATTATTTTTGTTATTATTATTTCAAATTAATTTGTTATTATTAACATTTTTATATTAATTGAAATTCAACAAAAATACACTTTGTTTTCAATTAAATGAAATTTATATCAAATTTTAATTTGTTTTTATTTATTTTTCTTTGTTTTGTTTACTTTTGTTTCAAGGTATTTGATTTCAGTCAGATTAAAATTTTTAAACTTTCACAGCTTCTTCTTCATTTTCGTAAACTCACTTAGGACAACCACATTGACCACAACTTTGCCATTTTGAAACTTGAGGTTTATTGGGATTTGCTATTTTATGGTATTGATTGGTTATTGATTGTTTTGGAATTTTTTTATTTTAAAACTGCCCACTTATTACATGGGATGGACTTGACTTTTGTGTATGCATGCACTTGGGTAAGTATGCGTGCATTAACTAGGACCTCATACATGTTTATTTATAACTTCACTTATTGTGCTCGTTTACATTAAAGTTGCAACATTGCAACTTGTTTTTTGCTGTAAGTTTTCTTACACAGGGTTATTGTTAGAGAGAGAAAGAGTATCACTCACACAGGCAAACACTTCATATGCACTAACATAATTCCAACATTTAAAAAAATCACACCTGTTGCATATCATCGCAGTTTAGTAGGAGGCTGCAACTCTTTTTCTTAGTATTGGGTCATTTCCAGTGATCCACATTAAACTGGATTGCTAGAGAGAGATTTAAGATCCGGGGTTTTTTCGTAAAATCAATCGTTTACAAAATTTTGTATTTTTTAATTATTTGATTCGATGAAATTAATAATCCCAATTTTTGTGTTTAATTTCACTTAAACGACACGCTTAACGTTTTTATTACCGAACGCTCCCAACTTTAATCGTAACGTTTTGTTTGTTTTATTTAAATTTTCGAATTTATTCTTTCTTCACCAACGACACGACACGATGTTTTCACAACGAAATCGTTTGTGAAATGAATCTTTACTCAATAAATTCGTTGGCCATAGCTTCGTTGCTGTTGGGTGTCGCAAAAAGCTTTTTATTTTAGTTAACATAGCCAATAGCAGCATCTTTGCCAAAGAACAAAAGAAAGCTAAAGCTTTACCAGTGCCACGACTTTGGTTTCGGTTTGGAAATGTTAAATGTTCATGCGTTGGTATTTATGTATGTACCCAGTGAACAATACTTTGTCTGATATCAAGAAATATTTTTAAAAAATTCAGAAATCTGTTAGAAATTGAAAGAAAAATATTTTTAAACAAATAAGAGAGGGTTATAGTCGCAAGGCGAATATGTTTCAAACAAATTCAAAACTGTTAAACTATACTTTTCCCAAAGGAGTGGGCCGATATAGTCCATATTTGAACCTGATATATGTATGGAAGTAATATTTCCATATCCCTAGTTTGGAACAATTCGGTTAGTCCCTTCTCCAACTGTCGTGCGAACAATCTTAGCGAACAATTTTGAACTTTTGTGGGGATAACTATCGGATATTTCGTGGTGCTACATGAATTTTTAGCAAAACAAACTTATAATACCCCTCCCACATCGTGGAGCACGGTATGAAAATCCACTAGACCTTTGAGATCTTCTATAACAGAAGATCTCAAGGGGTCCTCTGTAGACAAAAGACCACTTCGGGCCTTCTATAGGCAAAAGGGCTTTTAAGCCCTCTATAGACAATTAATTTTTTGAGGTCGTCAATAACCAGAAGACCTCTTGATATCTTCCATAGACAGTAAAATTCTTAAGGATTGCTTGGGGTATTCTATAGACAGAAGACCTCTTGAGGTCTTTAAAAGACAGAAGACCTCTTGAGGTCTTCTATAGACAGAAGACCTCTTGAGATCTTCTATAGACAGAAGACCTCTTGAGGTGTTCTAAAGACAGAAGACCTCTTGAGATCTTCTATAGACAGAAGACCTCTTGAGGTCCTCTATAGACAGAAGACCTCTTGAGATCTTCTATAGACAGAAGACCTCTTGAGGTCCTCTATAGACAGAAGACCTCTTGAGGTGTTCTAAGGACAGAAGACCCTTTGAGGTCTTCTATAGACAGAAGACATCTTGAGGTCTTCTATGGACCGAAGACCTCTTGAGGTCTTCTATGGACCGAAGACCTCTTGAGGTCTTCTAAAGACAGAAGACCTCTTGAGATCTTCCATAGACAGAAGAGCTCTTGAGGTCTTCTATAGACAGAAGACCTCTTGAGATCTTCTATAGACAGAAGACCGCTTGAGGTCTTCTATAGACAGAAGACCTCTTAAGGTTTTCTATAGACAGAAGATTTCTTGAGGTCTTCTATAGACAGAAGACCGCTTGAGGTCTTCTATAGACAGAAGACCTCTTAAGGTTTTCTATAGACAGAAGATTTCTTGAGGTCTTTTATAGACAGAAGGCCTCTTGATGTCTTCTATAGACAGAGGACCTCTTGAAGTCTTCTATGGACAGCCTTCTGTCTATAGAATACCTCAAGAGGTCTTATGTCTATAGAAGACCTCTTGAGGTCTTCTATAGACAGAAGACCTCTTGAGGTCTTCTATAGACAGAAGACCTCTTGAGGTCTTCTATAGACATAAGACCTCTTGAGGTATTCTATAGACAGAAGGCTGTCCATAGAAGACTTCAAGAGGTCCTCTGTCTATAGAAGACATCAAGAGGCCTTCTGTCTATAGAAGACCTCAAGAGGCCTTCTGTCTATAGAATACCTCAAGAGGCCTTCTGTCTATAGAATACCTCAAGAGGTCTTCCGCCTATAGAAGACCTCAAGAGGTCTTCCGCCTATAGAAGACCTCAAGAGGTCTTCTGTCTATAGAAGACCTCAAGAGGTCTTCTGTCTATAGAAGACCTCAAGAGGTCTTCTGTTTATAGAAGACATCAAGAGGTCTTCTGTCTATAGATGACATCAAGAGGCCTTCTGTCTATAGAAGTCCTCAAAATTTCTACTCTCTATAGAAGACCTCGAGAGGTCTTCTGTCTATAGCAGACCTCGAGAGGTCTTCTGTCTATAGAAGATCTCAAGAGGTCTTCTGTCTATAGAAGAACTCAAGAGGTGTTCTGTCTATAGAAGACCTCAAGAGGTCTTCTCTCTATAGAAGATCTCAAGAGGTCTTCTGTTGAGGTCTTCTAAAGAGAGAAGAACTCTTGAGGACTTCAACAGAGAGAAAACCTTTTGTGGTCTTCTTGAGACAGAAAAATCTCCGGAAGTATTTTATAGACAGAAGACCTCTTGAGGTATTCTATAGACAGAAGAACCCTTGACGCATACAGAGGATGTCTTAAAGTATTTTATAGACAGATGACCTCCCAAAATTTTCTCTTGACAAAGACATCGTTATGTCTTCTATTCACAAAAGAATTTATAAGGGTTTGTATTTTACGAAAACATGTTAGGTCTTCTATATAAAGAAACACTCTTGAAGACCTCTTCTATAGACAGAAGACCACATTTAATCTACTGAAGATAGAATACCTCTTCAGATCTTCTGTGGACAGAAGAAAGATCCTTTCAAAGCAAAATGTATATTAAGGTCTTCTATAGACCTCTAAAGAAGGCGTATTGAAATCTTCTGAAGAGAGAAGACTTTTTGAGGCCTTCTATACACGTAAAACTTCTTGAAGTCTTCCAAATACAGAAGACCTCTTTCGACAGAATGACTTCTGAGGTCTTCTATAGACAGAAGGCCTCTTGAGGTCTTCTACACATAGAAAACCTCTTTAGATCATTTGTAGACGAGGGAAAACCTTTTGTGGTCTTCTTGAGACAGAAAAATCTCCGGAAGTATTTTATAGACAGAAGACCTCTTGAGGTATTCTATAGACAGAAGAACCCTTGACGCATACAGAGGATGTCTTAAAGTATTCTATAGACAGATGACCTCCCAAAATTTTCTCTTGACAAAGACATCGTTATGTCTTCTATTCACAAAAGAATTTATGAGGCTTTGTATTTTACGAAAACATGTTAGGTCTTCTATATAAAGAAACACTCTTGAAGACCTCTTCTATAGACAGAAGACCACATTTAATCTACTGAAGATAGAATACCTCTTCAGATCTTCTGTGGACAGAAGAAAGATCCTTTCAAAGCAAAAGGTATATTAAGGTCTTCTATAGACCTCTAAAGAAGGCGTATTGAAATCTTCTGAAGAGAGAAGACTTTTTGAGTCCTTCTATACACGTAAAACTTCTTGAAGTCTTCCACATACAGAAGACCTCTTTCGACAGAATGACTTCTGAGGTCTTCTATAGACAGAAGGCCTCTTGAGGTCTTCTACACATAGAAAACCTCTTTAGATCATTTGTAGACGAAAGGAGAAGTCTATCAAAAAGGCATCTTGAGAACTTCTATGGACAGAAAACCTCTTAAGGCCTTCTACAGACAAAATACCTCTTGAGGTCCTATATACGCAAAAGACCTCTTGAGGTTTTCTATGGATTAAAGTCCTCTTGAGGTTTCTATGGATTAAAGACGTCTTGAGTTCTTCTATATACACAAGAGATGGACATCTTTCTTAGGTTTTTGGATCAAAAGGAAAAAAATAGGGGATAGGAGTTTTAGTTAAATGAATAAAAATAAACTATCAAAAAACTAGTATATACCCTCCTTATACAAAATACTGAGGTTATACTACTTTACCCTTATTAATTTAATTTTTAATTTAATAAAAAACACGGTACCGATCGCACAGGACCAAAACGTTTTCAAACACAATAATAAAGTTACTACACTTTTTCTTAAAGTTCTTCTCCATAAAAGTTCACTGGGTAAAAACTTAACATTTACATTTGTATTTGTTTTCCTCAATAGTGGAGTAACATGCCTGCACATGTACCGACATACAAACAGTTACCCAATTTCTATTTGTTACAGGACATAAATCACCTGTTGATTTGGGGAGTTGAGAGCTTTGTAGCGCGTATTCAAGATAAATAAGGTTAAAGTACGACCTTAATCTCTTTAATGTTTGTTGCTTCTTTTTTTTGTCGACAATGCTTTTCATTATGAAATGGAAATTACTTTAATTGTGGTCGAAATTATCCTAGGAAAATGTGTTACAATGTAAGTTGTAAAAAGAAGGATAACAGAAGGAAAAAAATTACATATAAAATTGGGAAATAATATGAAGTTGTGAAAAGAGGAGGGAAGAAAAAGCAAAAGATAAAATTAAAACAAAAGTAAATTGGTAAAGTCTAGGGTATATTTGCAATGGGGGTTAACTAAAATATACGATAGAAAATTAGGCAATTGTGAAAAAATAATGAATGTGTCTATGCCCCCATAAAAATATCCTTTTTATTTATGGCCAAATTAAATTTCGCTCAAAGAAGTGTTGAAAAAAAAAATAATATTGAAATCGATTTGATTTTATCACCCCTTTTCATTATACATTCTTATACGAATACTAGCAAATGCCCGCTACTTCGTATGCGGAAAGGGAATAAAATATATATATAAACAATTTTTAATATGGAAAAGGTGAACCCTGACGATTCTGTTGTACTAAATCCTATTTTTATTCCAAAACTACAACAAATCTCTTATAGCAAACAGCGACTCATATTGCAAATTTCAGACTTGGCTCCTAGTTTTAACCCTTCACTAACACAGTATTCCCTTCCAGTACGAATTGCCAAACACTAAACTTTATCTCACCCCTTCACAACAAAAATAACGCACATTAATTCAAGGTTTTAGTTTCAGCGGTTTCGCCAAGAACGCGAATAGGTCCGTACAATTTTCTTCACTCAAAATGGCCATAAAGATACTCGTTTTCGTATATCCCCCCATATAACGGTACCCTTAGACTTAGTGTATTTTAAAAATAGAACAAATCTATATTGTCCAATTTTCTTTAAATTTGGACCTTGAATAATCAGAGGATATAAAAGTTTAATTTAAAAAATTTCCACTTCAATCCACGTTTATTAGAAGAGATATTTTGAAGATTTAGAGTATTTTGATTTATGCAAAATTTCCAACCGAAATTTTTGTATAAATAGCGTATTTCCAAATTATATAATCCCAGCTTTGTTCCTACACCAACCCCAAATATAGTACAATTAAGTACTTTTCGTTCCCCTATAGTAGGTATTTCTCACCTTAACCGTTTACACGGTATGGTATAGAATTTGGGGTTTAGAGCGGAGGTAGGGAGGAAATGGTATTGGTAACAACATGTTACCAAACTTTTCGTACACATAGGTAAACGTTTCAAAAATTACTTCCTTATATTCAACATATATCCCAACCGCAATTCACTTTTCCAGCTTTATCTGTTCCCCTGAAACCAATTATATTACTATGTAAAACTTTTTGTATAAATAAGTGCGAATTTTCAAAACCTCCTCCCTACCTCCACTCTAAACCCCAAATTCTATACCATAGAGCATATACCAAAAGCTACCAAATTTTGTACCATTTAGCACTTTTTCGTACACGAATTTCCAAAAACTACTTTCATATCTCAGCTCTATCCGTTCAGCTAAATCAAAATTATAGCCAATGTAGTTCCACTTAGCACTTTTCCATAAGTACGAATTTCCAAAACTACTTCAACCCTACACTCCAACAGTAATCTGTTCACACAAATACAAATTGTATCGAATTTAGCACCATTTAGTACTGCTTCGTGCACATTAGCACGATTTTCCAAAGCTACCTCCATATCTCAATTCTTTATTCCATAACGGTTGGTAGTGAGTTTAGTATGATCAGGATTCTCTCTCGCTCTATACTTTTACCCAAATCCAAATCATACTAAACTCACTACCATTTAGGACTTTTCGACCTTTGGTACACCTTTCTTACTCTTTATCAGTGACCCTTATTCCAAATTTTAGCACTATTCGTTAATTCAAATCCAAATTGAACTATATTTAGTACTTTTCGTACACTTTAGTTCGAATTTCCAAAAACCTGTCTTTGTTACTCTCCATCAGTGACGCTTATTCAAAATTCCAAGATTCCTGTTCTATCCGTTCACCCAAATCCAAATTGTACTAAATTTAGTACCATTTAGTACTTTTCGTACGCTTATAGTTCGAATTTCCACAAACCTTTCTTTTTTACTCTCCATCAGTGACCCCTCATTCCAAATTTTCAGGATTCCAGCTCAATCCGTTCACCCAAATCAAAATTGTACTAAATTTAGTACCATTTAGTGCTTTTGTTAATCTCCATCAGTGACCCCTCATTCCAAATTTCAGGATTCCAGCTCAATCCGTTCACCCAAATCCAAATTGTACTAAATATAGTACTTTTCGTCCAAAAACTTTTCTTTGTTACTCTCCACCAGTGACCCTCATTCCAAATTTTAGGATTCCAGCTCAATCCGTTCACCCAAATCCAAATTGTACTAAATTTAGTACCATTTAGTACTTTTCGTACACTAATATGTAGAATTTCCAAAAACCTTTCTTTGTTACTCTCCATTAGTAACTCCTATTTCTAATTTCAGGATTCCAGCTCTATCCGTTCACCCAAATCCAAATTGTACTAAATTTAGTACCATTTAGTACTTTTCATACCCTTATAGTTCGAATTTCCAAAAACCTTTAATCGTTACTCTTCATCAGTGACCTTCATTCCAAATTTCAGGAATCCTGCTCTATCTGTTCACCCAAATCTCAATTGTACTAAATTTAGTACCCTTTTGTACTTTTCGTACACTTATAGTTCGAATTTCCAAAAACCCTTTGGTACATCTTTCTAGCTCTCCATTAGTTACCCTCATTCCAAATTTCAGATTTCTAGCTCTTACCGTTTGCCTAATACAAAGGGTACCATACTTAGTACCATTTAGTACTACTTCGTGCACATTAGTACGATTTTCCAAAGCTACCTCCATATCTCAATTCTATATTCCAACAGTAATCTAATTCCAAATTTCAGGATTCCAGCTCTTCAAATCCAAATCATACTAAACTCACTACAATTAAGGACTTTTCGACCTTTGGTACATCTTTCTTACTCTTCATCAGTGACCCCCATTCCAAATTTCAGGATTCCGGCCCTATTTGTTAACCCATACCCAAATTGCACTATATTTAGTACCATTTAGTATTTTTCGTACACTTATAGTTCGAATTCCAAAAAACTTTCATTTTTACTCTTCATCAGTGATCCTCATTCCAAATTTCAGGATTCCAGCTCTATCCGTTCACCCAAATCCAAATTGTACTAAATTTAGTACCATTTAGTACTTTTCGTGCACTTTTAGTTCTAATTTCTAAAAACCTTTCTTTGTTACTCTCCATCAGTGACCCTCATTACAAATTTCAGGATTCCAGCTCAATCCGTTCACCCAAATCCAAATTGTACTAAATTTAGTACCATTTAGTACTTTTCGTGCACTTTTAGTTCTAATTTCTAAAAACCTTTCTTTGTTACTCTCCATCAGTGACCCTCATTACAAATTTCAGGATTCCAGCTCAATCCGTTCACCCAAATCCAAATTGTACTAAATTTAGTACCATTTAGTACTTTTCGTGCACTTTTAGTTCTAATTTCTAAAAGCCTTTCTTTGTTACTCTCCACCAGTGACCCTAATTTAAAATTTCAGGATTCTAGCTCCATCCGTTCACCCAAATCCAAATTGTACTTAATTTAGTACCATTTAGTACTTTTCGTACCCTTATAGTTCGAATTTCGAAAAAACCTATCATTGTTACTCTTCATCAGTGACCCTCATTCCAAATGCCTGTATTCCAGCTCAATCCGTTCACCCAAATCAAAGTTGTACTAAATTTTGTACCATTTAGAACTTTTCGTACCCTTGTAATTCGAATTTCCAAAAACCTTTCTTTTTTACTCTTCATCAGTGACCTTCATTCCAAATTTCAGGATTCCAGCTCTATTTGTTCACCCAAACACAAATTGTACTAAATTTAGTATCATTTATTACTTTTCGTATACTTATTGTTCGAATTCCAAAAACCTTTCATTTTTACTCCTTGGAATGTGGATTCCAAATTTCAGGATTCCAGCTCTATCCGTTCACCCAAATCCGAATTGTACTAAATTTAGTACCATTTAATACTTTGCGTGCACTTATGGCTCAAATTTCCAAAAACCTTTCTTTTTTACTTTCCATCAGTGACCTTCATTCCAAATTTCAGGATTCCAGCTCTATTCGTTCACCCAAACCCAAATTGTACTAAATTTAGTACCATTTAGTACTTTTCGTACCTTTATAGTTCGAATTTACAAAAACCTTTCATTGATACTCTTCATCAGTGACCCTCATTCCAAATGTCTGTATTCCAGCTCTATCCGTTCACCCAAATCCAAATTGTACTAAATTTAGTACCATTTAGTACTATTCGTGCACTTATAGTTCGAATTTCCAAAAACCTTTCTTTGTTACTCTCCACAAGTTACCCTAATTTCAAATTTCAGGATTCCAGCTCTATCCGTTCACACAAATCCAAATTGTACTAAATTTAGTACCATTTAGTACTTTTCGTACCCTTGTAGTTCGAATTTCCAAAAACCCGTTGGTACATCTTTCTATCTCTCCATCAGTTACCCTCATTCCAAATTTCAGAATTCTAGCTCTTACCGTTTGCCTAATACAAAGGGTACCATATTTAGTACCTTTTAGTACTTTTCGTACACTTCTAGGTCGAATTTCCAAAAACGCAGCCTTATCTCACCCCTACACACCAACAGCAACCTACACCCAAAATTTCAACTTTCTAGCTTAAGCGGTTTCGTCTGGGCGCTGATGAATCAGTCAGTCAATCAGTCAGTCAGTCAGTCACTCACCTCACTACTCTTTTATATATATAGATTTATAGTTATTTTTTGACTTCACGTGATAACAACATCCATCAAAAATAAGGTACAGTAACTCAAACAAGTTTTAAGCTAACAATGCGAACTGTTAGATTTTGCAAATCATGGCGATCTTATTAATTAATAAATATAACAATATTTCTACTGCGAAGTTATTAATTAATAGAACAATAAAATCACTTCTTTTATGTGAGTAACTAATTATAATGGAAATAAATCATCTCGCTCTGTGAAATAACACTTATTTGATTCGTTTGGAAACCTATGCCATCACTAATTAGAAAGTTTGAGGATTTGTTTTGAATATAATTTCTATTAATTTTTAACACCAACCTGGCTATTTTTATATACAATAAAATTACTCTCAATTATCAGGATGGTGATTAAGGTTAGGTTGAATTTGTATATTAAATTATCCCTAAAATATTATGCAAAAATATATTATAAGTTCAGTTATTGCCATTAAATAAATCAAAATGAATTTTTGAAGTCCCCTGGTGTGGCAGTTTATTAAGACGACATAACAGGTGTGAATAAACTGAATTGATTTTGCATTGTTTGTTTTTGTTTCCCTTTACAATAAGCAATAGACTTTTTATCATTAGATCTTCGTAACACGTGTTGGCATTTCAAAGTCTAATGATGCAATTGCATTACTTTTCCTTTACCTTTTTAATCGTTTCAAATTATGAATAAACGATTATATTGATTGGGTTTAAACGATATTTCGAACTCTATTATAACCTGCAATATTTGAATTTCCAGACGAGATATTTGTCAAATTAATCAAATTTATATTCGAAAAAAAAAACAAGTGAGAGAGGGTTATAGTCGGACAGAGCCGATCATGTGATACCCTACTCCACTACACCTGGGCACTATTTTCCAAGGGATTTCTTTTATATGATTGCGACATATTTTAGCTGTCCGATCATACATACTTAAGTTGATATACATATGTACATGGTAACATACCAGAGATATAGAACATACATACGTATGTATATACGCCGTCATTACTGGAAACGTAAAGTATTATTTTACGTATTTTATAATGACCAATTGGGGCTTTTTCGCTACATATATTAAGACAAGTTAGAAAGTATCAGTCGGAGACATACCTTCACCCTCGGACACAAAGAAAATAAGTAAACTAAATACTTATAACGTTTCTATGGTTTTTTTAAAACTTGGGCCAATTTCATAAGAAGAATGGACTTTGACCCCACAAAAAAATTGTACCATCGTAACAAGGGACACAAAGGCAAAAAAATGAAAAAATGAAACAATCCGAGACGAGTGTTCCGATGTAGTCCATATGCGAATCTTCACCTGGAATGTTCGCACTCTTTATAGAGAAGGTGCAGTCTTCGCATTGGCAGACGTACTTGAAAAGTACAAGACCGATATTACTGCCGTACAGGAAGTACGATGGATTGGGAAAGGCGTCACAACAACACCTAAAGGTGATGCACGGTATTATAGCTGCCATGACACAAAGCATGAGTTTGGTTGCGGATTTGTAGTTAGTCGGAGACTAAAACATCTGTTATCCAGCTTCACCCCAGTGAATGAAAGACTTTCTGCAATTCGAATAAAAGCTAAATTCTTCAACATTAGCTTTATTTACGCTCATGCTCCTGAAGACAAGGACATACTGACCAAAGATATATTTTATGAGCGCTTAGAAGAAACATATGACCCGTGTCCTGTCCATGACATTAAAATTATTCTGGGCGATTTTAATGCCAAAATTGGAAAGGAGAATATCTTTGGCCCAACAGTCGGGAATTTCAGTTTCCACAGTGAAACATCTGACAATGGTATGAGGCTGATAGACTTTGCAGCTGCTAAAAACATGGTAGTTAGCAGTACCAGATTTAATCATCTCGATATTCATAAGGGTACCTGGCTGTCTCCAGATCAAAGAACAAGTAAGCAAATTGATCATGTTGTGATAGATGGAAGACATTCATCGAGCGTGTTGGATGTACGATCGTTCCGAGGCGCAAACATTGATTCGGACCACTACCTTGTTGCAGCAAAGGTACGTACCCGTCTAAACGTTGCAAATAAAGCACGAACAGACACAACGCGGAAGTTGGACATCGATAGGCTGTAAACACAACAGATAGCTACAGCATATTCCACTCAACTAGCCCAATTGCTTAATCAAAGCACTCCTCATCCCGATAACATATCAGCGCAATGGCAAAGTATTGCCCACTCCATGCAAACAGCCGCAAAATCCATAATTGGATACCAGGGACCTCCACCAAGGAATCCATGATATGATATGTCGTGCTGCTACCGAAGAGAAAAATGCGGCATATAGGGATACTTTACAATCCGTAGCAACGCGCAGCGCACGAGGGAGGTATCGGGAGAAAAGGAGAAACGTCTTTTCCGCAGGAAAAAGAGGGAGATGTAAAAGCGGGAGTGTGAAAAAATCGATATGTACAGGAATCAGAATGAAGTCCGAAAATTCTACCAAAGAGTGAAACATCAAACAGATGGCTTTGGTACAGGCACATCCTCCTGTAGTGACCAGCATGGTAATCTGGTAACAGATGCAGATAGTGTGCTCAGAATATGGAAGGAACATTTCACCAATCTGCTGGTATCCAATAGTAGCGAAGACGACGAAGATACTACAGACCCAATCCCAGAAGATGGTATTGAATGTATACCGCCCAGCCAAGATGAGGTAAAGACAGCAATAAATCGGCTGAAGAATAATAAGGCAGCAGGAGCTGATGGCTTACCAGCCGAGCTGTTCAAAACCGGAGGCGACACACTGATAAGGTGTATTCATCAGCTAGTTATCACCATCTGGCAGGAAGAACGCGTACCCGACGATTGGAACCTGAGCATCCTGTGTCCCGTCCACAAGAAAGGATATAAGACTGTATGCTCCAACTGTAGGGGCATAAGTCTTCTCCCTATTGGCTATAAGATAGTGTCATGGATATTGTGCGAACGACTAAAGCTAATGGTCAACGAAATAATTGGACCATACCAATGTGGCTTTAGACCTGGCAAGTCCACCATTGACCAGATATTATAATAATTATATAATCCTGGGGAAGACCCATGAGATGCAGATCGACACATATCACATTTTTGTCGATTATAAAGCAGACTTCGACAACCCGCTACGTTCAAAGGTATTTCAAGCCATGTCTGAATTTGGTATCCCCGCAAAGCTCATCCGGCTTTGTAAGATGACTTTAACTGATACTAGGTCCTCAGTTAAAATTGGAAAAAATCTCTCCGAACAGTTCAGTACCAAAAGAGGTTTCAGACAAGGAGACAGCCTTTCGTGTGACCTATTCAACATTTTGCTGGAAAAGGTAATACGAGATGCAAATGTCAAAAGAAATGGCACAATTTACACCAATAGCCACATGTTACTTGCTTATGCTGATGACCATAATCGAGATGCAACAATTACGTTGGCTAGGCCATATCATAAGAATGAGCGATGATGAACCCGCTTAAAAGGCGTATGAATACATGCCACATGGCGGTGCACGCAGAATCGGCAGGCCAAAGAATAGATGGCGCAAACAAGTGGATGAAGAGATGACAAGTCGTGGTATTCCAGAAAGCGAAGCGAAAAACAAAGAGAATTGGAGATCTTTTCTTAGTTCGGTCTATGGAACAAATGTTCTGTAATGGGCCAGCTAAGTAAGTAAGTAAGTAAAATTTGAAGCAAATAGGTTGACTCTTCAAGAGTTATCGTACGCACCAGCCAGCCAGACAGACCGACATGAGTAAATCGACTCCAAATTTTCTGAAATGGCTTTCGTCCAAACATACTTGGGGTCTAAAATAATTATTTCGATAATCTCGTTGGCCTAAATGTTGAGATTATAAACAAATATTAAAAGAATTTTAGAATTAGTTTTCGGCGATTTTTATCGAATCGATCAATGAAAAAAGACCAATATTTCGAGGTACTATTACATTAATTCTTACCAAAGGTATCACAAAAACTTCAAGACCCGTACAGCATTGTAATTTGTAACAATTTAAAAACCTGGGAATCCTTCTTTCATGATTTGAAAACTTTTCTATCATGATTGCGACATTTTGTAACATGGAATCTAAATGTAGTTCTATGCAAGAAAATCACAACAATAAAAAACACTATATGATAGGCAGTAGTTTAGTTATCTAACCGCTATATTCATGTTGGTTTTCAATTTTATTTTCGTAGATAGCCGAAATATTTCTCCTAAGAATAAAATATAGACCTAAAATTTAATTTGTATATTTTTCCCATAAAAGTTCAACCGCTAAGAACTATCCGCTCATTATCCAAAATTGTTGGCATCTTCCTTGACCAAAACTCTTACCTCGTGTACAAATTATAAAATTATAACTATATAAATTATAACAGCGAACTCTAGCGTGGTTATGGTTACTATACACTAGAGTTGGGCAATTGAACGGCCTAGTTCGCAATCTAGTTCATTGGACACCGGTCGTTTGTATGAACAAAATGCGTATACTTAATATCGCACGTTAGTTTGTATGATGTTACTCATACGTTTTTGAACTAGGACAGTGAACTAGGTCGTTCAATTGCCCAACTCTACTATACACACAATTAAAACTGTAGAATTTCTGTATATACCAGGCTGTAACGGTGTTATCTGAGCACGTACATACACCAACATAATTGGCATCTATGGAAAGGTCGAGAGATCGTCTTTCAAAAATAACTCACGTGGCCGGAATGTGTCTACCAGAAATAAAGATATAAGATATATGTATATTCCAAATTTGTCCAATTTTCACACAAAAGTTTCGCCCATTTCACCCGCTAAAAACTATCTGATCGTCGTGTAAAATTACAAGCTTCTTTTCTGTCATAAGATCGCACCTTATTTAAAGATATACATACAAATATTAAAATGTTTTCCAATTTTCACACAAAACTTTCGGTTCATTTCACCCGCTAAAATCTATCTGATCATCATGTAAAATTTCAAGCATCTTTTAAGCTCACACCTTATTTAAAATTCGCTTATACAAATTCGGATATTAATTTTCTTTTAGGTCCATTTCACACCCTAAATATTTCACGATCTTCACCAATAACAATAGCGATCTATTCTGATGTGAATCCGACCTCCATACCAAATTTCGTGATGGTCGGTCCATAATTGCGGCCTGGAGTTTGATTACAATTTATAATGGACAGACGGACACACGGACAAACACACTTCGCTATATCGCTTTATCTCGTCGAGGTATGAAAAATGGAACATTGGGGGTCTACGACGAATATTTCGCGGTGTTACATGCATTTTTAGCAAAACAAACTTAAAATACCCTTCCCACATTGTGGAGTAGGGTATAATTATACAGTACAGTACCTTCAACAATGCTCAATAACTTGTTGGTTTTTTATGAGAGAAATCAGACAAAATAATTTCTAACTTCTCATAAAATATAACATA
Source organism: Musca autumnalis (assembly GCF_047663935.1). NCBI lineage: Eukaryota > Metazoa > Arthropoda > Insecta > Diptera > Muscidae > Musca > Musca autumnalis. Next base: position 51,391,217 of record NW_027411644.1, on the reverse strand, counting down.
TCACACAATAGCAATAATCGTTTCCAGCACGAACTTCAGTAGCTGTTAAAAAGGCGACAAAAACAATTAAAGCAGTAATTAAATAAAACGATTGCTTCGCAATTATTAAACATGCACCCACTCGTGTTTAATTAATGAGAGCAGTCTGTGTTTAGGTAAATAACGCCAATGTGGTAGGTAGAGGTGGGGAGAGAGAGAGAGCGAACGACGAAGATCTAATTTAAACCACATGATAAACGGGGATTTATTTTGCTGACAATCATGCTTATAAACCACGAAATTGATGAATTTTGCACCCCCACTAAGTTATTTAAATCTTAAGAAAACCTGTTTGATGTTAAATTTGCAAATCAATCGTTGGGATAATAAAATCAAAAATAGATAATCAAAAACTTGATTGTATAGTATAGAAAAAAAAACACAATAAAAAAAGAAGATCAATGGAAACCGCATTATACGAGGTAGTACATCATGTCGAGGGCACCTACGACAAGAAAGTACAAGATGTATTTAATTTTTAGACGATAATGACCAGGACCTCTGGAACTAGATAAGCCACATGCTAAGTTGCTAAAGTTGGTTAAGGAATGCCACGGGGATGAGGGATAATACCATTAATAGTCTATTGATAACATTATGATACTTTTGACGTTACAATACTTCTGATTTGCTTCGCATAAAGGCCTATATGACTCGAGTTAACCAGAAAAAAACTATAGGGGAATCTTCGATGAACCAGTTTCCCTGAATAAGACAATCCGTATTTCAAATCTAGTTAAATACGAGTATCTTGGCGGAATTCTTGATAGGAAACTCAAATGGGAAGACCATATTCACGATTGAGCTAACAAAGCTCCGAGATGTTGGTCAACAAGGGCTATAGTTTCCGAATGGCACAATAACTATTCATAAACGTAGTTATCCAAACATATGCGACTGCAGTCTGGCATTCTATCTTTTGAAGATCTTTACGAAGTCTTCTTTAAAAAGTCTTATATTTAAAGTAGAACTTTAGGAGTCATTCTATCTGCAGAAGGTCTTCCTTCTTTATTATGTATTCTGTCTAAAGAAGATTGTTTGGAGGTCTTTTGCATATCTTTAGGAGGCCTTCTATCTATAGAAGTTGTTTAGGAAAGTCTTCTGCATATAGAAGGCATTAAAGAATGTCTATAGGAAATTTTCTATCTTACGAAGTGCTTTGTATCAGACCTGGAACAATGGTAGTAACCTTGTATGAAAAATGTATACTTAACGGAAACATGTGGATCGATGGAACCATAGCAGGATGCAGTTATAGAGGTGGGTCGATGTTAGGGGGAGAACGGGTCTGGGACTCGGTATTGAAGAACCGAAAACCAGAATCTCTCCTCGACTGGTGGATCATAAAACGGTCCTTCAAGAGATGGAGGCGTGGTCTATTAGAGGCGTGGTCTATTAAAGGCGTGGTCTATTAAAGGCGTGGTCTATTAAAGGCGTGGTCTATTAAAGGCGTGGTCTATTAAAGGCGTGGTCTATTAGAGGCGTGGTCTATTAAAGGCGTGGTCTATTAGAGCCGTGGTCTATTAAAGGTGTGGTCTATTAGAGGCGTGGTCTATTAGAAGCGTGGTCTCTAGAGATGTGGTCTATTAGAGGTGTGGTCTATTAGAGGCGTGGTCTATTATAGGCGTGGCCTATTATAGGCATGGTCTATTAGAGGCGTGGTCTATTATAGGCGTGGTCTATTATAGGCATGGTCTATTATTGGCTTGGTCTATTAGAGGCGTGGTCTATTATAGGCGTGGTCTATTATAGGCATGGTCTATTATTGGCGTGGTCTACTATAGACGTGGTCTATTATAGTCGTGGTCTAGTATAGGCGTGGTCTATTATAGGCGTGGTCTATTATAGGCGTGGTCTATTATAGGCGTGGTCTATTAGAGGCGTTTAAGAAAAAAGTCATGGTCTATTAGAGGCGTTTAAGAAAAAAGGCATGGTCTATTAGAGGCGTTTAAGAAAAAAGGCGTGGTCTATTAGAGGCGTTTAAGAAAAAAGGCGTGGTCTATTAGAGGCGTTTAAGAAAAAGGTGTGGTCTATTAGAGGCGTTTAAGAAAAAAGGCGTGGTCTATTAGAGGCGTTTAAGAAAAAAGGCGTGGTCTATTAGAGGCGTTTAAGAAAAAAGGCGTGGTCTATTAGAGGCGTTTAAGAAAAAAGGCGTGGTCTATTAGAGGCGTTTAAGAAAAAAGGCGTGGTCTATAAGAGGCGTTTAAGAAAAAAGGCGTGGTCTATTAGAGGCGTTTAAGAAAAAAGGCGTGGTCTATTAGAGGCGTTTAAGAAAAAAGGCGTGGTCTATTAGAGGCGTTTAAGAAAAAAGGCGTGGTCTATTAGAGGCGTTTAAGAAAAAAGGCGTGGTCTATTAGAGGCGTTTAAGAAAAAAGGCGTGGTCTATTAGAGGCGTTTAAGAAAAAAGGCGTGGTCTATTAGAGGCGTTTAAGAAAAAAGGCGTGGTCTATTAGAGGCGTTTAAGAAAAAAGGCGTGGTCTATTAGAGGCGTTTAAGAAAAAAGGCGTGGTCTATTAGAGGCGTTTAAGAAAAAAGGCGTGGTCTATTAGAGGCGTTTAAGAAAAAAGGCGTGGTCTATTAGAGGCGTTTAAGAAAAAAGGCGTGGTCTATTAGAGGCGTTTAAGAAAAAAGGCGTGGTCTATTAGAGGCGTTTAAGAAAAAAGGCGTGGTCTATTAGAGGCGTTTAAGAAAAAAGGCGTGGTCTATTAGAGGCGTTTAAGAAAAAAGGCGTGGTCTATTAGAGGCGTTTAAGAAAAAAGGCGTGGTCTATTAGAGGCGTTTAAGAAAAAAGGCGTGGTCTATTAGAGGCGTTTAAGAAAAAAGGCGTGGTCTATTAGAGGCGTTTAAGAAAAAAGGCGTGGTCTATTAGAGGCGTTTAAGAAAAAAGGCGTGGTCTATTAGAGGCGTTTAAGAAAAAAGGCGTGGTCTATTAGAGGCGTTTAAGAAAAAAGGCGTGGTCTATTAGAGGCGTTTAAGAAAAAAGGCGTGGTCTATTAGAGGCGTTTAAGAAAAAAGGCGTGGTCTATTAGAGGCGTTTAAGAAAAAAGGCGTGGTCTATTAGAGGCGTTTAAGAAAAAAGGCGTGGTCTATTAGAGGCGTTTAAGAAAAAAGGCGTGGTCTATTAGAGGCGTTTAAGAAAAAAGGCGTGGTCTATTAGAGGCGTTTAAGAAAAAAGGCGTGGTCTATTAGAGGCGTTGAAGCAAAAAGACGTGGTTTGAGCAAAAGGGCATGGTTTAAGAAAAAAAAACGCATGGTTTAAAAAAGGTGTGGTTTAAGAAAAAGAGGCGTGGTTGAAGGGAACAAGAGGCGGGATTCATTTGAATGTGGGCGTTTAAGAAAAAAGGTATGGTTTAAGAAGAAGAGGCGTGGTATAAGGGAACAAGAGTCGGGATTCATTTGAATGCGGGCGTGGTTTAAGGGAAGAGGTGTTGTTTAAGGGAACAAGAGGCGGGATTCATTTGAAAGCGGGTGTGGTTTAAGAGAAAAAGAGGCGGGGTTTAAGGAAACAAGAGGTAGGGTTCATTTAAAAGCGGGTGTGGTTAAGAAAAAACGTGGTTTAAAGAACCAAGAGGTAGGGTTCATTTAAAAGCGGGTGCGGTTAAGAAAAAAAAACGTGGTTTAAGGGAACAAGAGGCGGGATTCATTTGAAAGCGGGCGGGGTCTAAGAAAACAGGCGTGGTTCATTTAAAAAGTGCGTGATTTAAGAAAAAAGCTTAGTCTATTTGAAATTCGGCGTGGTTTAAGGGAACAATAGGCGGGATTCATTTGGAAGCGGGCGGGGTCTACGAAAACAGACGTGGTTCATTTGAAAAAGGGCGTGATTTAAGAAAAAAACATCGACTAATTTCGTGTGGTTTAAGAGAAAATGGCGTGGTTCATTTGAAAGGGGGCGTGGTCTATTTCAAACGCGGAAGGGTAAAAAGGACGTGGTTCATTTGAAAAGGGATGTGGTCTATTTCAAATGCGGGGTGGTTTATAGGAAAAAAGGGCGTGGTATATTCCAAATACTAGGTGATTTAAGAAAAAACGAGACGTGGTTCATTAGAAAAGGGACGTGGTCTGCTTGAAAAGGGATGTGGTTTAATAGGAAAATATGCGTGGTTTAAAAAGGGAGCTAAATTAAAATCTGAATAAATTTTAAATAATTTAGCAGATGTTTGTCTATACCAAATTGCGTCGCACATTCCAAATTTCATCAAAATTGGAAATACATAGCGTGATTTCTGCAAAAAATACCTCAAATCAGGCGAAAATATCCAAATCTGAATCGATTTTCACCAAAAGCAATAGCGTTCTTCCTATGTCTAAAAATGATTTTCCCCAATTTTCAGCTGAATCAGACAATAAATGCGAACTGTATTTTGATCACAAAAATACATGGACAGACGGACGAAAGGATATGCATAAATCGATTCAGAAGGTGACTAATACCTAATACCCCTTACCACAGCGTGGTGTAGATTGTTAAAACCGCGGTTTTATAGAAGTGTGGTTTAAAAAGTGGTTGCTTAATAGAAAAAAAACTGGACGTTGCCTAATACGGGAAAAAAACGTGGTTTTAAAGGGGCCTTGTTGATGAAAACGTGGTTAATTATGGGCATGGTTTGAAATGGGTCGTGGATTAAAATGGGGCGTTTAAAAGAGTGGACGTTTGGTGAAAAGGAAACGTGGTTTAATTGTGAAAGTTTGGACTGGGAATTTTAGATTTCATTCTAAGTATTTCTCGGTGATGAAAATGTTTCTTAAACAATTCATGACGAACCTATTTAACTCCTTTTTCCTCTATCTTTTTATAGATTATTCATTTTTTCTCTTTATCTAACTAATCGGTTATTTATGTAAACAGTATAGGCTATGGGGCTCTTCTCACCTAAATAACTACAGTTTACACTATTTTTTTACTTGGTGCTTGGTGGTTATCAACAACATCTTTGCTCCTCCCACACTTTTCGTGAACATCGTCTATTTTTATACAAATTAGTTAGTGTGTCTTGTATCTAATTTACAATGAGATGTTAATTTAATTTATAAATGAAAATTTGTAAAAGAAGAAGAATTTGTTTATATGACCGACCAAGTGTGTGTGTCTGTGCATTGTTGTTTTTTAATTATCTTCTTTATTATATTTTGATACAATATTTCTGTTAAAGTATTGGATAGTTTTTTGCTATTGATTGGCAACATTTCATTTAAATTATTTGGATACTAAAGATGTGCAAAATGTTATTTTGAAATAATTTCTAGAACTGGCGACAATAAACACTTTCAAAAATCCAAAAATATAGATTTGTTAGCATTCCAAATACTGTTAAGTATCGAAAATAATTGAAAATAATTATACACTTCAGTTCTTGTTTTAATTTCATTTCTGTATATACCAATATTTTATTTATTTTTGCTATAAAGAAATTAAAGTAATAGCACAAACCAAATGATTTATATAATTTAAAACAAATAAATATATTTATATTCTTCTCTCATCTTAGACTCAACGTCTGTGCGATTTAAATCTACGCGCAATTAGCAAGTCTATGTAAAATAAATTCTTAGGCATACGTACATATTTAAAATATCCGCCCCAATGAAGAAAGCGGAAAATAACCAACAATGAAAAGAAAAAACAGACAATAAATAAATAAACCCCAAATATAATAAATTATTTATTTGCAAAAGATTTTATATTGTAAATAATCAAAAACGCCATGCTTCCAAATCGACTACGGGTATCTGGGGGCCATCACATCTCACGGGTAAATTGCTAAACAAACAAGAGAAAATGTAAAAGTTTTCTCTCTCTGACTCTCTTTTCCTCTAATACGATGTATATTACTTACCCAGGCAAATCAGATCTCATAAAAGCAGCTGGTGATACTTCCCGCAATGTTAAATGATCAGCATTATCACATATTAAACGGGCCATTGTCACTTTGCGTATCTCATGCAGCTGATCAATTGTAAAAGCTCCCGGATTAATTGAATTGTTATATTCATAATAATAACGATCACCAACTTTGAAGCGTGAAAACTGATCGGCAATTATTTCCGCAAATGTTATACCAACAATGCCACCTTCTACAGATTTCTCTAGCAGACCACCAACCCATAAATCGATGTCATCAGGATGACGATAGACTTGAGATAATTTTCGACCAACCTGGAAAAAAATATAAATTTTATACACTTTTAGCGCTCTGATGGTTTTTTCTATAGAAACTATTCGCAGACCCCTCTCTGATGGTTTTTTCTACAGAAAACATTCTCAGAACCCTGGTCTGATGGTTTTTTCTATAGAAAAAAATCTCAGACACCTGGTCTGATGGTTTTTTTTCTACAGAAAACATTCTCAGAACCCTAGTCTGATGGTTTTTTCTATAGAAAAAAATCTCAGACACCTGGTCTGATGGTTTTTTTCTACAGAAAACATTCTCAGAACCCTGGTCTGATGGTTTTTTCTATAGAAAAAATCTCAGACACCTGGTCTGATGGTTTTTTTTCTATAGAAAAAAATCTCAGACACCTGGTCTGATGGTTTTTTTTTCTATAGAAAAAAATCTCAGACACCTGGTCTGATGGTTTTTTTTTTCTACAGAAAACATTCTCAGAACCCTGGTCTTATGGTTTTTTCTATAGAAAAAAAATCTCAGACGCCTGGTCTGATGGTTTTTTCTATAGAAAAAAATTCTCAGACCCCTGGTCTGATGGTTTTTTCTATAGAAAAAAATTCTCAGAACCCTGGTCTGATGGTTTTTTCTATAGAAAAAAATTCTCAGACCCCTGGTCTGATGGTTTTTTCTATAGAAAAAATTCTCAGACCCCTGGTCTGATGGTTTTTTCTATAGAAAAAATTCTCAGACCCCTGGTCTGATGGTTTTTTCTATAGAAAAAATTCTCAGACCCCTGGTCTGATGGTTTTTTCTATAGAAAAAATTCTCAGACCCCTGGTCTGATGGTTTTTTCTATAGAAAAAATTCTCAGACCCCTGGTCTGATGGTTTTTTCTATAGAAAAAATTCTCAGACCCCTGGTCTGATGGTTTTTTCTATAGAAAAAATTCTCAGACCCCTGGTCTGATGGTTTTTTCTATAGAAAAAATTCTCAGACCCCTGGTCTGATGGTTTTTTCTATAGAAAAAATTCTCAGACCCCTGGTCTGATGGTTTTTTCTATAGAAAAAATTCTCAGACCCCTGGTCTGATGGTTTTTTCTATAGAAAAAATTCTCAGACCCCTGGTCTGATGGTTTTTTCTATAGAAAAAATTCTCAGACCCCTGGTCTGATGGTTTTTTCTATAGAAAAAATTCTCAGACCCCTGGTCTGATGGTTTTTTCTATAGAAAAAATTCTCAGACCCCTGGTCTGATGGTTTTTTCTATAGAAAAAATTCTCAGACCCCTGGTCTGATGGTTTTTTCTATAGAAAAAATTCTCAGACCCCTGGTCTGATGGTTTTTTCTATAGAAAAAATTCTCAGACCCCTGGTCTGATGGTTTTTTCTATAGAAAAAATTCTCAGACCCCTGGTCTGATGGTTTTTTCTATAGAAAAAATTCTCAGACCCCTGGTCTGATGGTTTTTTCTATAGAAAAAATTCTCAGACCCCTGGTCTGATGGTTTTTTCTATAGAAAAAATTCTCAGACCCCTGGTCTGATGGTTTTTTCTATAGAAAAAATTCTCAGACCCCTGGTCTGATGGTTTTTTCTATAGAAAAAATTCTCAGACCCCTGGTCTGATGGTTTTTTCTATAGAAAAAATTCTCAGACCCCTGGTCTGATGGTTTTTTCTATAGAAAAAATTCTCAGACCCCTGGTCTGATGGTTTTTTCTATAGAAAAAATTCTCAGACCCCTGGTCTGATGGTTTTTTCTATAGAAAAAATTCTCAGATCCCTGGTCTGATGGTTTTTTCTATAGAAAAAATTCTCAGACCCCTGGTCTGATGGTTTTTTCTATAGAAAAAATTCTCAGACCCCTGGTCTGATGGTTTTTTCTATAGAAAAAATTCTCAGACCCCTGGTCTGATGGTTTTTTCTATAGAAAAAATTCACAGACCCCTGGTCTGATGGTTTTTTCTATAGAAAAAATTCTCAGACCCCTGGTCTGATGGTTTTTTCTATAGAAAAAATTCTCAGGCCCCTGGTCTGATGGTTTTTTCTATAGAAAAAATTCTCAGACCCCTGGTCTGATGGTTTTTTTCTGTAGAAAAAATTCTCAGACCCCTGAGACCTATAGAAAAAACCATCAGACCAGGGGTCTGAGAATTTTTTCTATAGAAAAAACCATCAGACCAGGGGTCTGAGAATTTTTTCTATAGAAAAAACCATCAGACCAGGGGTCTGAGAATTTTTTCTATAGAAAAAACCATCAGACCAGGGGTCTGAGAATTTTTTCTATAGAAAAAACCATCAGACCAGGGGTCTGAGAATTTTTTCTATAGAAAAAACCATCAGACCAGGGGTCTGAGAATTTTTTCTATAGAAAAAACCATCAGACCAGGGGTCTGAGAATTTTTTCTATAGAAAAAACCATTAGACCAGGGGTCTGAGAATTTTTTCTATAGAAAAAACCATCAGACCAGGGGTCTGAGAATTTTTTCTATAGAAAAAACCATCAGACTAGGGGTCTGAGAATTTTTTCTATAGAAAAAACCATCAGACTAGGGGTCTGAGAATTTTTTCTATAGAAAAAACCATCAGACCAGGGGTCTGAGAATTTTTTCTATAGAAAAAACCATCAGACCAGGGGTCTGAGAATTTTTTCTATAGAAAAAACCATCAGACCAGGGGTCTGAGAATTTTTTCTATAGAAAAAACCATCAGACCAGGGGTCTGAGAATTTTTTCTATAGAAAAAACCATCAGACCAGGGGTCTGAGAATTTTTTCTATAGAAAAAACCATCAGACCAGGGGTCTGAGAATTTTTTCTATAGAAAAAACCATCAGACCAGGGGTCTGAGAATTTTTTCTATAGAAAAAACCATCAGACCAGGGGTCTGAGAATTTTTTCTATAGAAAAAACCATCAGACCAGGGGTCTGAGAATTTTTTCTATAGAAAAAACCATCAGACCAGGGGTCTGAGAATTTTTTCTATAGAAAAAACCATCAGACCAGGGGTCTGAGAATTTTTTCTATAGAAAAAACCATCAGACCAGGGGTCTGAGAATTTTTTCTATAGAAAAAACCATCAGACCAGGGGTCTGAGAATTTTTTCTATAGAAAAAACCATCAGACCAGGGGTCTGAGAATTTTTTCTATAGAAAAAACCATCAGACCAGGGGTCTGAGAATTTTTTCTATAGAAAAAACCATCAGACCAGGGGTCTGAGAATTTTTTCTATAGAAAAAACCATCAGACCAGGGGTCTGAGAATTTTTTCTATAGAAAAAACCATCAGACCAGGGGTCTGAGAATTTTTTCTATAGAAAAAACCATCAGACCAGGGGTCTGAGAATTTTTTCTATAGAAAAAACCATCAGACCAGGGGTCTGAGAATTTTTTCTATAGAAAAAACCATCAGACCAGGGGTCTGAGAATTTTTTCTATAGAAAAAACCATCAGACCAGGGGTCTGAGAATTTTTTCTATAGAAAAAACCATCAGACCAGGGGTCTGAGAATTTTTTCTATAGAAAAAACCATCAGACCAGGGGTCTGAGAATTTTTTCTATAGAAAAAACCATCAGACCAGGGGTCTGAGAATTTTTTCTATAGAAAAAACCATCAGACCAGGGTCTGAGAATTTTTTCTATAGAAAAAACCATCAGACCAGGGGTCTGAGAATTTTTTCTATAGAAAAAACCATCAGACCAGTGGTCTGAGAATTTTTTCTATAGAAAAACCCATCAGACCAGGGGTCTGAGAATTTTTTCTATAGAAAAAACCATCAGACCAGGGGTCTGAGAATTTTTTCTATAGAAAAAACCATCAGACCAGGGGTCTGAGAATTTTTTCTATAGAAAAAACCATCAGACCAGGGGTCTGAGAATTTTTTCTATAGAAAAAACCATCAGACCAGGGGTCTGAGAATTTTTTCTATAGAAAAAACCATCAGACCAGGGGTCTGAGAATTTTTTCTATAGAAAAAACCATCAGACCAGGGGTCTGAGAATTTTTTCTATAGAAAAAACCATCAGACCAGGGGTCTGAGAATTTTTTCTATAGGTGGTTTTTTCTGTAGAAAAATTCTCAGATCTCAGAAAATATTTTTTAAGTTTTTCTATATATGCAAGACCGTTAGAAGGTCTTTTGTATATGGACGACCTTAAGGATGTTTTCTTTTTACAAAGACCATTGGAAATATTCTGTCTATAGAAGACTTCCTTTTCTAAAAAGAATACTTTTAAGAAGGTCTTGTGTCTATAGAGGTCCTTTATATGGTCTTCTGCTTACAGAATACCTTTAAAAAGTCTTAAAAAATTCGGCAATAAGTTCGGCTGGCCGTTTTATGTTTTGCGTCTTACCTCCGGTGGTAGCTGACTAAAGCTTTGTATTCTACGATGACCCATGACCTCCATGTAATCATTATATGTACGCAAGCCTTGATCTCTTCCACGTTGTATATTAAATGCAGCCAAATCCAAGCCAAATGGGTTATGACCTCGAAACAAAAACCGGCTAAGCTAAAAATGGAAATTTCAAAACATAACAGATTGAGTGCTTTACAAATTGCAAAATTTCTAAACACACATTTCCACGCTTAAACTTACCCCCTGTGTTATGGCACTATCCACCCTCTGCATTGGTTGATGCATCATCGTACCCAACATATCATCCAAAAATGTACGCAGCCTCATGCGTGATGGATTGAACATAACATCCGGTATGTGAATAATTTCATCGGCATGACCTCGCTGCTGTTGAATATGAAATTTGCCATCAACGCTCGAATGGCCCATCCTAAAGGCAGCACCTGAAAATGCATTGGTTATGGCAGGATTAATATCGGCACTGTAGTCAGTGCTATAGCCATGGTGTTGAGGCGTCAAACGAAAACGTTTCATTTGCATCGGTCCAATGACTAAGGGTAAATACTCATTATAAATGATGTGTTGCATTTCGGCTATCACAATACGCCTAGCCTCCTGGTAAAGTAGCTCATCAGTGGCACGTGGATTAATTTGACTAAGGATGTCGGCAATACGATTATGTTCGCGTGCAAACAATATGTGCAGGACGACGAGTGAGATTATTTGATTGGTGCGGCCATCACCTGTAATGAAATGGAAAAAGAATTGTGTAGTAGGAAAGGATAGGAGGAAGAATGAAATTTGTTCAATGGTTGGCTAGAGGATGCATTGTACTTAACATTTTAAATATCATCCTCATTCCCAAAACGCTTCTACTTACCCGATTTAAAGCAAGTCATGCTGGGATCATCATTACCACAAGCACTTCTGTCATTAGTTAAGGGCAGCATATCTCTACCGAAGTCATTAAACATACGCAATTTTCCTCCTTTAAATAAGCGCAGCTCCCTGGCCGTTTCCAAACTTGAACCATATACCGGTGAGGCATCTAGGAAGTGTGTCACTTTGCTGCGTTGTTTACCAAATGTTGCCCTACAATCCGTATTCGGAGCCAATGAGAGACGTACAAAATTCATACAACGTATACCAAAGTTGGCATAAAATTCATCATGAGGCTCCACCGAGATCGGCATGCAAGCAAAATGACGCTGTTCCGGTGGCAAGACGCCACGATTGTTTGGGGCACAACATTGTATGGACTCGCCACGTTCTGCAAATGAAGAAAAATCCTTATCCATATTCAAAGAAGACTTTAAAAAGTTTTTTCATCTTACCCAATCTCACCGAAGATGATTGCGTCACATCGTGGGCAATAAATTGTCCAAATTGCATCAGTAATAAATTATATTTCGGATGTGGCCTATCAGAATCTCCCAAGAGTATGCGGGAAATTTCCCTTGCACCCATTAACAAAAAGCCATCTTTGGCATGTATACGTGGAGTCCATATACCATCTTCATAGGCTGGTGGCAGTAAACGTTCCATCGGCTGTCCAGCAGCTCCCCAATGGGAACGATGTGGCAAAATATTATTACAACTACCATCAAAGGAGCGATATTTTGATCGAGAATTTAAACATGGCTGAGGTGGATGGCAGTGATGTTCCAGCGGAGTTTCTTTAAATTCCAATTCAATGTTGTTGGTAATAATATCCTCCAAGGGAATGTGTTCTCTAAAAGGTATTAACAACAAATTATTTTCTTTTATATTTTAGAAGTTGCCTCTCTACCTACTTTTGCGTAAAAACCTGGGTCGTAATGACCTGTTCCATTGCCGAATTGCTCAACTGGAAATTTTGCATATCTTCGTGGGGTGTAGAATGAAATACCATATTGTGTACAAATTCTGGCTGCCCGGGGGTAATTGGAACAAAGGCAATGCTATGCAATAAGTTTTGAAATTTTAAACGAGCCTCATCTATGATGCCTGAGGGTATAAATGTTATTCCCGGGATTCGTGCCTTATCCTTGCGAAACGCTGTAAGAAAAATAAATAATTTTTCTTTAGAAAAACCATCAGACCTGAGGTCTGAGAATTTTTTCTATAGAAAAAAAACCATCAGACCTGAGGTCTGAGAATTTTTTCTACAGAAAAAAACCATCAGACCTGAGGTCTGAGAATTTTTTCTACAGAAAAAAACCATCAGACCTGAGGTCTGAGAATTTTTTTTTTTTTAGAAAAAACTATCAGACCTGAGGTCTGAGAATTTTTTCTATAGAAAAAAGCATCAGACCTGTGGTCTGAGAATTTTTTCTATACAAAATACCATCAGACCTGAGGTCTGAGAATTTTTTCTATAGAAAAAAACATCAGACCTGAGGTCTGAGAATTTTTTCTATAGAAAAAAACCATCAGACCTGAGGTCTGAGAATTTTTTCTATAGAAAAAAACCATCAGACCTGAGGTCTGAGAATTTTTTCTATAGAAAAAAACCATCAGACCTGAGGTCTGAGAATTTTTTCTGTAGAAAAAAACCATCAGACCTGAGGTCTGAGAATTTTTTCTATAGAAAAAAACCATCAGACCTGAGGTCTGAGAATTTTTTCTATAGAAAAAAACCATCAGACCTGAGGTCTGAGAATTTTTTCTATAGAAAAAAACCATCAGACCTAAGGTCTGAGAATTTTTTTATAGAAAAAAACCATCAGACCTGAGGTCTGAGAATTTTTTCTATAGAAAAAAACCATCAGACCTGAGGTCTGAAAATTTTTTCTATAGAAAAAAACCATCAGACCTGAGGTCTGAGAATTTTTTCTATAGAAAAAAACCATCAGACCTGAGGTCTGAGAATTTTTTCTATAGAAAAAAACCATCAGACCTGAGGTCTGAGAATTTTTTCTATAGAAAAAACCATCAGACCTGAGGTCTGAGAATTTTTTCTATAGAAAAAAACCATCAGACCTGAGGTCTGAGAATTTTTTCTATAGAAAAAAACCATCAGACCTGAGGTCTGAGAATTTTTTCTATAGAAAAAAACCATCAGACCTGAGGTCTGAGAATTTTTCTATAGAAAAAAACCATCAGAGGTCTGAGAATTTTTTCTACAGAAAAAAACCATCAGACCTGAGGTCTGAGAATTTTTTTTTTTTAGAAAAAACTATCAGACCTGAGGTCTGAGAATTTTTTCTATAGAAAATACCATCAGACCTGAGGTCTGAGAATTTTTTCTATAGAAAAAAACATCAGACCTGAGGTCTGAGAATTTTTTCTATAGAAAAAAACCATCAGACCTGAGGTCTGAGAATTTTTTCTATAGAAAAAAACCATCAGACCTGAGGTCTGAGAATTTTTTCTGTAGAAAAAAACCATCAGACCTGAGGTCTGAGAATTTTTTCTATAGAAAAAAACCATCAGACCTGAGGTCTGAGAATTTTTTCTATAGAAAAAAACCATCAGACCTGAGGTCTGAGAATTTTTTCTATAGAAAAAAACCATCAGACCTAAGGTCTGAGAATTTTTTTATAGAAAAAAACCATCAGACCTGAGGTCTGAGAATTTTTTCTATAGAAAAAAACCATCAGACCTGAGGTCTGAGAATTTTTTCTATAGAAAAAAACCATCAGACCTGAGGTCTGAAAATTTTTTCTATAGAAAAAAACCATCAGACCTGAGGTCTGAGAATTTTTTCTATAGAAAAAAACCATCAGTCCTGAGGTCTGAGAATTTTTTCTATAGAAAAAAACCATCAGACCTGAGGTCTGAGAATTTTTTCTATAGAAAAAAACCATCAGACCTGAGGTCTGAGAATTTTTTCTATAGAAAAAAACCATCAGACCTGAGGTCTGAGAATTTTTTCTATAGAAAAAAACCATCAGACCTGAGGTCTGAGAATTTTTTCTATAGAAAAAAACCATCAGACCTGAGGTCTGAGAATTTTTTCTATAGAAAAAAACCATCAGACCTGAGGTCTGAGAATTTTTTCTATAGAAAAAACCATCAGAAGTTAGGTCTGGGAATTTTTTCTATAGAAGAATCCATCCATCCATCCATCCATCCATAGAAAAAAACCATCAGACCTAAGGTCTGAGAATTTTTTTATAGAAAAAAACCATCAGACCTGAGGTCTGAGAATTTTTCTATAGAAAAAAACCATCAGAGGTCTGAGAATTTTTTCTACAGAAAAAAACCATCAGACCTGAGGTCTGAGAATTTTTTTTTTTAGAAAAAACTATCAGACCTGAGGTCTGAGAATTTTTTCTATAGAAAAAACCATCAGGCCTGATGTCTGAGAATTTTTTCTATAGAAAAAACCATCAGACCTGAGGATCAGATCATTTGAATTCTTTTGTTAACGCCTTCTTTTTCACAAAGTTTCAATTCTTTTAATATACTATCATCTCACCTGTAAGATTTTGTCCAGTGACACAGCAAAAACCAAATTTGCTACCGGGTAAATCACAAATTTGTGGTTTTTCATGGTCACGCATTCGTACATGAGCTGGACATTGTATCTGTGGTACACACAATACACCATCTGGACAGGGATCACATTTTGTCATCATTGTCGGATGAGTTTTGTGATTGGCTGAAAAGATAAACAAATATTAAGCATTCCATAAAGTTGTACTTTAAGTTTAATTTGGTAAAAAATCTTAAAAATAAGCTTTCATATTTTTTCCAAGACTTCAACGTGCTGATGAAGTCCATAAATAATTCTCTCAATAAACCACCAGACATAAATAGTTGTAACTCCAATAAATTATATTTAATTTGAAATAAATATTCCGCTTTAAAATTTGAAGAGTTATACGAAGGAGGTCTTCAATATTATAGGAGACTTCAAATATTTTGAGGGTTTCTATAGAATGGAAGACGGGATAGGAGATCTCTATAGCATTAAAGACCTCATAAGGGGTACTCTAAGAAACATCGTAAGAGGTATTTTATAGAACACATGACCTCATATAATGTTTGCAATAAAATACGACTTTGTAAGAAATCTTTTACAGAACAGCAGACCTCATTGTAAGTCTTCTATAGAAAATTAGAGACCTCATAACAGGTTTTCCAAAGAATAGAACATTTATATAATTAGAGTCAGCATACATTTTTTTCTATAGAATAGGAAGGCTTATGAGATTTGAGTAGCGACTTCATAAGATGTCTTCCATAGAATAGGACCTATCTCCTTACTATACTTTAGTCTCTATAGAATAGGAGACAAGGTAAGAGGTTTTCGCAGAATACGAGATATCATAATACAAAATACCAGGAGACCTCATAACTGATTTTCCATAAAATATGGTATCTCAAAAGATGTCTAATAAAGAAAATATACCTTAAGAAGTTAAAATGCCCCTAAATACCCCTAATGAAGACTAAATACCAAATTTCAGCCATTTCGGTGGAATATTGAGGTCACAACCTTCAAAATACCGAAAATGGGTAGGTAACATTCTATGGGGGCAATATGAAGACGTGGACCTATACCGATAAATGTCAGTTGGAAAGTTTTATACCCCTAATAAGGACTAAATACCAAACTTCAGCCATTTCGGTGGGATATTGAGGTCACAACCTTCAAAATACCGACATTCGGGAGGTACCGTTCTATGGGGGCTATATGAAGACGTGGACCGATATAGCCCGTTTTCAATACCAAACATTCAAGGAGTGATAGAAACTTCTATATTCTATTATGAAGCTCTATCTTAAAAATTACGAGTTGTATCTTGATTTCAGCAGACAGACGGACGGACGGACATGGTTATATCGACTTAGAATGCTGATCAAGAATATACATATATACGATATGGGGTCTCCGACCAATATTTCGATGTGTTACAAACGGAATGACAAGTATAATTACACCCTCCATATTATGATGGGCGGTATAATTACTACACTCCGACCTTGTTTGAGACGCTGGGTCACCAATTATTTGTGTGGTCGCCAGTCATACTTGGAATTCATAAACAAGAAGTCCAAACCCCGTATGTGCAGGTCGATGGTTTAATAATTCCCCAAAGTCCTGGGAATCACATTCGATACCATGTATAATCGTCCGCGCATGCCACAGTTATCTGCGATAAGATGAGAAGAAACAATGTCCTCTGGTTTCTTGCCGGCAGCACTTGGGGAGCACATAAAGAAACCTTGTTATCCTTGTCAAGCTATGCGGCGCCAGCCCGGTTTACCAACGTAAGTGATACGTAATGAAAAAAACTTTCAAGCCTGCCAGAATACAGCCCTGAGAACAGCAACAGGGTGTCTCCTCATGTCTTCATTGGACCACATATATATATGTTACCGGATATCCTGTCAATTAATGAAACATGGTTCAAAGAAGATTGTTTACAATTATACTCTATACCTCATTACAAGGTTGTCCACAGTTGTAGAAATGACGGGTACGGGGGTGTTTCGGTATATGTTCGCGATTGTTATGATTTTTCCATTAGCTTTTCGAGTAATGTTAATTTTGTTAACTTGATTCATCTTAAGCTACTCAACCTCAAGGTGCGTGGAAAAAAGTTTGAATTGGTATCATTTTATAGGTCCCCAAAATGCAGTCTAGGGGTATTTTTTGATCTTATGGATGAAAGGTTGTCTGTTTTGGGAGATGTTCCGTCTATTATTCTGGGGGACTCTAATGTTGATATGGTCGGGGGAATTAATTCTGTTGATATGTTGAATCTATTCCAATCTTACGATTTTGAAAGCTGTCATAATTTGGTAACTAGACCTATGAGTGGCTCAAGCTTAGATAATGCTTTTACAAACATGCACGGATTATTTTCGGTGGAGTCTGTTGAGTGGAAGCTAAGTGACCATAATTTGGTTTTTTGTAGAATGGAAATGAATATTATAAAGAAACATTCGTATGATAAGGAGGATATATCTTTTAATTACAATAGTATTAAACGCATACTAGCTGAGAATATCACACGAATGCATGATAGTGAGGATCCTTCAATGATGACATCAGAACTTATTGATTTAATAAATGATGCTGTGAGGTCGGGTACGTCAGTTTCTAGATATTCGAGACAAAATAGGTGGGATTTGGCGCCGTGGATAAACGGTAACTTGTGGTCATTGATGGAGGAGAAACAAAGGTTGTTGCAAATGAGAAGGAAATTTAGACATAATTCTGCAATAAAAGAACGGTTAAAGAGGGTTAGCCGTATTATAAGAAGAGCTCAAAGGATATGTATGCAGAAATATTTTGAGTCTAATTTAAGGAGAACTGCTAGCGATCCAAAGGGATGTTGGAGGTTTTTGAATAATGTGTTGGGAAGATCTGGCAAAGAAAAGGTCAGTATAACAAATACTGAGGGTTTATCGATTGATGATGACCAGGTTAAATCTCAAATACTTAATGATCATTTTGTGGACTCTGTAAACATTTTAAAACATACAATACCGAGAAATGTTGGTGATCACTGGAATCAGTTGAGAACACTGAGTAGTTATTCGTATAGTTTTGAATTTAGTAGTATAACATGTAGCGATGTTGAGAATGTTATTGCAAATATGAAAAGAATGAAGTGCCCTGGTGCGGATAACATAACATCAGAGCTATTGGATAAAACATCTGAAATTTTGAAGCCATATATTACAAATATCTTTAATGCTATGATAACAACAGGAATATATCCAGCTATTTTGAAAATCAACAAGGTTGTCCCGATACCGAAGATTCCTCGAGCTACATCTCCAGAGCAGTATAGGCCTATAGCATTATTGTCTTCTATAGATAAGATTTTTGAGCGCATAATGCACACTCAATTGCTTAAGTTTTTTCAGGATAATGGGTTAATACACAAAACACAATATGCATATATGATAGGAGGAGGAACGCAGGAAGCGGTTTTAAGAGTGGTTAATCTTATATGTCAGGGTTTAGATGGTGGGTCGGTTGGAGTAGCAGGTATATTCTACGATTTCAGCAAGGCGTTTGATCTTGTGGAACGAGATATTTTATTGGACAAATTAAGGTATTATGGTGTAAGAGGTAAACACAATGATTTAATAAGAAGTTTTTTGTACGATAGAAGACAGTTTGTTCAGATTGGTGAAACGAAAAGCTCTATATTACCAGTAAATTATGGCGTTCCCCAGGGCAGTATTTTAGGACCGCTTTTATTTTTGATTTACCTGAATGACATAAATAATCTGGGACTTGAGGGCTCTATTGTTATGTTTGCAGATGACATATCGGTATTCTATCCGTATAAATATGACGAGACGCTTAAAATTAATATGGAAAGGGATTCTGCTATTATATTTGAGTTTGCAAGGCTTAATGGTCTCATTTTGAACCCTAATAAAACAAAAGTTTTACGGTTTCGTCCCCTTTCTCCTTCTTTAAACAACAATTTTGGAATATTTGTTAATGGGGATGTTATATATGAAGATCATAGTATAACGTACTTAGGTGTTAAACTTAAAAGTAATCTTAAATGGGACGAGCATATAGGATATATTAAAGCAAAGGTGTCAGCTGCAATTGGAATACTATATAAATTCAGAATGAAATTGAATTTAAAAGTTAAACTTATGATTTACCAAGCTTTAATCCACAGTCACCTTGAGTACTTAGCAATTGTTTATGCTCATAAAGCCAGTACTGAACTCAAATCTTTACAATCAGCTCAGAATAAAGCACTTAAGTGTGTATATAATTTGAATATAAGACACAACACTGTTTCATTATACAGGGATTATGCCAAAAAAATCTTGCCGATTCATGGGCTATACAAAAAACAACTCTTGATTTATGTATATAAGACAATTCATGACATTGGAAATAGATCAATACCTATATCATTCAACTCTAACGTGTTCAATACAAGGAACTCGTCTGATTTAAGAGTAGCTAGATGTCGTCTAGAGACTACCAGACAGAGGATTGACCACTCCGGCTGTGTGGAATACAATAGTTTGCCCTTGATTGTGAAAAACAGTCCATCGTTGTCCATTTTTAAACGAAGAGTAAAAGAATTTTTACTTTCTAATGTTGAAATACTTCTATAATTGTACAAAATTGCATTTAATTAGTATTTCGTAAACGAAATTTTGAATATTTTGCGATTTTTTTTTCGCTTTTTAATTAATAAATAGTATTTATTTTGTATTTTGTATATAGTTGCCAAGAAGCTCCAACATTGCCATCAGAGGCGCGGAGCGTTATGCTATTTGTAATTTTTTAAATAAAAAATAAATGCTGAAAAAAAAAAAAAAAAAAAAAAAAAATATGACGAGTCTAAGATCTTGCCGGTGCGTCGGCCCAAGAAGATGTTGTCGATGCAATATTTTATTGGATGTTATAGGCAAAACCATCCAAACCACCACCTTATGGATAGACATCCACCGCCCAGGCAAGTTAGGAAAGATCTTCGTGACCTGGAGAGGGAGGTTCAGAGATACAAAAGAGAGCCTCTAGCCTCAACTAGCTTATCAGGCAGGTTTGAGGGATATTCACACTGATACAGTCGCTGAGGCTTTAGGAGCCGGTCAAGTTCGATGATGGGCTATATCGGTCCACGTTTTGATATAGCCCGCATATAACGGTACCGCCCGATTGCAGGTATTTTGACGTTTTTAGTCACATTTTAAACCGAATTAGCTATAATTTGACATTTAGGATTCCTAGTGATCAACAAAGTTATATTCCAAAATTTATGGGCATAGGTCTATATTTTGGTATAGCCTCCATATAACGGTAGCTCCCGATTTTCGGTATTTTGAGTATTTTAGGTACAATTTTTAACTAAACCGGCTGTAATTTTACACCATTTTCCGTATTTTGAGGATTTTAGCTACAATTTTTGGCAGAACTACCTGTAATTTAACTTTTGAGGTTCCCAGAGGTCACAAAATATCTCTAAATCTCCAAATATATCTCTAAATCTCCAAATAAAATATCTCCAAAAATCGTTAACATAGACCCTTGTTTCGGTATAGCCCCCATATAACAGTACCTACCGATTTTCGGTATTTTTAGGATTGTAGGTACAATTTTTAACTAAACCGGCTGTAATTTTAAACTTGAGGTTCTCAGTGGTCATGAAACTTTTCCACCAAAAATCGGCAATATAGGTCCATGTTTTGGTATAGCCCCCATTTAAAGGTACCTCCCGTTTTTCCGTATTTTGAGGCTTTTAGCTACAAGTTTTGGCCGAACTAGCTGTAATTTGTCATTTGAGGTTCCCAGAGGTCACAAAATATCTTCACCAAAAATCGTTAAAATAGATGCATGCTTCGGTAAAGCCCCCATATAAAGGTTCCTTCCCAATTTTCGGTATTTGGAGGATTTTAGCTAAATTTTTTGAACAAACTACCTGTAATTTAACATTTGATGTTCCCAGAGCTCATAAAACATCTCCAACAAAAATTTTCAACATAGTCCCTGTTTTTGTTTTGCCCCATATAACGGTACCTCCCAGTTTGCGTTCTTTTTGGGGATTTTAGTTAAAATGTTTAACCGAACCAGCTGTTAATTGTCATTTCATATTCACCAATAATTGTCCACATAAGGATCCCAGTGCTAGTTGTCACTTAATTTCTTTAATGTGGTCCTCGGACTTTGAAATTATGAAATATGAATAAATAAATAAATAAATAAAATAAAACTTCTCCATCAATAATTGTCAACACCTCACATGTTGTGGTATAGCCCTAATATAACGGTTTATCCCGACTTTCGTTGTTTTTACGGTTTTTAGCTAAAATTTTTAACCGAACAAGTTGTAATTTGTCATTTGAGGTTCCTAGTGGTCACAACACTTATTCACCAAAAATTTTCTACATATGTAGGTCCATTTAAGAATTTTAACTACTTATTAACCGAACTACCTGTTACTGGTCATTTAAGGTTCACGAATCTCCACCAAAAATTTTCAACATAGGTCCATGTTTTGGTAAAACTGTACCTCCCAATTTTCGTTATTTTGAGGATTTTAGTTACAATTTTTAACCAAACTTGCCTCACTGACATTTGTCAATATTTTTTTTATCTCAAAACTTTTCCACAAAAATTGTCAATTTTCAGGAGTTTAGCTTTTTAATCGTTTCATCATAAATTTGCTTCCAAAGTCCCTGTTTATACAGGGAAAGTTGATGGGAAAGAAAATTGAGTTTATGGGCGAGGGAGTAGAGAGGAATAAGAGGGGGTACACACATCTCTGTACTGGCAAATTCTGTTTTGTTTCGTTTTTCTTCGTATACAACCTGAAGTTGGCTGCAGATTTGTTTTTGCATTTTCTTTCATTTTATTTTCTCTGTCGAGAAACAAACAACAGCGGAGACAATTGAAAAAAAACGTTTGGAGGAAAAACTATTTTTTTAAGCAAAAACAATTCGAAATAAGTGGAAATATCAAAATTAAAATGCAATTAAAGGGTTCCTTTAATAATTAATTGTTTATCACACACGTCCATTTTTACTTTTCGTTACAATTTTGCCTTGGCTTTGTTTTTTAACGGCGCAATGAGAAAATGAGTGTGAATAAGAATAAGAGAAATTATAAAATTGACACAAACATGATTTCCGTGTCTAAACAACAAGGAAATTTTAAAAGAAATTGAGAAGAAAAATTTTCTTTCCAGTTTGAAAGTCTAAACACGGTCAAAGGTACATCAAGTTCCAAAAAGGTCTATTTCAAAAAAAAAAAACCTTCGGGTACCTCCCTTACAAATTTTTGGTTAAATGCAGTTCTGGGATAGTTTTGACATTTTTACCAATGGTACTCCTTGGGCGTTCGGTGTTCAGTGCAATAATGTTTTTCGTGGGCAAGTCCCTTCTTGTTGACATAAAGACCCAAAAGCTAAACAAATTACTAAAACGATCAACTAAAATGACTAATGGGCACGATATCCAGAAGGCCTTGACACATTGTAATATTTCTCTCAAGCTTAAATCAATTTCGAAGATCGGGCAACTCATTCCAATAACTGATAACTCCCTCACAAAAGTTCAAAATGCACTTCAATAGTTTAAGTACGGTTTGAGGATTCTTTTGTAATTTTTACCGAAAGTGGCCCAGTTTACAACAATATAATCTTTTTCATGGGCAATACCACGCTTCCTGACATCATAATGGTACAAAAGATCTTAAAAAATCAAACGGTGACCAATTAAAATAGACACGGTAATTAATAAAAGGAGTGACTGATCTCTCAAACTTAAATCAAGTTCGAATATGATATAATGATCCGAAAGCTCTGAAAAATTCTACGATGACCAACAAAAACGGTTGCTTGCCAAGATTAAGGAATTTTGGAAGGAATTACTCCCATAATTAGATTCAGTTTCAAAAAGGGCAATGTCGATTCATTCATTCGGGAACCTCCGCCTCAAGTTCAAGTTCAACACTAGAGGAATAGAGCAATTTATTTATTTATTTATTTTTGTTTTTTTTTTTTTTTTTTTTTTTTTTGGAGGAAGCCTATTCTTCCTATGATATGGACCCCGAAATTTTGCAATATTTAGGGCCACTAACTAATACAACTCTTGCACTAAAGTTTTTGTAGTTTTTTGGTCTAATTTTATGCTAGATAATAACCCGAATTCTACAAAAATTCATCGTAAGACTTTTTAGATCTTTTGAGCAATTGTTTTTGAACATTTCGACAACACGCGTATAGATCGACTTTGAATAAATTTAATCTAAATTTATTAAGAAACTCCTCATCACATCCAATAGCGTTTTCACATGTGTGTTTCTTCTCAATTTCCTCTTACCATTGGAATCTTCTTCATATTCTACCATTTGGGGTTTATTCAAAATGGTTGATTCCTTTTTAATCTTCTGTATGTGCCACATTGATGTTGTATCATCCAACGGCAGGCCATCTCTTTGGCCTGTTAATACCGAAAAAGCGTGGCATTGTAGCACCACCAACGACAAGAATAACACAAATTTAAACATGTTTAACTATTAACACATTATTTGTAATAAAAAACAATTAAAAATTAATTATTAATTAATTAAAATTTTTTAGCAATGTTTGTTTTAAAGTTTATCACAGAAGTTTCTCATTTCAACTGAGTAAATAAATTCTGGCTTTGCAATTGTAAGCTGAAATTAAAAAAACGGTATCTTCTAAAGAGTACCAGTAGTTGAATTGTTACAACAATAAATATTTATATGCGTACATAGGTACATATGTATGTAAATATGTTATATGAGATTTTCACTCATTACAGTGTGAACTGCATAAATTTACACAACTGATTTGGTTGATTTTGTATAGACAGCTTCTATACTTAAACATCATTATATAAAGCGACATTTCTCAGGAGGGATTCCAAAGTTGTTTCATGGAAACTTAGGGATCGATTATGGATAGCAACCCAACTACATTTGCGTTGCCAAAGGAGAAAATCAACCAATTAAAATAAGTGAA
The DNA here is from genome assembly GCF_047663935.1 of Musca autumnalis. Taxonomy (NCBI): domain Eukaryota; kingdom Metazoa; phylum Arthropoda; class Insecta; order Diptera; family Muscidae; genus Musca; species Musca autumnalis. The sequence goes on along the minus strand of NW_027411644.1, from coordinate 51,367,312 downwards.
ACGACACACATTTTTGTCAAATCCATTCAATATTAGTGTTTTTAACCTTTAGCTATTAATTTAATTGTAAAAAAGTATGAATTTCAATGCGGAAAAGGAAATTTTTACTATTAAATATGCTATCAGCAACGCAAGATGAGTCGGGTTCCAAATATCCTTCTTACGTAAAATAAAGATCCAAGGGCCTCGGACGTCTGCCTGCCCCAACTGACAACAAATGTTCAGGTAACCTCTTTGAGTTTTTATCGCAGTCATGGATTTCCTCTTTTGCGAAGAAAGTATTGTAATTACATACGATTTTGCTATGCCACGTCATAAAGCCAATTCAGCGCGCGGTTCTTTTGTCCATAGATTTTTCGAGAAATTATCCTCCCGATCCAAAAACTGTCCAGTCTACTTTTGCAATTACCCGTGCTTCCGAGCTATATAACATAAAAAAATATTTCTGAGTCATAACTACCAGAAACGTCCATAATCTCCATAATACTCCCCTCACAATGCATTTCAACCATCTAAAACCTAATACTAATCAAGAACCAGCACCTAATTTAGTTTATTATTTTTTTATTTTCATAATAATAAAAAATTTATATTTTTCTAAAGAAATTTCATTTTTTTTTTTTCTTAATACAATTTTACAATGTCACTACAAACTAAAGTTAAGAAGGAAATGCAAAAAATCAGCATTTCTAAAAATCCCAGCCAGCATATTCTTTGACAACATCTTTATTCTCTTTACGATGGCGATGTACAGCACTGGCCTCTCCCTTGGCCACACAACGTTTACGCATTTCCATATTTTCCTTTTTATCCATATTACGTTTAATACGATCCGTAATAACGGATGGAGCAATGGTGCTGGCAGTTGTCGAGTAGGAACGTTGTGAACGGGCATCGTTTAATAGCTTTTCAACCATTTTCAAACGATACATACGTGAATTTGGATCAACATTTGCCAATTCAGGTACATTATCCGTTTCTAAATCATTGGAACTTATAGATTGGCCATCCGAGTCTTGGTCAGCCTTATTGGAATCATTATCATTGTTGGCAGCATCTTCTTCGGTGGTTGATTTATTTTGTTGTACTTGGGGTTCTTTAGTTTTATTTTCCGTATTTTCTTTAGTTGTTTTCTGTTGCTGTTCCACAATCAGCTTGGGTGTGGGTATATCTTCTGGTATATCCACCTCTGGTCCCAACTTAATATTACCCAAATATTGTGTACATGATTCTATATATTTGCGTATAGAATCATCGGCTTTGTTCGATGATTTAACTTCACTAAAACTAATTTCATTTTCTAATTGTTGACGATATTCATCAAGTTCATCATTTGTATAATTGTTGCCGGTGCCATCAACCAATTTAGGAACGGTGTCTTCATCATCTTCATATTCCTCTTCATCGGATTCTTCAATCATGCCATATTCCTGAAAATGAAAGCAGGGAAATTATTAGTTATGAAAAAAATATTTTTTGTGGAAAATTGTTGGGAGATATACCTGTAACAAATCCTTTTCCATTTCTTTGGTAAATCCATAACCTGTACAATGGACTTCTGTATCTAAATCATCTTCTCTCTTTAGATCTGAGAATTTGGGATAATCTTCACTTTCATAATTGTATTTGCGACGGAATAGTTCACGCACACAATTGACATCACGATCGAAGAAGCTGAAAAAAGAAAAGATTTTTAGAAATGAACCTTCAAAACACCTAAAGAGAAGACCTGAAGACACATTAACTGCATGGAATGCCTCCCTTTTAAGAGGCGTTCAATACAGCTTCATATCATGCCTTCTACACAAAAACTTTATAGAAATAAAAAAGATCCTCTTAAGAGGTCTTCTATTATACACATAAGATTGTCTTAAGAGGTATTCTATACATAGAAGATCCTCTTACGAGGTATTCTATGCACAGAAGATCCTCTTAAGAGGTCTTCTATACAGAGAAGATACTCTTAAGAGGTCTTCTATACAAAGAGGATCCTCTTAAGTGCACTTCTATACTGAGATTCTCTTAGCAGAGAAAATATCCTTTTCCGTACAGAAAATATCCTCTTAAGACAGCAGATCCTCTGAAGAGGTCTTCTATACACAGAAGAATCTCTTAAGAGGTCTTCCATACAGATAAGATCCTATTAAAAGGTCTTCTATACAGAGAGAAGATCTTATTAAGAGGTCTTCTATACAGATAAGATCCTCTTAAGAGGTCTTCTGTACTGAGAAGAAACTCTTTACTGAGAAGAAACTCCTCCTAAAGAGGTCTTCTATAAACAGAGGATCTTCGTAAGAGGTCTTCTATACACAGAAGATCCTCCTAAAGAGGTCTTTTATACACGAAAATCCTCGTAAAAGGTCTTCTATACACGAAGATCTTCGTAAAAGGTGTTCTATACACAGCGGATCCTCTTATGAGGTCTTCTATACACGGAAGATCTTCTTAAGAGGTCTTCTATACACGGAAGATCTTCTTAAGAGGTCTTCTACACACAGAAGATCCTCCTAAAGAGGTCTTCTATACACAGAAGATCCAATTAAGAGGTCTTCTATACAGATAAGATCCTCTTAAGAGGTCTTCTATACAGATAAGATCATCTTAAGAGGTCTTCTATACAGAGAAGATCCTCTTAAGAGGTCTTCTATACACAGCAGATCCGCTTAAGAAGTCTTCTATACACAGCAGATCCGCTTAAGAAGTCTTCTATACAGAGAAGATCCTCTTAAGAGGTCTTCTATACACAGCAGATCCGCTTAAGAGGTCTTCTATACAGAGAAGATCCTCTTAAGAGGTCTTCTATACACAGCAGATCCGCATAAGAAGTCTTCTATACAGAGAATATCCTCTTATGAGGTCTTCTATACACAGAAGATCTTCTTCAGAGGAATTCTATACACAGAAGATCCTCCTACGGAGGAGAGGATCCTCGTAAGAGGTTTTCTATACATCTAAGGTCCTTCTAAGATGTCTTCTATACACAGATGCTCCTCTCGAGAGGACTTCTTTACACAGATGATTCTCATAAAGGGTTTTCTATAAACAGAATATTCTCTTAAGAGGTCTTCTGTTCACAGAAGATCCTTTTAAGAGGTCTTTTATATACAGAAGATCCTCCTATGTGGTATTATATAGAGAATATCCTCCTAAGGGGTATTCCATACAAAGAAGATTCACTTAAGAGGTCTTCTGTACACAGAAGATCCTCTTAAGGGGGTCTTCTATAGACAGAAAATCGTCTTAAGAGGTATTCTATACACAGAAGATCCTCTTATGAGGTATTCTGTGCACAGAAGGTCATCCTAAGAGGTCTTCTATACATAGAAGATCCTCTTATGTAGTATTCTATACACCAAAGATCTTTTTAATAGGTCTTCTATACACAGAAGATCCTCTTAAGAGGTCTTCCATACAGAGAAGATACTCTTAAGAGGTCTTCTATAGAGAGAGGATCCTCTTAAGTGCACTTCTATACTGAGATTCTCTTAGCAGAGAAAATATCCTTTTCCGTACAGAAAATATCCTCTTAAGACAGCAGATCCTCTGAAGAGGTCTTCTATACACAGAAGAATCTCTTAAGAGGTCTTCCATACAGATAAGATCCTATTAAAAGGTCTTCTATACAGAGAGAAGATCTTATTAAGAGGTCTTCTATACAGATAAGATCCTCTTAAGAGGTCTTCTGTACTGAGAAGAAACTCTTTACTGAGAAGAAACTCCTCCTAAAGAGGTCTTCTATAAACAGAGGATCTTCGTAAGAGGTCTTCTATACACAGAAGATCCTCCTAAAGAGGTCTTTTATACACGAAAATCCTCGTAAAAGGTCTTCTATACACGAAGATCTTCGTAAAAGGTGTTCTATACACAGCGGATCCTCTTATGAGGTCTTCTATACACGGAAGATCTTCTTAAGAGGTCTTCTATACACGGAAGATCTTCTTAAGAGGTCTTCTACACACAGAAGATCCTCCTAAAGAGGTCTTCTATACACAGAAGATCCAATTAAGAGGTCTTCTATACAGATAAGATCCTCTTAAGAGGTCTTCTATACAGATAAGATCCTCTTAAGAGGTCTTCTATACAGAGAAGATCCTCTTAAGAGGTCTTCTATACACAGCAGATCCGCTTAAGAAGTCTTCTATACACAGCAGATCCGCTTAAGAAGTCTTCTATACAGAGAAGATCCTCTTAAGAGGTCTTCTATACACAGCAGATCCGCTTAAGAGGTCTTCTATACAGAGAAGATCCTCTTAAGAGGTCTTCTATACACAGCAGATCCGCATAAGAAGTCTTCTATACAGAGAATATCCTCTTATGAGGTCTTCTATACACAGAAGATCTTCTTCAGAGGAATTCTATACACAGAAGATCCTCCTACGGAGGAGAGGATCCTCGTAAGAGGTTTTCTATACATCTAAGGTCCTTCTAAGATGTCTTCTATACACAGATGCTCCTCTCGAGAGGACTTCTTTACACAGATGATTCTCATAAAGGGTTTTCTATAAACAGAATATTCTCTTAAGAGGTCTTCTGTTCACAGAAGATCCTTTTAAGAGGTCTTTTATATACAGAAGATCCTCCTATGTGGTATTATATAGAGAATATCCTCCTAAGGGGTATTCCATACAAAGAAGATTCACTTAAGAGGTCTTCTGTACACAGAAGATCCTCTTAAGGGGGTCTTCTATAGACAGAAAATCGTCTTAAGAGGTATTCTATACACAGAAGATCCTCTTATGAGGTATTCTGTGCACAGAAGGTCATCCTAAGAGGTCTTCTATACATAGAAGATCCTCTTATGTAGTATTCTATACACCAAAGATCTTTTTAATAGGTCTTCTATACACAGAAGATCCTCTTAAGAGGTCTTCCATACAGAGAAGATACTCTTAAGAGGTCTTCTATAGAGAGAGGATCCTCTTAGATGACTTCTAAACAGAGAAGATCCTCTTATACAGAGAAGATTCTCCTAAAGAGGTCTTCTATACACCGAAGATCCTCGTAAAAGGTCTTCTATACACAGCAGATCCTCTTAAGAGGTCTTCTATACACAGAAGATTCTCTCAAGAGGTCTTCTATTCAAACCAGACGATCCTTCTAAAAAGGTCTTCTATAAACAAAGGATCTTCGTAAGAGGTATTCTACATAGGGAAGATCCTCTTAAGAGGTCTTCCATACAGAGAAGATCCTCCTAAGAGATCTTCTATACAGAGAAGATCCTCCTAAGAGGTCTTCTATACAGAGAAGATCATCTTAAGAGGTCTTCTATACACAGAAGATCTTCTTAAGAGGTCTTCTATACATAGAAGATCCTCCTAAAGAGGTCTTCTTTGTACAGAAGATTCTCTTAAAAGGTCTTCTATACACAGAAGATCCTCTTAAATGGTCTTCTATAAACAGAATATTCTCTTAAGAGGTCTTCTGTTTACAGATCCTCCTAAGAGATATTCTATACAAAGAAGATCCACTTAAGAGGTCTTCTGTACACAGAAGATCCTCTTAAGAGGTCTTCTATTCACAGAAGATCCTCCTAAGAGGTATTATATACACAAAAGATCGATCTTCTTAAGAGGTCTTCTATATATGTGGTATTCTATACAGAATATCCTCCTAAGAGGTATTCTATACACAGAAGATCCTCTTAAGGGGGTCTTCTATAGACAGAAGATCCTCTTAAGAGATCTTTCATACACAGAAGATCCTCTTAGGAGGTATTCTATACACAGAAAATGGTCCTTAATAAGGTCGTCTATGGTTTGGTTTGGTTTTAGGACGCGCAGCTACCGTTGTTGACAGCTACTTCACTCGGAGACCTTGAGGTCCATTGTGATCATCCTTAAAGAAACTGTGTGTTGTGGTTGGAATATATGTGATAAGGTCGTCTATACACAGAAGATTCTCTACCAGGTCTTCTTTAAACAAGATATCCTCTTAAGAGGTCTCCAATACACAGAAGATCATATTAAGAAAACTTTTATACACCGAAGATCCACTTATGATTTTTTCAATACACAGAAGATCCTATTAAGAGATCTTCTATACACAGAAGATCCAGAAATATTCTTAAGAGGACTTCTGTTTACAGGAGACGTTCATGAGATGTCTGTGCCCACAATTGCTGAATTAAATACCTTCCATACAAAGAAATCCTGCTGAAAAGGTCTTCAAAGTACCTTATGATAATTGTTAAGATGTGATCTGCATACCAAAGAACTTTCGAAAGGTCTTCTATATACAGAAGGCCTTTTCAAACTGGATATTCTTAAAGGTCTTCTCTACAAAAAAGCCCCTTCTCCAGATGCCTACTATGTACCGAAGCTCTTCTCAAGAGTTCTTCTATACAAAAAAAAGGTCTCCCTACTAGGACTTTTGAACACACAAAAACTTCCCAACCATCTTACATATGTAATATTTCATACTAAATAATTTTCAATGTATAGAATACCTTCCTAAGTTGTATTCTAAGAAAAAATACTTTTCGAGTAGGTCTTCTTTTCAAAAAAGAACTTCCCAAAAACCGTTAAGATATTCAATATTCTCTTCCTAAAACGCATTCTATCTAAAGAAAAGGTCCACGGCTTATACTTACAATTCTGCATTTTCATGAGAAGTTGACATCATTTGGGGAAAATCAATGAGTATAGGTTTGCCATCATCGGCCAACATTAAATTGAATTCATTAAAATCGCCATGGATAACACCAGAATTACCCAAACGGACAATTAAGTTCATTAAATCGTCATAGACTTGTTCGGCGTCACGCAGCTCATGGATTTGGGTCCTAATAAAGAAAGAAATCAATTATTAAAAAAAAAAACAAGTAAGAACAGACTATAGTCGGACGGGGCCGACCATGTGATACCCTATACCACTAAACGCGTCTTCTTGGGATAAAGTTATAAGATGTGCATTAGAAATTTTACCAATTTTCACACAAAAGTTTTGATCAATTTAACCCGCTAAATATTATCCGATCATACCGTTGACTTGCACGCTACTTCTTCATCTCAAACCAAAACTACGTTTAAAATTTCGCGCCGATCGGACTATTATTGCGACCTACAGAGCGGCTACAAAATCGAGCAAAAATTTTGTTTTTGGTCCATTTCATCCCTTTAACATTTCACGATCATCGCCAAAAACTAATCAGTTCTATTCTGGTCCAAACCCGACCTCCATACTAAATTTCGTGACAATCGGTCCATAATTGCGGCCTCTAGCTTGATTACAATTTTTAATGGACGGACAGACGGACGGACGGACACACATCGCTAAATCGCTTTATCTCGTCGAGATATGAAGTTTGGTATACCACATGAGGGGTCTACGACGAATATTTCGCGGCGTTACATGAATTTTTGGGAAAACAAACTTATTATACCCTTTTCCACATTGTGGTATAGGGTATAAAAACAAACACTAAAATATTTGCAACTCACATTGGCCAGCCATTAACCAATTCCATAAGAACACAATGGCGATTAAAATCGATGGGTTTTGGCACTGGGAAACCACGTTCATACAATGCCGTCATATAGGCAAATTCACGGGTAGCAGAAATTCTCGACAAATACAACCATGATGCCTTGTGACGACGACCATGATAATCACGTTTTGACTTCACATTACGGAAGCATGTACGACCCAAACGATGTAACTTCAAACATATGGGTTTACCCTCCTCATCGGCAACGACATAAATATTCGATTCTTTGCCAATACCGATTTGATTGCCAAACGAAGAGACGGAACCACGCAAGGTTAGTGACTTCAAAGCCAAATAATCGTAACCGGTGTTGGTTAAACGATAGCCATCATCTAAGGGGAAGAACAGGAATATGAAAACAATTATTTTGTGATTTTCTACTTAGATGATCGGGAATTCTTACATTTCTTGCCACGTTCATAGGACAATAGCTTGTGTTTGCACAACTCCTTTAGGATTTTATGTACTCCGCCCGCCTTCAAGTTAGCAATGGCTGCAGCCAATGGTCCGGGAACAAGTTCGTGATTTTTCATACCCATTTCAATCTTTAGGCAAGAGGCAAACGATGAATGTTTGTATTGTGGGTGGGTTAATTATGAAATGTATTTTTACCAATACTTACGGCTGTTAAAACACGAAAATCCTCTTTCGTCAGATAACGCAGCACGGTGACGTTAAGTTTTCCCATGATTTTTGTTTAAATGATTGCTGTTTTATATATGTTATATATGTTTTATATATTTTCTTATTTTTTTTAGTGAAATTGTAAACACCAAGAAAAACGTGGTGGCGAGCGTTGACAGCCGTTTTCCAAACAAAACAATCAAATGTCAAATAAAACAGCTGATTCAATCATTCAACCGGTGTTGCCATATAACTTAACAGAAAATGATGCCACTTGTTAATTAATTACACACATGAAAGCGCGATCTATCGATGCATAGCAATGATGAATGCTTGAATCAAAGACATAAAATATAACAAGATGGGACATTTACATTGCTACTATACATCGGCAGATGGTGCTGGTGGTCTAACATAATGTTATGTTCCAATACGGTGACATAAAATTATGTTATACTTGTTTTTGTTGCCGCCGTGTTCTGTTAGTTATATGTTATACACAAACACCCTCTGTGGTTTAATAGCAAAATTGAACTGCATTATGCACTATGTCCAATCTTTACAGTTCGATGTCCTTGCTTGAATCTTCAATTCACAATAAATTATTTGTTTTGGAATACGGGAAGGGACTATTTTAGAAATAAGATTTCAAAGCACCTTAGCCATAATATATCTTCTATACACCGAAGGCATCAATACACCACAGAAGGGATTGGCTTAAGTCTCGTTTAGGGGCACCTCTCGGATCGGGCTTGGGACCCTGATCACAACGATATATAACTTTTCCGGGGGAAGTACATACTTCCCGAGATATGGGTCTTGACATTTTACTATTTTTACTTGGGCAATATGGATATCATTTTAAAGCTCGTGGTGAGTACTTTTGATTGCGTTTACGACTTTTGCTCCTGTCCGTAGGAGAAAGTCTTAAATCTCGGCCAAAGGCCGGCTACTTAAAGAAAACTTATAATTTTGGAGAAACTTTTGTTCGCGTAGCCTACTTTTGCTCCTGTCCATAGGAGAAAGTCTTAAAACCCGGCCGAAGGCCGGCTACTTAAAGAAAACTTATAATTTTGGAGAAACTTTTGTTCGCGTAGCCCACTTTTGCTCCTGTCCATAGGGGAAGTCTTAAATCTCGGGAAGTATGGACTTCCCCCTGGAAAGATATATATAGTTGTGATCAGGGTCCCAAGGACTACCTATGATGAAAATTTCAGCCCGATCCGAGAGGTGCCCATAAATAAAGTAATGGTGTTAAAGTATTACTTTCCCGAAATGTCAAGACCCATATCTCGGAAAGTATGGAATTCCCCCGGGAAAGATATATATAGTCGTGATCAGGGTCCCAAGGACTACCTATGGTAAAAATTTCAGCCCGATCGGAGGGGAACGAGACCTAAACAAGTTTCGTTTAGGGGAACGAGACCTAAACAAGTCTCGTTTAGGGGAACGAGACCTAAAGAAGTCTCGTTTAGGGGAACGAGACCTAAACAAGTCTCGTTTAGGGGAACGAGACCTAAACAAGTCTCGTTTAGGGGAACGAGACCTAAACAAGTCTCGTTTAGGGGAACGAGACCTAAACAAGTCTCGCTTAGGGGAACGAGACCTAAACAAGTCTCGTTTAGGGGAACGAGACCTAAACAAGTTTCGTTTAGGGGAACGAGACCTAAACAAGTCTCGTTTAGGGGAACGAGACCTAAACAAGTCTCGTTTAGGGGAACGAGACCTAAACAAGTCTCGCTTAGGGGAACGAGACCTAAACAAGTCTCGTTTAGGGGAACGAGACCTAAACAAGTTTCGTTTAGGGGAACGAGACCTAAACAAGTCTCGTTTTGGGGAACGAGACCTAAACAAGTCTCGTTTAGGGGAACGAGACCTAAACAAGTCTCGTTTAGGGGAACGAGACCTAAACAAGTCTCGTTTAGGGGAACGAGACCTAAACAAGTCTCGCTTAGGGGAACGAGACCTAAACAAGTCTCGCTTAGGGGAACGAGACTTGTTCCAAGGGCTTTTCAAGAGGATATTCTAAAGGAGAATTTGTATAAGAAGAACTTCTGAAGAGGAATTTTATGTACTTAAATTGTGCTTGTCATGTTGAAACCAGGGAAAACAATGCACTTCAACGACCCTCACAGTCGCAGATTCTATAATTTTTTTTTTGAAATAAACGTGATTCCATTTTATGTCGTTGTAAAAGACAATCATATCCACCATGGCTACAATGGCGGAATAAGAAGAAACCACTTAGAATGACCAAGTAAAAATTTTTTAGGTTTTCGCGATTTTGCTTGAAAACCGCAAGACTGACCTTTATGACTTTTTCCTAGGAGTTATCATTTTGGAGATATAGAAGTTCAAATTGGAACAGTGCACTGACTATATCGTCTCATAAACCACTGACATGAAGGGAGCAACTTTACTAACTTTACATGAAAACCGCTTACACCTGAGAAGTTTTTGCAGATTCTGAAGCAGCAATATTCAAGATGAGAAAAATCCAAAAAACAAGAAAAAGTCGCCGGAGGGATTTTAAAAAAATCGCGGTCAATGTCACATTTTTAGATTTATGTTAGTTTTTTCAGGATTTTGCTTGGAAGCAGCAAGTCCCATTTTTTGATTTTTCTCATCTATGAACATTGCAGTTTCAGAATCCGCAAAAACTTCCCAGGTGTATGCACTTTTCATTTAAAGTTAGTTAAGGCGCACCGTGATAAGTAATAATTTTCTTACTATTTTGCTAAAACATATTAAATTTATTGAAAATTTTAATATCTAATTTATGTATTAAACAATGAAAATGTAAACGAACTTTGCCTTAGCAACAAGACTTCGATTTACACAGGTAAGATTTGATGTTCCAACCAACTCACTCATTTAGATTTGTATTTCTTCCCCTGATAATTCTTATTCGCCAATTTTCGATTGTTGTACTCCGAGCAAACTGTTATATCGGCGAGAGAAACTAAAACAGCGATGGAATAGGAGTTCCAGCATTGCTGGTAAAGATGGAATTCCATTCATTTGGGTTTAGTATCTTTTGGGATTTTTCCACAAGGATTTTGATTTTTAGAACATCCTGTGTTGCTTTTTGTTTTCTCCACCTAGTAATCAGATTTGTTGTCATGCAGTGATTATCTTTCCTACATGGGATACTGGGTTTCTTCTATTTCGCACAGGGACTTCTGGTACATGGAAATTGATTGGCTTCTTGGCTTGGCTCTTGGCTGCTTTAGCTTTGTCTTCCATTCCACCGGGCCTTGGAGGGTTTGCTGGTGGTTTATTGCCACAAGAGCTTGCTGGTTTCTTGGCGCATGGTGATAGCGTTTTAGGTTCTTCTTTTTTACCACATAGAGTGGCGTTTGGTTTATCCTTTTTTCACAGGGACTAGATTTTGGTTTATCCATTTTTCCACACGGACTAGGTTTTGGTTGATCCTTCAGTCCACATGGACTAGGTTTCGGTTGATCCTTCTTGCCACATGGAATAGGTTTTTTGGCACATGGCCCCTTAAATTTCTTAGAACAAGGCTTACTTTTGTCTGTTTTGTCACAAGTAGTAGGCTTTTAGCCACAAGTACTTGGCTTTTGGCACAAGGACTTGGCTCTTTTCCACAGATATCTCTGTTCTTCTTAGAGCATGGACCTCCTCTCGGCGGTTTGTCTTTTTTACCACACGGACTTGGTTTCTTTGAAGAACATGGGCCATCATTCTTATTGACATATGACTCAGTAGTTTTGGGTTTTTCTTTTGGCCCAGGAGGCATAGGAGGACCCTTGTCGGGTTGTTTGTCTTTACCATATACTTTCTTTTCTGTTGCACAAGGGCACTTTTTGTTTGGATCTTTCATTGTAGCACATGGCGACCGAGGCTTTGTGCCACGGTCACCATCACAACGATCCTTGGAACAAGACCCCGGTTTGGGAAGACTACTTCCAGGTTTGTTTTTGTCTTTGCCACTAAAGCTACTGCATAGACCGCTTACTGGTTTCTTATTGGAATTACTAAGCATTGAATCATGTGTTAAGATCAAATTTTGTAATTTCTATTCCAGAGACAGAACCCTCCTTATTTTTCGTGGGTCACAATTTTGAGCAATGATCTTCCTTTTTACATTTTAGAGATACATAATTATTTGGACCTTCTTAGTTGAATATTCATGGGTGGCTTAGTATCGATAGGAAAAGCTTTGTTCATTATCATAAGTGGTCTAGTTGGAGAGGTATTTTTAGTGCCGTTAGGTGAATTATTGTTTTTAAATCCTGCCTGCCTAGCCTCGTCTACAGACTTACGGTATGTATCAGGACTAAAGGAAAGTATATGATCTCCAAATAGTTCCAAGACAGAAGGCTCGTTGTAATATACCGTTTTGGCTTCGCTCACATCATTAGATACCTGAGGTTATGATAGCAAGTTTTTATTTTTAGAATCTGTGGAATAGTGACGGAAGGCTACTTCACCAGTACCGGGAGTATTCGCAAACAATGATTCAGGTATTGATACTAACTTGTAATCGTCATTTTGACGTAATTTTGTTGTGGGAAAACGGCCTTGTTCACGTGTCTTCTTCAGGCGTTGAATATATTATTAAGTTTCCAAGCGAATAAATTGAATTTTCTGCTCCCAAAGGTATCCATTGTTGACCCTTTAAAAGATACCAATAATGTCCAACATCATAGTGTAATGTTGCTAGACTTTGTAATTTAGAATTGACTTGGTCGATAAGCTGTCATTTTGTTTATTTCTCCCGCAGAAAAAATGCGATGTCCATGATCATAATGTGATTTTGCTAGACTTTGTGATTCAGAATTAATTTGGTCGATAAGCTGTCATTTTGATTACTTATTTCTTCCCCTGATCATTCTTGTTAACCCCTTTCAAATTATTGTACTTGGAGCAAGCTGTCTTGTGAGGATCTTTGCATAGCTTTTTGGGACAATCCATATCATAGGCTGGATAACATGAACGTAAACCCTCTTTGGTTGGCCTTTTATGATCTTTCTCTCGTTGTCGATGAGCTGGCAATTTCGGCTCAAATGATTTACATTTACTGCGTATACCTAAATCCACCGCGTCCTTTTTATCCTTTGAACTGCTATAGCAGCGTGAGAAACTAAAACAGTGAAAGTTTCTATTTAGTGTTGATGGCGATGGAGTTCCAACATGGCTGGTAAAAGTGGAATAACATTTTTTGTTTAGATCTCCCTTTGGTTTACATTTGGGTTTAGTATCTTTCGGTTTTTTACCACAAGGATGTTGATCTTTGGAACATCCTGTGTTGCTTTTTGTTTTCTCAACGCAGGTATCAGATTTGTTGTCGTTTTTCTTTCCACAAGGACTTGATTTCTTGGTGCAGGGATTATCATTCTTACATGGGATGCTGGGTTTCTTCTTTTCCGCACAGGGACCTCTGGTACATGGAAATTGATTGGTTTCAGGTTGTGGCCTAACTTTTTTGTCACAAGGATTGGGTGGCTTTTTGGCACATGTATCTGTTTTAGGTTTATCTTCCTTTCCACAAGGACTTGGAGGTTTGTCACAAGGGCTTGCTGGTTTCTTGGAACATGGTGATTGTGTTTTAGGTTCTTCTTTTTTACCACATGAACTGGGGTTTGGTTTATCCTTTTTTCCACAGGGTTTTGGTTGATCCTTTTTACCACAGGGACTAGGTTTCGGTTGATCCTTCTTACCACAGGGACTAGGTTTTGGTTGATCCTTTTTACCACAGGGACTCGGTTTTGGTTGATCCTTTTTCCCACAAGGACTAGGTTTCGGTTGATCCTTTTTACCACAGGGACTTGGTTTTGGTTGATCCTTTTTACCACAGGGACTTGGTTTAGGTTTATCCTGTTTACCACATGGACTAGTTTTCGGCTTATCCATTTTATCACACGAACTTGGTTTTTTGGTACAGGGTCCCTTATCTTTCTTTGAACAAGGCTCACTTTTGTCCTTTTTGCCACATGGCGAAGGCTTTTTGCCACAGGGAGTTGACTTTTTGCCACAAGGACCTGGCTTTTTGGCACAAGGATCCCTGTTCTTCTTAGAGCATGGACCTCCTCTCTGTGGTTTGTCTTTTTTACCACATGGACTTGGTTTCTTTGAAGAAAAAGGACCATCCTTCTTATTGGCACATGACTCAGTAGTTTTGGGTGTTTCTTTTGGCCCAGCAGGCTTAGGAGGACCCTTGTCGGGTTGTTTGTCTTTACCATCTACTTTCTTTTCCGATGCACAAGGACCCTTTTTAGGTGGATCTTTCTTTGTGGCGCATGGAGATTGCGGCTTTGTACCGCTGTCACCATCACAAGGATTTTTATTGCATTTGGGTTGGTAAGGCTTGTCATCATCGGTGCAAGGACCAGGTTTTTTAGATTTACCCTTATCCTTGGAACATGAACCCGGTTTGGGAGGACTGCTGCCTGGTTTGTTTTTATCTTTGCCACTAAAACTGCTACAACCATTGCATAGGCCGCTTCCAACTTTCTTATTGGAATGGGAAGCAACCATTGACACATCTGTTAAGATCAAATTCGTAATTTCCATTCCGCCAGCCGAAGCCTTCTTATCTTTCGCCGGTCCCAATTTGGAGCAAGGATCTCCTTTCTTACATTTTGGAGATACACAACCAGTTGGAGCTTCTTTTCTGTGGTGTTTCCCAGGATTTCCTTTATCTGTTATAGGGGGTATACTTGGAGCGTTGTCCTTACTGCTTCCTTTATCGCTCAGACGATTCATTGGCGCCTTAGAATCGATTGGAAAAGTCTTGTTCATTATCATAAGTGGTCTTTTTGGAGATGTATTTTTAATGCCGCTAAGGGCATCTTTATTTTTTAACCCAGCCTGCCTCAGCCTATTGGCCTCTTCCACAGCTTTACGATATGTATCAGGACTAAGAGGGAATTTATGACCTCCTAATAGTTCCAAGACAAAAGGCGAGTTGTAATATACCGTTTTCGCTTGGCTCACATCATTGGACACCTGACGTTTTGGTGGCAAGTTTCTATTTTTGGAGTCTGTGGAATAATGGCGCAAGGCTATTACTCCATTTCCGGGTACATTCCCAAACAGTGCCACCGGATTTGAAACGATTTTGTAATCGTAACTTTGACATAATTTTGTTTGGGAAATTCTGCCGTGCTCTGCGGATTTATTTAGATGTTGAATGTCTGATTTGAGTTTCCAAATGAATACATTGAATTCTCTGTTCCCAATGGTATCCATTGTTGATCCTTGTAAGAAATACCAATGATTTCCACCATCAACATCCTGTGGCTTTGCTAGACTTTGTAATCCAGAATTTATTTGTTTGAAATTTCTACCAAATGTTTCAAATAGTTTCTGCAAAAAATCGATCTCAAAACGCACAACATTTCTTTCACTTGGTCTGAAATACAGGAGGGCATATGTTTTATGAAATTTTGGTAGATTACCAAATTCTATAGTTGCAATCTCCAACAGAACTATTTGATTTTTTAGTGCAGGTCTAATATTCTTCTGAAATTTCCTTGGATTAGCGACGTCTAGGTAAGCCAATGGGGTTAGACGTACAATGCTTATATTCTGCGGTATTTTCACATTATCAATTAAGGGATTTGTGGAGAATTTATTTCTTGTACCATCTTTCCTCAATTCTTCAATCCATGAACTTTTATTGGATTTTTGAATCTGTAGTCCCTTATTAGAGTTATGAATTGTCAAATCAACTGGTACTTTGGAACCACTGTTAAATAGACGTTTACTTTGTAAAACTTGCACCAAAGATGTGTAATGATGCCATGGGCCATGGTAAGAGCTGCCTTTCGATAACTAAGAAGAAATTCAGATATTTTAAAATCTTCATATAACGTAATGTTAGGAAACCTACCTTGAGTATGGGTCTTAGATTAGTCAATATTCGCATTGTTTAACATTTAATTTTGATTTTTCACGGAAAATTTTGTGATAAAATCCGAAATAGGAAAGCCAAATGAAGAAAAAATGTGGATAAATTTTTAAATAATTTATTTTTCAATTTAATTTTGATTTTTTAAAAACCGAAAAATCCTAGACTGCTAGGAAAATTGAATAAAAAATTCTAAAAATAGTAGAGTGTTTTTTAATAAGTTCCCGCAATTCTCTCTGAAAACTATTTCCCACAAACATTCCCGAAGAGACAAGGGAGATGTTTATAATGTAAATTAGTGCAGACCCATATTATTAGCTCTAAGATATCCAATCTCATTTCTATCACAGAGCCTTTGTCCAAGTCCGGAAGAAAAAGGTGGAGAGATTAAGCAATAGCTTATTAACCCACCCTAGTAAAAATTCACTAATGTGAAAACGAAAGAAAATAACAAGTAGAAAGCGTTAAGTTCGACCGGGCCGAACTTTTTATACCCTCCGCCATAAAATATTAAATAGTTTTATTTTCTGTCCACAATTTTAGGTGGAGATATTTTGTGACCACGTATACCCAAATTCCTGAATATCTTCAGAAAATGTATCGAAAAATTTCTTTAATCGGCTGGCTCCTTTAAATGGGGGCTATATCAAAGTGTGGACCTATATTGACATTTTTTCGTGAAGAAGTTTTGTGAACACAGGGAACCTCAAATGCCAAATTACAGATGGTTCGTTCAACAGATGTAGCTAAACTACTCAAAATACCTAAAATCGGGAGGTAACGCTATCTGAGGCCATTACCAAAACATTGACCTATGTTGACAATTTTTGGCGGAGATATTTTGTGACCACTGAACCCCCAAATGCGAAATTACAGGTAGTTCGGTCCAAAAATTTAGCGAAAATTCGCAATATGCCCAAAATCGGTAGGTATCGTTATATGGATGCTACATCAAAACATGTTTTGTGACCACTGGGAACCTCCAATGTAAAATTCCCGGTAGTTGGGTCCAAAAATTTAGCTAAAATCCTTAAAATATCGAAAATCGGAAGGTGCCGTTATGTTGACAATTTTTGGTAGATATGATTTGTGATTCGTTCGGTCAAAAAATGTAGCTTGTCGATTTCGCGACGACAAGGAACATGGTAGTTAGCAGCACAAGACTACGTTGCGGACTCAAGACAAAAAATAGTTTTGTTTCGAGGAGCTAACATCGACCACTATCACTCACATACATTACGAAAACATGACTTCATCACCTCTTTCATCAATCATGTGAAAGCTAATTGATCTAGTTTCAGAGAGTTCACTAATCACCGGTTCAGAGATCTGCCCAACCCTTCTGATTTTCGGGTAGCACATAGGACGTTGGGAGACATCATCACTGCTGCAACCTCTCACCACATACCTGCTATTCGAATATCCGAAGTGATATTAAATTTCCAAGCAGCGGCAACGGTATTAGCAAATGAGCGTGATGAGCTTCGTCTTGCCTAGATCCAGGAGCTGACACTGGAAGTTAACATGTTGGTTGGTGAGCATAAGCGGAACAAGTGGTTAAATCATCTGAAGAGTTGCAACATTGGGGGGACCAGCAAAATCGTTGCTTAATGTTTGTGGTTTTAAATTTTTGTATATACAGTATAGTCTCGATAATCCGGACACCACATGTTTCACATGTCACAAAAACACATAATTTTTTAAGTTAAAATCATTAATATCGGAGGTTTACTAGATAATAACCTAACATCTAAGGTAACTTAATTCATATAACGCAAAGCAGCTTTCCTGGCTACCAAATACAATACAACAATCCGTAGTTTCCGATGATTTTGTATATCAAAGAATGAAAATATAAGTAGCAATGCGTTTTTAAAAAATTTATTGCAATTTCTATACAAGAAGTGCGATTACCCAACTCATTTTTGTGCGTTACCGAAAAAATCGGTAAAATTAAATTGTTTATAATTTCGGTAATTAACGATATTTTTCAGTAAGTTAGTGATCAAAAAAGTAGTCGTTAAGTTCTGCCTATAGCAAGAGTGCTGTTAACTTTTATTTAAACTTTTTATTGACTATTTTGCGTTTTTATTATACAGATATTTGTCGGTACTCAAAATATGAGTTTGAGAATCTAAAAAATCTAAAATCTAAGTTATTAATTCCAACGCTTTCAATATTTTAAACATTTCTAGATAAAATATCATTGGAATACATTACATAGTTCCAAAGGACTTTCTCACTTATCGGAGGCCTAAAGAACTAATTCCTTTAGAGGAGAGGAACTCCCAACGTCGATTTTTAAGGGAAACTAGGCTACCCAACACTAGGTTAAAAACACTGTTACCTATTATACTTAGACATCGATGGTTAAAGGGTAGAAAAATCATTCGACAGATTCAAATAGTTAATTCCATATTGACTGTATAACTGTGAAAACAGTGACCAGAAAGACGAGATGTGGTCCGAAAACTTAGCAAAACTTAATTTTTCTTATTTATATACCAATTGCTATTGCTAAGAACGAAAACGTCAATGAAATAAATAAAAATCTAATGCTCACGATAGGAAAAAATATTGATGTCCGGATTATCGAGGTACGAAAAAAATGAGATGTCCGGATTACCGAGTCTACAATGTAAAAAATTTTAGTGTCCGAAGTACCGCGTTGTCCGGATTATCGAGACTATACTGTAGTTTCTAACACGTTTTTGTAATGAACTATTTTGAACATCATAACAATTACAAATTCTTATTTTGTTTGAAATTTGCAAAGAAAAACTATATCAACCATTTTTTATGATATAATTCTGTTCCGCCGTTGGGATTATTTGAAACTGGTCTCTTGCTAAAAATTAGTAAATGCCTATTGTACAAAAAACAGGATTTTTCTGTCGTATTTATATGTTTTGTTCGACCTTTCGAATAATAATAAAATCAAGATTATTGAGGTTAAAGTTTATAATTTATTTATTGCATATTAAGGGGAGTACACACTATCAGTCAAAACTGACAGTCAACTTACTTTAATGACAATTTTCTGGCAAATAAACACTTTTGTTTAGCTAAAAACTGTTGAAGTGTAATATTTAAAGTATTATTTAGAGATCTGGAAAGTAATTATTCAGCCAGACTTTGATTTAAACGAAATAGACCCCGATGACTGTCAGTTTTGTTGGTCAGTGTGTACTATGCTTTAGTTCCAATATTTCGAAATTACATTGAATTTCATTTTCAGGGATTTTTCTGTCGATTACTCATTAAAAAAAATGGTCGGAAACAGATTCTTCTTCGTCAAAATCTCAACAAGTATCACTCGGCTTTGTGGGCTGGAATATATCCTGAGCCTGTGTGAGCTGAAACTTTCATCTATGGACAGATCGAACAACGGCTACACACCGTCTTCGAACTTTATATAAGGCTAGCAGAAATATCGCGATAAACAAAGTTTGGACCAACGCAGTATCCGGTTCGAAAGTGGTCGTGCGTACCACTACACATGATTGCCGTAGGTGTTATTTACAGCTTTCGGGTCATTTTCTCTGGAAGTATGGACTTGCCCCTGAAAAAAACTTGTACTGAAGTAATAGGGGACCCGAGAACGCTGTTTTTAATCAGTCTAAAGATGCAATAAAAATACAAGCCATTGCGAAATATCCCAGAATGAATAAAATGCATTTATTATTTGAGTAAAACCATGGAGTAAAACAAGAACACTAAGAACTTTATTATTAACATAAACACAAATTATAAAAAGTGTCCATTAAATTCAATCGCAATTGAGTGTATTTCCTCCGTTCTCCATTTAATCCAAGCGCAACTGATTTTGCTCCATCATACTAAAGGTTTTTTATGTTGCATTCCCATCACTAGTTTAGCTTTTGAAATGAACTCCAACTCCACTCCATTAAAAACACACAAATTATAAAAAGTTTCCATTAAATTCAATCGCAATTGAGTGTATTTCCTCCGTTCTCCATTTAATCCAAGCGCAACTGATTTTGCTCCATCATACTAAAGGTTTTTTATGTTGCATTCCCATCACTAGTTATCTTTTGAAATGGACTCCAACTCCACTCCATTAAAAATTTCCGTCTTGTAAATTACCGCAAAAATGTTCGCAACTTTAGTTTGTATTTTTTATTTTATAACAATTTATTCGAAATATACACACTCTTGTTTCTCGTTTCTCTTTTGAATAAATCATGTCGGCAGCGGCGGGTGGGGATCAGCCAACTGTTTTTGTTTTGTAGGGATCTCTAAAGCAATTACTTATTAAATGTATCCAACGGAGTGCATTTTTTATAACTCCGTGTAGACTGCATCGAAGGGTGTAGTGAAATCATAACTCCACATGCACAACTTCCAAAATTTTTTGCTGGGTTACTTATAACTAAATTATTAGCATAAAGGAAGTGAAGCCATATTTACTAATTATCCAAAGAGGTCTTAAACTGCACTTCTCTGAAAATTTTAGAAATACTCTGTGGAAGGATATCGAAAGAGTGGATCGATATTGTCCATATTCGAAGTTGATCAAAATTCAAGGCCAAATTTTGGACCGAATTGGTTGATCTGTTTGAGAATTATCGTGTTCTACAGGCAGCCACCCAGCTAAGTGGACTCCAAATTTTCTGAAACACATTTCTTCCAAACACTCTTTGCCCTTAAAACCATTATTTCGATGAGGCACATTTTGACTAAAGGCTGGGAGTATAAAAAATGAAGATTGGGAAAAATTGTGTTTATGGATTTTTGCTAAAAGAATGTATACATGTATAGACCTCGGATTGGCGCCAGAATTTCATTTTAAAAGAATTCAAGACTGGTTGCCAGAGTTTTCCTAGTTCCTGATCAACTTATGAGAAAATCCACGATAGGAAACCAGAATTTCTAAAAGAGAAGTCCGACGATTGTCCCGCGATTGGGTGCTAGAATTTCATCATTGAGAGACTCACTATTGTTCAGCATTAGTTCTCTATAAAGAAAACCACCATCAGCCTTCAGAAATTCTTTGCGATGAGATCTACGATTGGACACCAAAATATACTTAGGGAAAAAAACTACAATTGGTTTTTTTATGACAATAACAACGATTGTGTCTCTGCGTTTTTTCCTTTATTTATATAACTCCTAAATATACCTGTAAATATAAAAAATACTACTGGATAACGCCATGATATCCGAACGTTCGCTTTGCATAAATCAATTCTCTACTAATCCCATTTTCCTTCCATAAATTGCTCAATAGAATTGGAGTGGAAAATTGAAGCAGTGATTTTGAACTTTTGGAAAGGTCCTCAACATTCCATGTAAACAAAGTTAAATGTTAAGATATTTATAAGGTCTTCCCATTGTATACTCTTTCTTTTGGTCTTACCGAAGTGACATCACTAAATTACAGAACTACCACACCAGCTGATCGAATATAAAAAATTATTTTTGCTGTAATTTATCCAACAACATAAAGAAAGTTTTGACATAACATATTCAAAATTTTACGATGTCACTACCTGGGTAATTGTGCCATGGTAATGAACATTATTTCATCAGTAATATAAGTCTAAAATAAGGTTTACGTCTTTGCTAAATAAGAAAATTTCGCTAACATGGACATTCAAAATTTTGGACATTTTTACCGCGAGGACATATGCTGCACGAAGATCTATCTAAAAAACCTATTAATGATATTTGTATACTATTAGTTAATTGAAATAAATAACTCCAAAAAAAGAATAACTCGAATCCCCGAGTGCAGATTAGACTTGTACCGAACAATTCCAATCAAACATTACCAGCTTTTGTAGGAAAATAATATTCTTTTATGTCATAAAAACACGAAAACTTTACTATTTTACTAGAAGTTAGAGTCCATGCAAGCCAACAAAAAAATTCTGAAAATTACATTTATGGTCTGTTCCAGTACTGCAAGAATCTACTCATTTTCAGTAGTAAAAATGTGTAGATTCTTGCAGGTTCTGGAACAGGCATTTAGAACAGAAAACATTTTTATCAGGAGTCGGGAGATACCAACTACCGATTCATATACTCCGAATTCTACACGCAGTACTGTTTGAGACTACGAAACCCACATTCGGGCTCGGCAAAATTTTAGCTAAGTCCTGACAAAATAGGTTAAGTCGAAAAAACTCTGATATCCCAATGGTTGTTCCGCCTTATTTCTACCTTAATTATACGATTAGATGTTTATGAACTCGATGACATTATAAACTTTCCAAGGACTATGATCAAAGATTATGCACTTCTGTCGGCACCAACTTATGAAATTCATAACTTTTGTTTTCTCGAAAACAATTAAAAAAGTATCAGTCGGGTTTGCCGACATATATACCCTCAGCCTGTTTGAGTTGAGACTTTTATCAATAGACAGATCGAATACGGGATTCATAACCAATAACTCTGTCCTAAAAATTGTGTGGTCAGGGAGTTTCGGAATTTCGTTGTCTTTTTAGGACGTATACACTTTCCGACAAAAAATATCGGAACATTTGGGTATAAAACTTCACGATTGTGAGCGTTGCGAATAAATGTTTATGTTGTGGTCATAAATTTGACTTTGATAAGAGCGCAACATGTTGCACTTTTATAGAGAAGATACCTGCAAGAATGGTCCATTTTGGAAATGGACCTAATTTTGGAAGTCATTCCTTTTGATAGCTATCGTGTCAATCCGTAATTTTAGTTGGTCATGGAAAGATTTAGAACTTTTGAACCGTTATGTCAGGAAACATCGACTTACCCACGAAAAATAGAATATCGCTGTAATTAAGTCCGCATGGAGTAGCATTCGCAAAAATTTCCAACGGATTCTCGAACACTTATTTTGAAATTTTGTGAGGGAAGTATCCGAATATGTTGTCTCATATAGATCCTCTTGTTACTTGATATACATACGTACGTCCGGAAGTAATTTTAGGATGTTCAAAGTTTCGGTGAAATCGGATATTGAAATGTTGTATGGGAGGTACCTGAAGGAGTGAACCGATATAATCCATATTCGAACCTAATCTATGTCTCGAAGAAATCGATTTGGACCTTCGACAGTTATTGTGGGCACCATTTTAGTGAAACATTTTGTAGACTTGTTGGAAAAAAGGAATGGACCGATATTACTTAATGTTTGGTTGATCAGTTCGAGAGTTATCATGCGCTCGAGCCAGACAGACGAAAGAACTCGGCTAAATCGACACCAAATTATTTGAAGCGGATTTTGTAGAAACATATGAGAAGTCAAAAGCCATTATTTCGATGAGGTAGATTTTTATCGTTAGGCTAACGCCGGAAACTACAGCAGATTTTAATACCATTTAACCACTGTTTGAGCATTATTTTGTTTGGGGTTACCCAGTTGTTCAATAAATAGCAATTGTCTACTTTGACATAGGCATGTAACTAGTTACTCATTGATCCTAGTTACTTTACACCCAAAAATGGCACACAAAATAGCCTATAGCCTGCTTTTGTCACTGGAAGTGGGCTTCCCTGCCTACCATGTCAATTCACTAGTTACTGGTAATGCGGAGTGTAATATATTGACTATTTTATAGACTACCGATGGATAATGTAATCAACAATGTTTCTCTCTTGTAATCTCTTCAACAATATTTCTTTTTTTAACAAAATAGAAAAAAATATTCTGTCATTTTTTTTTTTATTCATAAATAAGAAAAATTATTGATGCGTTTGTTGTGAAAAAATTTAAGATGCAAAAAAGAACGTGTTACGAGCTAAATCATAGAACGGATGATTAATTACAGAAGATTATTTATAATATATATGTGGTAAGTATTGATACATATTTTGACACAATTCATTATCGCGTCATTTCATTAAACTTCTATACATTTTATTCCAGGAACTTTTGAATGATCTGTAGGACCCACGAGAAAAACATTCCGAGGACCAAATAAACATAAGTCGCTGTTTCAAGTAGTCATACACTTGTTCCAGTATCAAGGATCAAGATCTATTTGTATACAAGATTATATTGTCCTTTGTAAAATATTTGCACTCCATGTAATAAAATAAATGACTTCAATTTACTAGTAGTTTTGGCTATCATTTCTGAGTACCGAATTGACTGGTTACTGGTAATGCAGTGAAGGGACAATTGGGTTTCCCAAGACTATCGATTTGACTGGTTACTGGTAATGCAATGACGAGACGATTGCCTCTCACTCGACTATCGAATTGGGTGGTTACTGGTAATGCAGTGGGGGGACAATAGACCCCTTCCTATGACATCCCCATGTTAAATTCACCAGTCTATAGCATTGCGAGTAGATTGGGTGGTAACTAGGGGTGTTTACCAGTAGCTAGCATAATTGCTAGTTATTCCCTAGTTACCCGAACAACTGGGTATTTTTAGGTAGTAGTAGTAGTAGTAGTAGTAATTCTTCTTCTTTATTGATTAAATATGATATTTTTTTTTTGTTTACAATTCATATAAAATAATTTACATATATTTAATATCAATTAAAAAGAAGTTTTAAATATTTTTACGACAATGTTTAAAGACACGTCTGTCGTTTAATAAAATAAAAATAAATAAATATATATTTTTACTTAATTTTAATTAAATTCATTTAACAGAAGGTTGCGGTATTTGTAGCTTGTTTCCATGTAATTTACTAGATTTCCCCAGTCGTCATCATCTTCACCGTTCAGTATATTGATTATCTCAGCCTTATGTAGTATTGGTTTTTGAAATGACATCATTCTGAATTCGCGCAGAACAGGGCAAGTTCCTAGGAAATGTTGCATTGTTTCAATCACATTCAAATTGCATAGTTTGCAGTCTCTAGATGATGTGTCTGACTCATGTTTATTATATCCCAAATAGACCATTCCACTGCGGGCCCTAAATATCCAAACTATTTGTTCGAACGTGTACTTCCTCTCATTTAGGTAAAGATAGGCTCTATCAGGATTTAAATATTTATATATGCGAAGGCTTTGGCAATTTTGTTGTCTGCATAATCGTTCCTCACTCAATCGTAATTTTATGTTAGCGATTAAATTTGTGCAGAAAATATCCCAGTTATTTGAGGACGGGATCGAGTGTGGCCAGGATGTGTTGAACTTTTGGGCCAGTTCTTTTAATTCCTTTGCCCAAAAAGTGTTGTTTTGAAACGTGAGTTCTGATAGCTGTTTCGGTAGCCTCTTGTGTGAGTAACGGTACATGATTTTGCCTAAATATTTTAGATGGAGTCCCAGAGTATATATGTGTGCATCCTCCACACCTGTTTCCAACATCAACACATAGTTTGGGGTAAAGCTCGGTACATGTAATATTCGCTTTAGAAAGTATTTTTGTAACATGTTTATCTCATCGAAGTACGAGAAACCCCACACTTGCGCCGCATAGCTTTGTATGGATCTACAGACAGCTAGGAATAGTTTCCATTTGGCATTCATTTGTATATCTGTTCTGCCTACAAATTGGTTCCATGTGGCATTGATTGCATTCTTCGCTTCATTTGTTCTATTTTGCACATGTTTGAGGAATTTCATCTTTGGTGTGAACGTAACTCCTAAATACTTAAATTCGTTGGAGATCTTTATTTCATTTCCTTTAAAAGTCCATTTTTCATTTTTACTTAGTCTTCCTCCGTTTCTAAACACCATGATTTCGGATTTAGTTAAGTTAACTTCCAAGCTCCATAAATCGCAATAGGTTTCCAATTTATCTATCATAGATTGTAGTACTTTTATATCATCTGCGAGGATAACAATGTCGTCAGCATATAATAATATCCTGATGTTAATGTTGTGCACAAACAGTCCACCGTCTATATAATCATGCAGGTCATTTACGTATAAAGCAAACAACAATGGCGATAGAAGGCATCCTTGTTTTACTCCCTTCGTTGTATCAAAGTAATCGGAGAGCTCTCTTCCATTCCAAACTGCAGATTGGGTATTATTATATATATTTTCTATTAATGTGACCAATTTATTCGATACGCCTATATAGAAAAGTTTGTAAATGAGTGCTTGCCTCGATATATTATCAAACGCTGCTCGAAAATCAACAAAAAATGAGTACACCTTTTTCTTTTCCTTCAGTTTAAGTGATACGATTGAAGCCAGATTGTAAATATTATCAGCAGTCGAATAATTTTTTCGGAAACCAGCCTGATATTCCGTAAGGATTTTTAGGTACAACTTTGTTAATGATAGGAACAAATTCAGGTGGGTATGCTACTTATCGCCGTTGGTCAAAATTGTGTAAACGCTGGTGTAGTTGGGGTATTCTTATTATTAGCTATTTTCTCTTTATTGTAGCTTTAAAATGAATCCACACACTGCGCCATTCACAACTCTTTGAAAATGGCCTTAGTTCACTAAAAAGCCTGACTCCACGAGCTACGTTTGGGTGGGCTTCCGTTTTTTCAACCAGCATTTCAAATTCCCTTTTTGAATGAAAATGTTACTTATGTTTCAATTTTTCGTTTTTATTCACTTGTAAATATGCACTTCGACAGCCAATTTGTTGTCGCCCGAAAATGAACGTTATGGCGACAAAATTTGACGTTGTCGGGCGACTTTTGCCATACGAGAGGTCCAACGTTCCAACAGAGAACCCCTAGATCAGCAAAGCCTGTCAAGCAGATTTGAAGAGCATTCACACAGATGTAGTTGCAGATGGCATAAACAACTGTCGTGTGTATGTGGTTTTCGGAGAACATCCGTCATCTATCGCAGCTAAAGGGCATCAGCTGCCACGGAAAACCAGAGTAGCTTTGACTCAACTACGATCGGGCAAGAATCGATTACACGGTGCAAACCATGTACCCAGCACAGGCCGGTACGACACTGCACCTTTTCAAATGTCCTGCCAAACCTACTCCTCCGATCTTCAGTCTATAGAAGACCTCAACATTTATTTTATCTATAAGATAGCACAATAGGTCTTCTGTCTATGGAACACTTCAAAAGGTGTTCTGTCTTTAGAAAGAGGACATAGAAGACTGTGCGGTGCCACAGCAGTTCAATGGCATGCATGCATACTGTATGCACGGGTTCGATTCTCCGACCAGGCAGAATCACATTTTCAACGGTGGCAAAAATAAAAAAAATGTTGGCGACATTTCCTGAGTATTTCAGCCTTGTAAAACTTATCTACAACTTGTGTCGTGAGACACGCCTATAGAACTCGCCCATAAAAAGTAGGTCCCATATGACTGAGCTAGTATATATGATATGGGATCTACATTTTATAGTCCACTTCCAACGGCGTGTCTACCGACACCTCTTGTAGAAAAGAAGAAGGCAGGTGTGCTTGACATAAAATCATAATAAAGGAGAATTCAAAAGCACCTAAAGTACATAGAAGATTTTTAAAATACATTTGATATATGTATATAGTAAGGCCATGTTTATATTATATCCTTTTGCAGGGTTAACATTCTTTATGAGGGTTTATTTGAAATACATATAAGCAATGGAATTGACATTTGAAACCCAGTGGGTTTTTTAAATCCGGTTATATATAAACGTACTATAATGACTTTTCTTTACCATTACAACAATTATCTTCTCCAAACCATTCGCAATGGTTTTCATTCTTCCAAAATGTTCCACATTGATTTACCAAAAATGATGCGATTACATATTGACCATGATTCTAGCTATCCATACAGCCAGTTGAATTATTAGTCACCACCCTCCCTTAAGAATTTATTGCATTTATTTCTGAGTAACTACTATTCTGTGCAAAATAAACATAAAACATTACAAACATGTACAGCGACACACACACCCGTACACCCACATTTCGATTAGGAGGTGTAAACGGACGCATTATGAATATTAATCGCCCGCAATAGCCAAATGACAATCATCCAACAAACAATTCATTGTTGGAATTCTTTTTCTACTAGTTTTTGTTCGAATTCATAGTCAAATTAAACTACTGGCGGTCAGTTTTATTTAACCATTTGGCGGATACGGTACGACTTTGACTTTAAACAAATTACAATAACAACAATAATCATTTGTGTGTCACTGCTCTTCGGTTAATTTTATTTTTGGCCAATTATTCTGTTTTTGGATGACCTTGAGAAAAGAAAAATAATGTTAAGAATAATTTTGTGTTGTTGTTGGTCCGTTGTAGTGTTAAACGAAGTAAGTGAATTTTTCTTTTAAGAAATAAAAATGAAATCGAAATAAAAATTGGAAAATTGATATTAAAAAATGGATAAGACACTAAGTCCCAATTTACATTGGGCGAGTTTACTTGCGGCAATTTTCATTTTGTAGGAGAGAGAGGTGAGGCATATGGTAACCCTTTGCCTCTCAGCACCCTCTCTCACCTACAAACTGACAATTGCCGCAAGTAAACTCGCCTAATGTAAATTGGGACTTATATTGCTCACAAATTTCAAAATTTTAAAAATAGAATTTAAAAAATGATTGTGACTGTGGATCTAGGTGTGTGATAAATTTTGTGCCAATATAATATAAGGGAAAGGGGAGAGTTCTCTTATAATAATGAGTGCAGCTCGATTCCTTCACCGAGTTATAAGGATTACAATCTTTTCTCTATGATATGTGACCTACTCTCTTTAGAATCGAGTCAAAACAAAGTGTGGAACATGGTAGAACCCAACTTAAAGATATTTTATATGTCCACATCCGAAATACTTGGAAAATGTGTCTAGCTTTTTTTGCTATGAAGCTTAGCCACTGTTGAGAATGAAAAATCACCGGAGTTTAATATTCGCTGCTTTTTTGAGTTATTCTCTCTATCTTCTCTCCCTACATAAGACTACAAGTGGTCTTCTGAAGACCTGAGGAAGTATTATGCTGTCTACAAAAAACTTCAATAGGTATTTTGTCTATAGGAGACATGTTCTTCGGTTGTCTACAAAAGACCTCAAGAGACCTTCTTATGTTTATTGAAGTCATAAAGAAGCTTTTTGGAAGACCTCAAGAGGTCTACTGAAACCTTCAACAAGTCCTCTTTTGTTTATAGAAGAACTCAAGAGGCCTCATGTTGTCTATAGAAGACTTTCTGTTGTCTTCGGAAGATCTCAAGAGGTCTTCTGGTGTCTATAGAAAATCTCAAGAAGTCCTCAGTTGCCTGTAGTAACCTCAAAAGACCTTCTATTATCTTTAGAAGACCACAAGAGGTTCTTTTCTGTATATAAAAAAAATCTTCTGAATACCTCAAATGGACATCTGTCTATGAAGGTCAAGAGGTATTCTTTCTAGAAAAGACTTCAAGAGGACTTTTGTCCATAGAAATCCTCAATAGGTCTTCTATTTCTATAATAACATAGACCTTCTGTCTATACAAGACCTCCAAATGGCTTCTGTCTATAGAATAGTTGAGGAAGTATTCTGTCGCTTATAGAAAACCTCAGGAGGTCTTTTGTCTGTAGAAATCCTTAAAAGGTCTTCTGCCTTGCAAAGTACAAAATAGCCTTCTGTCTGAAAAAGACCTCAAAAGGTCTTGTGTCTATAGAAGGACTTAAAGGTTTTCTGTTTTCTATAGACGACCTCAAGAGGGCTGACGTTGTCCCTGAAAAACCTCAAAAAGGCCTCAGTTGCATATAATAAACCTCAAAAGCTCTTCTGGTATCTATAGATGACCTAGAAGACCTCAAATAGCATTCTGCTGTCTATAGAATACCTTAAGCCGGCTTCTGTTGTGTGTGGATGCCCTCAAGAGGCTTGATGATATCTACAGAAGACCTCAAGAGATCTTCTGTTGTCTACGGATGATCTCAAGAGGTATTCCGCTGTCTATAGAAGACCTTAAGAGGACTTCTGTTGTATATGGAAAACTTAAAGATATATTCTGCAGCCTATCGAAAATCCCAAGAAGTTGCCTATTGTATATAGAAGACCGTGAAGAGGTATTTTATTGTCTATGGAAGACCTCAAGAAACCTTCTGTTGTCTCTGGAAGGCTGCAAGTGGACTTCTGAAGTCTACGGAAAACATCAAGAAGCCCCTATTACCTATAGAAGACCTCAATAGGCATTTTGTTACCTGTGGATGACCTCAAGAGATGATCTGTCTACAGTCTATAGAAAATCAAAAGAAGATGTAAAAAAAAACCAGCTAATATCTACAGAAGTCCTCAAGAGACCTTCTCTTGTCTCCTATACTGCATATAGAAGACCTCAAGAAGCCAGCTGATATCTATTGAAGGCCTCAAGAGACCATCTGTTGTCTCCCGAAGACTTTAAATGGACTTCTGCAGTCTATAGCATGAAAAGATTATCTGTCTACAGTCTACAGAAAATCACAAGAAGATATCAAAAACCCAGCTAATATCTACAGAAGTCCTCAAAAGACATTCTCTTGTCTCTGGAATACTTCAAGTGGAGTTCGCAGTCTATAGCAAATCTAAAGAAGTCCTATGTTGAATATAGAAGACCTCAAGAAGCCTTCTGTAATCTGTGAAGGACCACAAGAGGCCAGCTGATATCTATAGAAGGTCTCAAGAGACCATCTGTTGTCTCCCGAAGACTTAAAATGAACTTCTGCAGTCTATAGAAACCCTCAAGAACTTCTCTGTTGCCTATAGAAGACCTCAATAGGCATATTGTTATCCGTGGATGACATCAAGAGATCTTCTGCTGTCTATAAAAATCTCATCAAGTCTTCTGTTGTCTATGAAAGTCCTCGAAAGAACTTTGTCTATGGTGATCAAAAGATCTTATATATATCGAAGACCTCAAAAGGTCTTATGTTTATAGAAGATCTGCGGAAGTATTATGTTGTCTATAGAAGTCCTCAAGAGGTCAAAAAAGAGTCCTCTGTCTGTAGGAGACCGCAGTAGTGCGATTCTCTAACTAATTTTTTAAGTTACCGACAATTGTCGGTAAAATTAAAATGCTTATAATTTCGGTAATTACCGATGTTTTTGGTAAGATAGCGACGAATAAAAAGCAGTCGTAAAATTCTACCGATAGCAAGAGTGTTGTCAACTTTTATTCGAACTTTTCATTCATAATTTTGCGTTTTAATTTTACCGATTTTTGTCGGTAACTCAAAAAATGAGAATAGAGAATCGCACTACAGATGTGTTCTATATATAATATACCTGAGAAGTCTTGTGTCTATAGAAGACCCCAGGAGTCGGTTGTCTATGAAAGTCCTCAAATGAACTTAGTCTATGGAGATCAAAAGATCTTATATATATCGAAGACCTCAAAAGGTCTTATGTTTATAGAAGATCTGCGGAAGTATTATGTTGTCTATAGATGTCCTCAAGAGGTCAAAGAAGTGTCCTCTGTCTGTAGGAGACCCCTGAGGTGTTCTATATATGTATAGTATACATGAGAGTCTTGTGTCTATAGAAGACATCAGGTGTCTGGATGAAAGACACACATTTGGTCTTCTATAGACAGACTAGGCAACAGAAGACTTCAAAATGCCTTCTGTTATCTGTGAATGATCTCAAAAGATCTACAGTCTATCGAAAATCTCAAGAAGTTATCTATTGTCTATAAATGACCTCAAAAGACTTTCTGTTGTCTATCGAAAATCTCATGAAGTTCTCGTTTGTCTATAGAAGACTTCATGAGACCCTCTGTTGTGTATGGAACACTTCAGAAGTTCTTCAAGAGGCCTTCGGGCATCTTCAGAAGACCTTAAGAGACCTTCTGTTGTCTCTCGAAGACTTCGAGTGGACATTTGCAGTCTATAAAAAAACCTCAAGATGTTATCTTTGGATGATCTCAAGAGATCTTCTGCTGTTTATACAAAACCTCAACAAGTCCTCAAAATGTCTTCTTTTGTCTATAAAAGTCCTCAAAATTGTTTCTATTGTCTATGGAGATCAAGAGTTCTTCTATCTATCAAAGACCTGAAAAGGTTTTATATTTATAGATTTGCCGAAGTATTCTGTTGTCTATAGAAGATATAAAGTATATCAAAGATATATAGAATACCTATGAACTCTTCTTTCTATAGGAGACCTCAGGTCAGTCTTCTTTAGATGAAATACCTTAATATATCTTCTGTCTATTGAAGATCATAAGTGGTCTTCTGTCTATAGAGAACATCTGTAGAAGATTTCAAAGGTTTTCTCCGTCTAGAAGATCTCATGGTGTCTACTGTCTAGAGAAGGCCACAAGACTTCTTCTGTCTGTAGCAGACCTCAGCAGGCCTCATGTGAATGCTTCAAGAGATCTTCTGTTACCTACTGACGACCTAAAATAGTTTTTCTGTCCGCTGTCCATAGGAAACCTCTTAATGTATTATGTTGCCTATGGAAGTCCTCAAGAGACCTACTGCCTATAAAATACTTCAAGATATCTCCTGCATATAGAGGTCCTCAAAAGGTCTTCTGTTTATTTGAGGTATTCTATCTATAGAAAACCTCAAGAAGTCTTCTGTATATAGAAGGTCTTCCTTCTATAGAACTGGCCAAGGTGTCTTCTACCTGCAGGAGACTTCACGAGGTCTTCTGTCTATAAATATCTTTAATTTTTAGAAGCGATACTGGATTATATCGTCTGCTTCCTTTCACATAATTAGCAACTTCTTAAACAATGCCAACTTCCTCACAGGGTCTTTTATCCGAAGCATGTAATTTACTCAAACTGTTAAATTCTTCTTTCACCGAATTGCAGCTTCTAATGCCCCGGTCCACACTAGAGTGATTTCATTGAAAAAATTGCATGAAATTATGCGTCTCTAGATCGACTTCCATAGAAGAGTAAAATCATAAAATTGCTGTAGTGGGGAATTCGATTTATGAACGCCTAATTTCATGAAATTTTTTAATCAAATTCACGCTAGTGTGGACCGGGGCTATGTAAGATAGCTGGACAGAAGTTACGCCCAATCCCACAATAGCTATTACCTTTTCATCTCACTTTTTCCACCCCGTTCTTCGGATTAGGTGCCTTAGTTCTGTTTAAACACTGACAAGCGTTTCCAGTGAAAACTTTATACAATTTTTCTCTAAACAATAAATTTAAATACGCAAAACTTTCAATCAACCCCACCTCACATTAAGCGGAATTTGTATTCAGTTGTCACAACAGCATTCTTTATTGAAGATTACATCAAAGCTTATTTCGTAATTCTACAATTGCATTTTGCTTACAGATTGTGATTTTAATAGCAGTCGATAACGCGGATGCTAATTTTTGAATTTGACTTTCGAATTCGATTAAAATGTTTTATAGAAACCCCAACTTTCCAACACCTTCAAAAGGTTTTCTAAATATAGAATACCTCCAAGCAGAAGACGGTTTTGTACAGTCGAAAAAAGTTCAAAAGGCATTTTATAGCTGGAAAACCTCGAGAAAGTTATAGGTGAAAAAAATGTATTATGTAAAAAGCCTTAAAAATGTCTTCTGTAGACGAAAGACAGTCAAACTATAAAGGCTTAATCTGCACATTGTCTGTGTAGTGTTCGGATATCAATATTGCAATTGAATATTATGATGGAAATACTGAAAATACTTTAAATATTTGTTGATGGAGATTTGAGTAGGCTTAGCCCATAGTCCTTAAAAATGTTCCGCTGTTGTTGTATTGAATGGGATTGACAGTTTAAATCATAGTATAAGTTCATAGTCTAACAGGCGTTTTAACATTTGAAATATTCTTTAAATACTGAACACCATTTTTAATCTCCTTTTCAGCTACTGACACCACTACACATTTACGCTCTGCCAGCCACCACTACCACCACCTCATCAAATCAGGCAACTTCATCCCACATTGTCAGCTATGTGCATCAACGGAAATCGTCAAAATCCCAGAAACCGGGTGAACATAATGAATTTTCCAATTTTGATTTTGAAAATTTCAATGCCAACATAACAGCTGAAAATCCTGAAATGCGTGGTGCTTTACAACAGTTATTCGGTCGCTTTGTACAAAATTTAGAAACAAATTTGGACAATCTTGGCCGAACAACAACAGATGTGGTGGCGTCGCCCAAAAATGCTGCTCTTCAAGAAGCCAAAAAAGAGGACAATAACATTTTGCAAAAATCCGAAACAGATGATCTTTTCGAATTGCAGGCTAATACTTTGGATGCAGTTATGCCCACTAATGAACAACATGAGTCTCAAATAAATGAGACCATGTGGCAACGTTCAAAACAAAGTATACCCGTGTTGGAGTCGGTACGTCATTTGGTTAATAGTGTGCGAGATGGAGCTCTCAATGATACAGAGCATGTTAAACCCGAGCGGCATCATTTGCTATTGATGCATGGTCAAATGGCGGAAAATGAAACATCGCCTGCCATTGAAACTGAAGAGGAGCGTGAAATGATTAATGAAAGTACCGATTTGAAATTTCTCGAGGTGATTGGTTCCATTGGCAGTCGTGTTTGGGGTTTCTTTAAGAATCTGAAACAGGTTTTTGCTGCCAGTAGTGGTAGTGCCAGTGCTGCCCTGTCGGCACAAAGTTCATCGACTAGTTCTTAAAATTGGCTTACCATTTGATACGATTTGTTGTAATTTCTTTGAATTGTTATTAATTTTATTATAGTTTAACTAAAACTGTGATTAACATTGTTGTAAAATAAAAATATGATTTTTAATCGAGAAAATAAGTTCGTTTTATTTTATTTAAAATTTATGACATAAACAAAAGACTTAAGAAACAGACATTTGCTTCTTTAAGTTGTAGCGCCACCTGGAGTTGCACAAAATAAATTTACTTACGGTTGTTGAATTTGCTATTTATAATCGTAAATGTGGCAACCATGCAACAACTATGTTAAAACTGTGTTTGCATTAGAGCTTTTTGCGGAGTTATAGCTCATTTAGACTAGCCATAAATCCTCGACTGGATTTAATAAATCCAGTACAAATCTTATTGTATTTAGATATACGTTTTGGAGGATTTAGATGGCAGTCAGCTGATTTTTGTTCATAGCACAATTACCAAGGTAGATGCATCAGCCCATCTGATCGAATTTGAAACGTCAAAAGAATTTGTTGTAAATTGAATTCGTCTCAAAAAAATATACGTCAAATTACAAATTTATTGTTTAATACTGAAAATGTTAGCTACTAATGCTAACTAAAGAGCAAATAAATAATTATTTTATCGCAGTTTGACCATCTAAAATAAATAAACTAATTATTTTATCGTTTAGACATCGTAAATATTAGTCTTGGTTGATTAAAATCAACTTTGTACATCAAAACAAATTTAATTT
The DNA here is from genome assembly GCF_047663935.1 of Musca autumnalis. Classification (NCBI taxonomy): domain Eukaryota; kingdom Metazoa; phylum Arthropoda; class Insecta; order Diptera; family Muscidae; genus Musca; species Musca autumnalis. The sequence continues at coordinate 51,332,150 of NW_027411644.1, read as the reverse complement.
TTCCGCCGTGTTTTCATGCTTTTACATTTTAAATTATTTTTAGTGCAGGTATTCACCTATGCATCTACCTTGTTTCTTGTGCAAGCTTGCAACTTTTTGTATTTTCTAGCAACATGTTGCAAAAAACAGAGTTGTATACGAGGATTTATGCCAGATTTAAAACAAATCCACTCAATACGAGGATTTATTTTTGTATGGGAAATCTGGTAGATTTTGCCTGGATTTAGCAAATAAAACCTGATAATGTGCTAAATCCGGCTAATGAAGTCATTTCTAAATGGGCTATTAACCTTCTTTATGAGGATTTACTTGACGTTTGCGCTATGGAATTTGAATTTGATTTGTTTGATCTGGTTAAGGGCAAACGGGGTATAAAAGAGGGAACGGAAACTGGGTTTATTGTTGTTTTGTTTTCTAGTTGTTTTTCACAATTGTTCTATTTATTTGTTTACCTTCGGTGTCCTCCACACAGTAGAGCTGGCAAAAAATCGATGGCACTATCGATAATATCGATTGTTAAATAAAAATTCAATATCGATAGATAGTTTTACCTATCGATATTATCGGAATAACAACCCCTAACCTGAAATTCATTGAAATAAATAGAAATTTCGCTACTTTTCGTTATGTGTGTGTGTGAGAAAGTAAGCCCGTAGTCACACGTACACATTTTTCGGTAAAGTAAAATGTATTTTGTTATATTTTTTATAAAATAAAAGCAATTGTTTATTCTGCCTCACATTTCTGTGAACTACTTATGCAAAATTTCAAGAAAATCATTGACATCATTTCCAAATTAATGGTGATGACAGCTTAACGATAATATCGATAACAATCGATATTTTAAAACATTATATCGAAAATATCTAATGTTGGGAATATCGATGGTTTGCCAGCTCTACCACACAGGCAAGGATTTGAATAAATTTCTTAGGAACTTTGACATTTGGTTTGTTGTTATCTTTCAAAAAGGCATAAATGGCAATTTTTGTGTGATAAGGTAACTCGGCGAGTTCTTACCAACATCGGAGTTTCATAAGCTTTGTTCCTTTACTTTTTTAATGGTAAAAAAGAAAACTGTCAAAATTGCTCAAAAATTCTCTCTCATGAACAGTTTTACCAGAAAAGTAAAGAAACGGAAAAATTGTAGATCTAATAGCAATGTCAAAAAGAAACATACAAATTCAATTTTCTTCTTTTTAATATTGTTTTCACAGTTTTTAATTTTGTTTTCACAGTTTTTTAATTTTGTTTTGTCAGCGTTCGCCTTTTTCTTCTGTTTTTTGTTCATTTTTTTCTTTATTGTCAAATAATCGTCAAACATATCGAAAAAACAGTTCTGCCATTTTTTACCTGAAGAAATTCGCCTGGTAGCCTGTGGTAGAAGAGAAAGTTATTTTCGCTCTCTCCCACTCTCTTCAAAATGGCTTCCACTTTTACCAGTTATTGGGGTTAAGGAACGCTTTGCAGGCTAAAAATGGTAACCTCAGGTAAGTAAGTCTCGGGCCACACTTAAGTAATTTCAACGAAATTTTAACATGAAATTAGGCGTTTCTAGATCGAGTTCCATAGTAGAGTAAAATCATGAACTAGCTGTAGTGGGGAATTCGATCTATGAACGCCTAATTTCATGAAATTTTTTAATGAAATTCACTGTAGTGTGGACCGGGACTAAAGGAACACAACTATAATTAGTCGAAAGGTAAATAATAGCTTCGTTCCCGTACTTTTTAATAGTAAAACTCGTAAAAGAGAGAACTGCGAAAAATTTGTTGTCACACACAAGTTTTTTGAAATAGTTTGGGAACGGAAAAATGGAAAATACGTCAAAAAAACTGGAACAAATGTCAAAGTCGGCGTATCAGCCAATCAGACGCCGGCAACCATGTTACTATTTTTTTACTCGCCCAAATTTGTCGTGTAAAAAGTTTTTAAAGAGAGCGTCATTCAGCGCCATTTTTGTTTAAAGAGAAGTGAACATTTTACAACTTTTTTGTGTACGGGAACGCTTTTTCGAGTAAAATGTGTAAAAGTCGTAAAAATTGTAAAAACTTTTTAGTTCTGGAACACAGCTAATGTATCGTTTACACCAGACCATTTTTAGCAGATATTAGCAAAGATATAAACCAATATATATTTATCAGTAGTGCGATTCTGTAACTCTCTACCAATGGAATTAACGACAAATGTCGATAATTAGCGATATTTGTCGGTAAGTGCTATTCTGTATACAAATTTTAGCGATTTCTATGTCGGTATTTATCGAAAATCATAGGTCAGTTACCGACGAAAAAAGGAGTCGTTAAGTCTACCGACATAAAAGAATTTTCATATTATAAATGTAAATCAAATTTTTAAGAATTGATTTTGGAATATATTTCATGACAAATTAAAAGGTAAGCTGAGATACATTTCTTTAGACCGTGTTTAGACATTCAAACTGGAAAGAAACATTTTCTTCTCAATTTCTTTTAAAATTTCCTTGTTGTTTAGACACGGAAATCATGCTTGTGTCAATTTTATAATTTTTCTTATTCTTCTTCACACTCATTTTCTCATTGCGCCGTTCAAAAGCAAAGCCAAGGCAAAATTGTAATTAAAACTAAAAATGGACGTGTGTGATAAACAATTAATTATTAAAGGAACCCTTGAATTGCATTTTAATTTTGATATTTCCACTTATTTCGAATTGTTTTTGCTTAAAAAAATAGTTTTTCCTCTAAATGGTTTTTTTCAATTGTATCCGCTGTTGTTTGTTTCTCGACAAAGAAAATAAAATGAAAGAAAATGCAAAAACAAATCTGCAGCCAACTTCAGGTTGTATACGAAGAAAAACGAAACAAAACAGAATTTGCCAGTACAGAGGTGTGTGTACCCCCTCTTATTCCTCTCTACTCCCTCGCCCATAAACTCAATTTTCTTTCCCATCAACTTTCCGTGTATAAACACGGACTTACGCATAAAATAAAGAAAATTCTGCGATATATAGAGGATCCTTTCAATGTAAGTAATAGGAAGCTTATGACTCTTTGCAAATTGGAAAAGGATACATTTTATAAAATAATGAATGAAATTGGGGGTTATTTGGAAACCTCCAGAATTTAAGGGAAAATCTCTGAGAAAGTCATGGTAGAACAAGAAAAGGTAGCAGCAATACACAGCTGATTGAACTGGGCTGTAATGTTAGTGTCAAATTCCATACGACATTTTATATATTTATTTCTATGTTCGATGTATATTAGGGATATATATTTTTTGAAGAACAACTTTATTCGTCAGAAAAAAACTATTTCCCATAAAGACTCCTTCATATCATTGACATGCAACCTCCTCCAGGTCCGAACGACATGCCGCACACTAAAACACCGCTTATAGAGGCGGTACAATATTTGTTAATATGTGTGGTATTTTGTTAAACTTGAAAAGAATAAAGCCCTGATAAACATATGTCTTTTTTTCAAAAGCAAACGATTGAAACAGCTTCTACTTTTTCAATGAATTACCAGCGACCCCAAACATTTTTGCAAGAATTCTACTTTCTGCGAGAAATTATGCATTTGGTGAAATGATATGAAAACATTCAAATTGAAAATCTAACGAGTTTTCGTTCATGTTTTTCAAAATATTCAATCAAATTTGAAAAATTATTAGTTTTTTTAAATTCCAATAATTTATAATAATTTATAGACATCTCCTTATTTTGTTTACATATACGTTGACACTAACGTTTACAAACAAAAACAAATTTCTATGTGGTTGTTGTTGAGTTGTATTTGTTGAAGTATTTACTTTACCTGTTTTGTTCTACCATGTGAGAAAGTAATAACTATTTTCAGTACGAACACAATATTTGTATGTATATATTCCGTAACAGTTGCTAGTCATATAAAAATGTATTGGTGTTATCGATTAGCATCAACAACAAGGGCCTCTTTCACTATGTCGAACGAAAATGAAAACGAAAGGAAAACAACTAAACTCGTGTATGATTTTTAAATTTTGTAGTTGTTTTAAAGCAAACACAAAGTCAATATTGCCATGAAAAATAAAGTTTAGGTGTTTTTCGTTCGCAATCATTTTCTTTCGACATAGTGAAACAGGCACTAAAAGAAAGAAGAATATCACCATGGTCGTCATATTACCTGATAATACGTAATTCTGATATAACTGATCAATATACACAATTTAATAATTCCTGTAGCTCATTTTTGCTGTTATCGATAATTGTCGGTAAAATTAAAATGCTTAAAATTTCGATAATTAACGAAATTTTTCGGTAAGTTAACGATGAATAAAAAGTAGTCGCTAGCCTCTACCGACACAAACAGCGATGACAACTTTTCTTTATGTTTTTAGTCATAATTCTGCGATTTAATTTTACCGATTTTTGTCGATAACAGCAAAAATGAGTTACCGAATCCTAATACTGTTCAATATATACATATTATCCCAGCAAAATGTTCGATGCCAAAGATGACATTCAATCATGGGTGCAAGTGATCTAGCATGTCATCTTTTTAGCATCTTCATCGATGAATTTTATATGAGCGTGGACCCCAAAAGATGACGTTCTTTTCTGGATCCTAAGCATGTCATTTTAACCAATGCGTTGACATGTCATTTCCACCAATGCTTTTGCATGTCATTTCCACCAATGCTTTGGCATGTCATTTCCACCAATGATTTGACATGTCATTTTCACCAACCCCTTGGCATGAAATTTTCATGTCTTGTTTTCATGTCTTTGTCATGGAAATGCTGTATTGAAATATGGTTTTCATGAAAAACAAAACTCTTTATTAATTCAAACGAATTCATGAAATAGCTACAATTAATTTATCAGTTTAGTTTTTCAAAAGTTTACATCCAAAATTGCAATGTAATCACCACCGCTGCAACGCAAAAGATTACTTCCTCCGTTCTCCGCAACTGATATTCTTTCATCTTACAAAAGGTTTTTTCAATTATCTTCCCATCACCAGTTCAGATTTCAACATGGACTCCAAATGCACTCCTTTAAGTATTTTTATTTCGTAAATTACTTTTATTTTATAATTTTGTTATTTTATAACAACATTTTGGTAATTTATACTCTTTTGTTTAGTGACGGAAATATGTAGGGATCTACAACCCGGCTTGCTTTAGGGATCTCTAAGAACAAAATGTAACGAACGGGGAGGAGAGACTTTTTATGGAAAATACCATTTATGCTTAACTAATTTATTTTTAATTGTTTCTTTCCAAAAGTAGTTTCTTCTTTATTTTCAGATTCTTGTTCCTTTTCGTTTCGGACTTTTTTCATATTCCAAGATTTGATTGATTTCATTCTATGTCAGATTTAGAACAGACAAGGGAACTTTTAAAATAGCAATTTGTGCAGTCCGATTCTATTTTTAGCTCGATGGTTGGGACTTCATATAATACCAATTGTTTAGAAGTTTAAGTTGTTTGATATGCAGGAAATGTAAGACAACATCACGACGACAGTTCTAACAACTTTGGTCTGTTCCAGAAACTGCAAGAATCTACTTATTTTTACTACGATAACAATTTTTCCTTTATGTTATCGGAAAAAATAGTAAAAATTAATAGATTTTTGCAGTACTGGAACATACCAAAATGAAAATAAACAGGTGTGTAAATAAAAACACAAACATCATCTCTATTGGATCGATGGAATGGGTACAAATGCTGATGAAAAGATCGGATCTTTCACGACTTCCTTTGCATTGGTTCAAATCCTAATGAAAAGATCGGATCTTTCACGACTTCCTTTGAACCAATGCAAAAGATGACATGAAATCACGTCATCGCAAAGAACCCCTTCCGTCAAATTTTGCTGGGATATGTTAGGATTTTAAGACCTGGCCAATTTCAAACCCTTGCCCTTTCTTTCTTTATTCTTTTATTATTATTATGTCACAAATTAAGCAGGAACGCAAGGCAAGCAGGCGATGCAGCTTATGTACCCATGCCATGGCAGAACTACCAGGTAGTGGTATCACACCAGCTGATCGAATATGAAAAGTCAAATCCCTTTATAAAAAAATTATTTTTGTTGTAATTTCCCCAACAACATAAAGAAAGTTTTGACATAACATATTCAAAAATTTACGATGCCACTACCTGGGTAATTGTGCCATGACCCATGCCTTAAAATCCTAACATTTAATATGTATATACAGTCAGTGTCAAAAATATTCGGTTTTCAATTTCACCAATAATAACACCTCAGTATTTTAGAAGCCCATGCCCAATATTCAAAAAACCAAATACTTAAAAGATGTTGGTCCTGTGGCAATTAAAAAATGTATGTAACATGGATCCATGGCAACCCTATAAGCGAAAATAACAAAGAAAACTTTTTACTCGAAAAGCGTTCCTTTACTTCTGACACCACACAATTCATATGAGAGCAGTTCACAACTTTTGCTACTTTTGCCGGTTTTACCATTTTCAAAAGCAAAGGACCAGTTGTTGTTAACCCTGTTTTCTATGCGTCAAAAATATTCGGTTTTTGTAAGTCCCAATTTACATTAGGCGAGTTTACTTGCGGCAATTGTCAGTTTGTAGGTGAGAGAGGGTGCTGAGAGGCAAAGGGTTACCATATGCCTCACCTCTCTCTCCTACAAAATGACAATTGCCGCAAGTGAACTCGCCCAATGTAAATTGGGACTAACTTTTGTTAAATATTTTGCCAAAAAACAGGTCATTATATTATATTTTACAGCAAGCAATTTATTATATGCTGTTTATATTAGAGCTTTTTGCAGGGTTAACCTTCTTTATGAGGATTTGTTTGAAATATAAGCAATGGAATTGACATTTAAAACCCAGTCGGTTTGTTAAATCCGGTTATATATAAACGGGGTATTAAAATTTAGCGCTAAGGAAAAACGATATGCTAGAAAAGAGAAAACTGGTCATATTTCATTATAAAAACAGCAGAAATATAAGGAAATTTGGCTTATTTTTGAATATTTGGTCGAATATAGATGAAATAATGTGCAAGAGTCACAAAAATATAGAAATAATAGATTTCGTGAAACACATAAGCTAGCCAAAACCAAGGACTGGGAGGGAAGGTAGAGGAATCTCCTGAAAATGATAGAAAATATGAACTTACATTCATGGTTTAATAAGAAAGTTTAGCTAAAGCTTTCTGTCAATTTAATTTTTTTTCTATCGACTGTTCCTAAAACGTCAAAACAACCCTGTAGGAAATGTCAATAGTGAATCTATACTGACTTACTACTGACATTGTCAACAGTACTACTGACAAACTGTAGACAACTAATGTAATTTCCTATAGACATTTTGTATGAACGTGTCATTCGAATGTCAGTACTGACAATGGAACTAGTATGTCAATAGTAAGTCAGTAGTTCCTGAGGAACCATGTGTTGACATTGGAGGTAGTGAGTCAGTATAGACATTGGAGGTAGTAAGTCAGTATAGACAATGGAGGCAGAGAGTCAGTATAGACATTGGAGGTAGTGAGTCAATAGTACCAGATTTTCAATACTAAATTTTTTAGCTTATTTGGAACTTTTCATAGATAAAACAGGTATATAGTACGTTTAATAAGAAGATGAAGCTACACATTTGTTTAAATACTATATTTCATTAAAGAATAAAAAAATTATTTGAAAATGCTAAAAATGTACAAATTGCGTATTACAGTATTTTTATCTTTTTAAATGGCTAATGGGTACTTTACACGATATGTTTTTTACATATGAGTTGTCACTTCTCCCATACAAAATGTATATGCAAAGTGACAACTTATATGTAAAAAACATATCGTGTAAAGTACCCATAAGCCAAAGATTCCACATAAGTAGAAATTAGTAAATAAAGGCAATGTTTTCAAGGCTGCTTAAAGATTTTAACATAGCAATAATAAAAAACGTTTTCGTCTTATTTTCTTGGCCAAGTCGCACCAATCACTTGTCTGCATAAAATAGTTCTTCTTCTGTTGCACTTAACGTTTTATCAGGCGATTCGCTGAATGTTGATATAACATCTAGGAATTGAAAAGAATAAACATGTATAAATAAACATAAATAAAAAATATGTCCTTAAATTTGCTTGCCTATTACAGCTGTATAATACGGCGTTTATATTATAGTTTTTTGCAGGGTTAACCTTCTTTATGAGGATTTGTTTGAAGTATATACAATGGAAATGACATTTGAAACCCAGACCCACTGGGTTAACCTTGTTATATATAAACGGCCTATAACATTGGAAAAATCTCACAATCGATTTATGCCAAATAATTCTTCAACATTGTAATTCATTATTATGTTTAGTTGCATTCAGCATTTCCAGCGAGACGGGACAATATATACATCAGGCTCCATAATCCTCTCTAAAGGTTCCACATAATGTCTAATTGTCGAAATTTCACCACAAATGTTGTTAGTCGAATTCGTACTTTGCTATAGAATTGTTTATTTTTCACATGTCTTTTATATTTTCTTTTGCTCATACTTGTTATTGAAATTATATGCTTTAAGTTTTCAGGATATTTTATTGATTTTTACAAAAACACTTTTTTCACCAACCGCAAAAATTATTTTACGCCAAACAATTAAGAAAATTAAAGAAAGGATGCTTCGTTGGGCTATCATCTGTCAATATACACAATGCTTCTTCTTATTAAGGTAAAGGTATCAATAGTTGACAACCTGGTGACAAAGTGTTGACTTTGTCACCATATTAGTAGACAAAGTGGCGACATGTCAACACATGACCCCACACTTCCTACAGGGAATTTACACAATCTGTGTATGTGTGTGTGCTGTTTGAATAATATGCCAAACAATTTTAAAAAGTCCCAATTTACATTAGGCCATTTTACTTGCGGCAATTGTCAGTTTGTGGGTGAGAGAGGGTGTTGAGAGGCAAAGGGTTACCATATACCTCACCTCTCTCTCCATCAAACTGACAATTGCCGCAAGTAAACTCGCTTAATGTAAATTGGGACAAACAATCGAATTCAATCATGGTATAAGTAAAGAGGTAGATTTAAATGAAAACAATCAATAGAACCCTTGTTTTTCTTGAATTCCTAAAACTTCAAAATAAAAGCAACAATTGGGTTTGTTTACAATGCATTTTTTGAGCATTTTATAAAAAACGCGAAAAATGAATGAAGCGTTAAGTTTTCTCCACATAATCGAGTTGTGAATATGATAAACTGATTGTTTCAATGCAAATCTCACCAATATCTTCCATAGAAATGATCTAAAAACAATTTTAAAAATCATTGAATTCGATTGTTTTTAAAATTGTTTGGCATATTATTCAAACACCACACACACATACACATTTTGTTTATATTGTTTTGAAGTTTTAGGCACACTCGAATGAAAAAAAATTTAAATTGACATAAAGCTTTGGCTAACCTTTCTTATTAAACCATGAATTCAATTATTTTTAAATTTGGTTTTAGAACATTTGTATGGAAGAAATTCGTCAACTTTGTTTTGAACAAACATTTTATCATATCCACAACTCGATTATATGGAGAAACCTTGAAACTTCATTCATTTTTCGCGTTTTTTATAAAATGCTCAAAAATGGTATTGTAAGCAAACCCACCTGTTGCTTTTGTGTTATGCTTGGTTTACATTACGAAATCCACTCGATTTCAACTGTCAATTCCTTTGCGTATACGTCAAATGAAAACTCATCTGAAATCCATTGGATTTCGTTTGACATTTAATCAATGGAATTGACAGTCGAAATCGAGTGGATTTCGTAAATGTAAACCAAGCATTAACTAATGTTGACGTTTTTCAGGAAAAACAAGGGTTCTATAGATTGTTTTCATTTAAATCTACCTCTTTACTTATACCATGACTACCATGGTATGGATGGATTTTGGTTTGCATCTTTGCTATTGTCTGCTTAAAATTGTCTGGTGTAAATGCTGTGTTATAAACTTTAGTTTTAACGTGATACGTTATTTACGTTTCTACTAATTATGATACTCAGCGGGCCGAGTTACCTTATCACACAAAAATGCCTATTTATGCTTTTTGAAAGATAACAACAAACCAAATGTCAAAGTTCCTTAGAAATTTATTCAAATCCTTGCTTTTGACATCGAGGACATCGAAGGTAAACAAATTTCCTTTTATAAATAAATAAAATACTTATAAAAAACAACTAGAAAACAATGTCTGCCGATATGAGTTCTTCGGGATCAACAAGTCCAACATCAAAAAGTGGCCAGGCTTTGCAAAAATTAAAGGAATTTGGTTATGCTTTCAATTCTGGTAAGTGCGGCAGAAAAGAGAAGGACATCGTTGAAAGATAATTGCTGTAATTGGATTTTACCACCCACATTTAGCTGGACAATTACGTAAAATTGATAAAACTACTGGAGAATTGACTGATGAGCCATTCGAGTTTGATGTTTATAAGGATCATGCTAAAAATCAAGCCCACTATGAGAAATTGGCTGATGTAAGTTGGATAATGTATGCCAATTGTTGCTTTAATGTATTTTGTTTCTATTTTTTATTTGATTTTTTCTTGTTTAGCAAATACCTGAAATTGTTTATGATTTGTTGGAACAGAATGGTTTGTCACGAACATACATTCCGGAACAAGTGCCAGCCGAAGAGGCGACATTTTTCTTTACCAAGCCAGAACAATTGGATAAACCGAAAAAACTAATGGTCATTATTCATGGTAGTGGTTATGTTCGCGCCGGCCAATGGGCTAGAAGGTGAGAATGTCTGTGAGTGGGTGTTCGTTCGTCTTGTTGGTTTTGTGCCTTTTTAACTTCTTCTTGATGATTGGACATTTTGGCAGAATATATTATTGCTACTTGTATTTACATAAATTTGTACATATCCTTACACTCACCCATTTTCACCGTGTATGTTCGTGCTTATCTTTGTCATGCCCAACATTTTATATTCGATACGCATCATGAGCTTGGCAAGGGAGGAATGGAGACCATGTTTTTCAGAATATTGTCTAAATATGAAAGTGACTGACCAGAAGCTATTGAAGATTACCTACTGAAGACCAACTGTAAACTTCTATTAACATATTGTATGTATTTCGTGGGAGCATTTTCCTGATTAATATTGCTGTCTCTTATAGTGGTTTTGAAGAAAATTTCCAATGTTCTTTTGATATCGATAAAAACAAAAAAAAAATTGCATTAGTTCACGGATCATTTGTACATGTTTAAAGAAGATGTCGAAGATGTCCGGCTAAGTACAAAATCACAGTCAAACACGTGTTTCGTTTCACGGCAGCTATAATATATGGCGTCACCTTTATGTGTGTTGTGACGCCCTTCTGGTTCCAATGGACGTCCTGTCGGATGGTAATATCAGCCTTATTTTTCCCAAGTTGATCCGATTGTACAGAAATTTTATTTGCGGATTCGCAGATGATTCAAATTCAAAATTTAGCTGGATTCGTCAGTAATAAGTAGGATCCTCTGTCCAATTATTCATTTTTATTCACTACGATGGTATATACCCTTTGATAGTATAAAAGTGTGCACATCGTAACATGTAGTGCAAACTTAGATTAGGTTCGAAGATGCCATATCGGACCACTCCTTCGGGTACCTCCCCCACAACAAAATTCCACATAAGGGCAGTTTAAGGACATCACTTTGATAGTTTTGAAAACGTTTGTAGCAAACTTTTCGAGGGCAAGTCCATACTTCCTGAGATAATGGCCCAAATCGCTAAAGACCCTGCTGGCTCCTACTTAATTGGCTGATGAGCAGGATTACTTACGAATTGACCAATTCGGACCAAACTTTTTTCATTGAAAAATTTCTTCCAAACGTACTTCAACTTCCAAGCAGGTTTATATCGGATAATACCTTCGGGTAGGGACTGTTCGTGAGTTGTTTTGAAAATTTTACAAAGGTTTTTCGTGGACAAGTCTATGCTTGATATAATGGTAAAAAGAGCTCTAAAAATCTCTAAGTGGACCAACTAAAATGGCTGTAGGTCACGATTACTATCGAAAGAAGTCACTGATATTGATTCAATCATTGCACATTCTAATATTTCTCTTTAACTTTAATCATGTTAGAAGACGGACTATCTGTCGGGCTATATCGGTCCACTACTTCGGATACCTTCAACACAATGTTGCAATAATGTTCCCAAAACTTCGGTTGTTTTGAAATTTTTACTGCAGGCGGCCTTCGTGACCCTTATTACAGCGATGAAATTTTCTCAGGGTCATATCCATACTTCCTGAGGTAGCTCCCCCATTACTGTAAGCTCGGACCGAACCTCGTCATTTCCTTTCTTCGACCATTCTCCACTAAACTTTATATGCGTATACTTTATATGGGGGTTATTCTGATCTAAAATTCGCCCTGAGTTTTGTCCTTCCGCCGTTTCAACATAAAGGTGAACGTAAGAAAAGTCACGGGGAATTTACGTTCAGGATAACCCCCAAATATCTACAAAACTATACTGCTACGGGGCGTTGAAAAGATATTCAACAAATTTTGAAACAGATTACACTAATCTTCTAGCAGCGGACACCATCGATCTTACTGTAGTGATATTTATTATTGAAAACGATTCGGTAATGCATAGTTCACTAACAAATACTCCCTTCTTCCTTTGTACAAGCTTGATTATTAACAACTCTCTCGATCATGGAACCCAAATACCCTATATAAAACGTGCTCAGGAATTGGGTTATGATATATTGGTTACCAATACCAATGATAATTATCGTATTGTTGATGGTAAACGTAAACCAATACAGGGTTTGAGTTCGGCTACATCACATGCTGCTCATGTTTGGGAGAAATATGTTATGGAATGCGAACCAGAAGCCGTTGCTATTGTGGCTCACAGTGCTGGTGGTGGTGTTACATTGGATTTGGTAAGAATTATAATTCAAAATGTCTAAAAGAAGTAATTGTTAATTTGTTTCACTTTACAGGCTAGACGTTTTCCGGAATTTTTTGCAAATAAAGTATTTGCCATTGCCCTAACAGATTCGGCTCATTTTGGTGTAGGTGGTGATATCCGAAAGATTATTGGTGGCAAAACTTGTAATTGGGTATCGAGCAGTGAACCTTTGGATACGGAAATTAAAACATCAAATGATTGTATTAAAATGGTTTCAGCAGGTATTTTTATGTAAAAGCTGATTTGTAAAATTCTAAAGGTCCGTTTCCCTTAGACGATTCAAATCAAAATTAGTTCGAATTTCTAAACATTTTCTGCTATATTTGATTTTTATACCCTACACCACTATGTGGTAAGGGGTATTATGTGTTAGTGCATTTGTATGTAACATACAAAAGGAAGCGAGATAGACCCATAGTTCCTTCTAGGGATATACATAGAATCACTTTCTGAGTCGATTTATACATGTCCGTCCGTCCGCAACATACAGGTCGCATTTTATTTATTTATTTATTTTATTTCTTCATTTTGTAATGATAAGCCTGAGGGCCAATAACTTATTACAATATGCATAGCTTTGAAAATATACAGTTGTATTGGTATAAATATATATGAAAAATCTAAATTAATAATCTAAATTAAGACTAAAAAGTAATATATGGAAAATAACTCCCAGGAGAGAACTACTCCTAACAAAAAAAAAAAAAAAAAAAAATATTTGTTGACCGATTTCGCTGAAAATTGGGGAATACAATTTTTTTAGCCGTCGGAAGATCAAGTTCGAAGATGGGCTATATCGGTCCAAGTTTTGGTATAGCCCCCATATAACGGTACCTACCGATTTAAGGTATTTTAAGGATCTTAGCCGCATTTGTTGCCCAAACCAGCTGAAATTTTACATTTGAGGTTCCCAATGGCCGCGAAATTGCTCCACTAAAAATTGTCAAGATAGGTCCACGGTTCGGTATAGTCCCCATATAACGATACCTCCCGATTTAAGGTATTTTATGGATCTTAGCCACATTTTTTGCCCAAACTAGCTGAAATTTTACATTTGAGGTTCTCAATGGCCGCGAAATTGCTCCACTAAAAATTGTCAAAATAGGTCCACGGTTCGGTAGAGTCCCCATATAACGATACCTCCCGATTTAAGGTATTTTAGGGATCTTAGCCACATTTTTTGCTTGAACTAGCTGAAATTTTACATATGTGGTTCCCAGTGGCCACGAAATTTCGCCACTTAAATTGAGCCAAATTATATCGAAATCGGTTCAGATTTGGATATAGCTCCCATATGTTCGCCCGATTTCACGTATTTGCTGCACCAAACACGCTATATACGTCCGATTTTGATGAAATTTGGAATGTTTGACTGAATTCGGTCTAGAAATAAGTGTGCCAAATTATATCGAAATCGGTTCCGATTTGGATATAGCTCCCATATATATTTTCGGCCGATTTCACGTATTTTCTGTACCAAACACGCTATATATTTCCGATTTCGATGAAATTTGAAATGTGTGACCGAATTCAGTCTAGAAATAAATGTGCCAAATTATATCGAAATCGGTTCAGATTTGGATATAGCACCCATATATATTTTCGGCCGATTTCGTGTATTTTCAGCTCCAAACACGATATATAAGTCCGATTTCAATGATATTTGGAAATAAATGTGCCAAATTATATCAAAATCGGTTAAGATCTGGATATAGCTCCGATTTATATTTTACATATTCACAGTGGTGTAGGGTATTATATAGTCGGCCCCGCCCGACTTTGATCCTTTCCTTACTGGTTTTTTAATTAATTAACAAGAGCATGTTATTACCAAGCGAGCGAATTTTGATTTCGAATCGTGTTAGAGAAACATGCCATAGGTGTTTACAGGTTGGGGTTTTTTTATTTTCACTATTCCACTCTAATATAAATGAACAGAGGTGAACCAAAAATGGAGATATTAATTCGAAAATAATATAAAATAATAGCGGTATTCACTCATTGTGGTAAAGTGGCATTCTAGATTTTGTACATATTGTTAATATTGTAGTTATACAACTGTTTACAATACAACAACAACGAAACGAACAATGAAAGTTTAATTTACTACAGGGTTGTTAATTTACTCGACCTAAAAGTATTCTAAACATTGCACTGAACCTTTACTTAGAACATCTGATTGTTTTTTGGCGCCACTTTGTTGTGAGTTTTATTTTATGTCGTAGTTTTGTTTTGTGGTAGAAAAATAGGAAAAATAACAAGAATAAAAGAATGGAGGCCAAGAAAAAACAAATTTTTATGAAAAAAGTGTAATAAAACTGAAACTAAATGATAGACTGACGGTGATGTTAAGATGTTTGGATTTATTTACAATATTCACAAAAAATAAGTTCACGCTTCGCTGTAAAAACCCTAGTACATATGTAAGATTTGTAAATCTACCACCATGAGTGAATACCGCTAATATAAACCAATTATTGTTACTCATAAAAACAATTAAACATATTTATAAATAGTCCGAGATATTGATGACCTCTTTCACTAAGACGATTCGAATTCAAATTCTTTCAAACAATTACCAAACTTCTGTTCTCTTTCAAAAATATTTCTATTCTTTTTGTTTTCAATCAAATAACAATTTTCTACAATAACAAGAGCTTAGTAGTAATTCGAACGAATTTGAATTCAAATAGTCTAAGGGAAACAGACCTTGAAAGTAAAACAAAAAAATTGATATGTCGAACATTGCTAACTAAAATATTTAATTTCTTATATTTCCAGGTCACGCCAAACACGAGTGGACCTCATATTCGGCATTCGAATCGGTTTTCAAATTTATCGAAGATAAATATGCAGAATTTAGCGGTGAACAAAAATGCAAAAAACAAAAATTGGAGGAGGAATAAAAATATTTCTAAGATTTTATAATGAGGAGACATTTTTATCAAAGAGTTTTAAAAATATTTTTAATGTTGAATTACAGGAATAATTATGTTTGTACTATGTATGTTAATGCTCGTTTACAAAACCAAAAAAAAGACAAACCATTTGTAAAATTTGAAAACAAAAAACAAAATTGTAAATTAATTCAACTGCCGTATACAAAATAATTTAGAGAAAGCTTAACTTTCCAAACACTCAAAGCATTGCAGGTTTTAAAAGAAATTAAAAACAATAAGCTAAAAAATAATAAGAAGAATATGTATACACGCATGCACAGCATAAGCAGGCACAATAATTTGAAGGTAAATCAAAAAAAAAAAAAAAAAAAACTTTGGTGTACCAATGGTACACCTCAATCTCAAATATAGACTAAAATATTAATGTTATAAATTGGCAAATAAAAATGTGTTTTACAAATATTTTTAATCCCTCTGTTTGATCAAGTTTCATGTGTAGTAAAACACGTTCCTTCTACAGTTAAAATAATTCATTGTCTTATAATTAATGTTCTATATTTTCCCAGAACAGAGTACATTAATGAAGAAAAATTTGTAATTCGTTTAAGAAGACTAATTGGGGGTTATTCTGATCGATATTTCCGTGTGCGGTTTGTCTTTCCTCCATTTCAACTTAAAGGAGAATGTGACAAAACCCACGGCGAATTTACGTTCAAAATAAACCCCATTATAATTTTTTATTTTTTTTTCGCAAAAAAAATCTCATTTACATTTTTTGTATTTAAATGAAAAACGAAACTCAATTGTTGACCAAAAATCATCACAAAGATTTTTTATATAATTACATTGATTTTGCTTTAAATGATTTCTAAATTATTAAATAAAAATTAACCTTTGTAATTGTTTTGGCTTTGGTATAAATTTGATAGCTAAAATTTCGTTCTAAATCTGTTCCAACAAAAGGTAAACTGTAATTTTAAATGGAAAACTAACAAAAATAAATACAAAACTTTGTGAACATTCAAAGTCTATACTATAGACAGTCAAATTAAAAACGAAACCCCAATTATGTATGTATATGTTGTAAAATTCCACATTTAAATGGAACAAAAATATCAAATAATAAAATATTTTGAATAATGCAAGCTCAATTATGTTGGTTAATTTAATTGGGTCTATTTTTATATGTTTGTTTGTCTTTCCGTTTGTAACGTATTGAAATAATTATTTGTGACAGTATAAAGTATATATTCTTGATCAGGGTAAAATTCTGAGTCGATCTATGTCTGTTGTAATCATTCTAGCATCCACAAAACATTTTGGAAAGATGCGTCTTTTGTTGCAGGCAGGTCAAGTTCGAAGATGGGCAATATCGGTCCACCTTTTGGTATAGCCGTCATATAACGGTACCCCCTTGATATCAGATATTTTGACGTTTTTAGCTAAATTTTCACACCGAAGTAGCTATAATTTGAAATTTAGAAACTTATCTACCAAAAATTGTGGAGAATTTTTGAGATTTCCAACATAACATTTTTAATGGCGGCGTAGTAGTAACTTTATTGTTGCATCTGGAACCGTTTTGACCCTGTGGGATAGGTAGTGTTTTTAATAAAATAAATTAAAAATACTCCTCAACGTAATGTTGACACATTTCCTGAGTAATTCTGCCATGTAAAGCTTCTCTACAAATAGTTTAAGACATCACGCTGTTCGGACTCGGCTATAAAAATTAGGTCCCCTTTCATTGAACTGATCTTTATTGGCGTGCACTCATTGATATGAGAGAAGTCTCTCTCGTCCCTTTGGTGATGTTTGTGGGAACATATACATATATGAGTCGTTCAGTGCACACATCGATTAACTCCACTTTTTGAAAAATCTTAAATTTTAGTGTCAAAGCACTTGATATAGTCATAACTTTGTATATTAAAAATATCTTCCTTGAATAAAAAAGATTAGCACCTTTAAATTACAAATAAACAATGACAAATAGACAGAGATACAATGGCAAGCATACATTTCGGGGGTTATCATGAATGAAATTTCCCCGTGAGTTTTGTTTTTCCGCCGTTGCAACTTAAGGGAGAAAGTGAAAAAAATCACGGGGAATTGCTCATGATAACCCCCTTCATCATCGTTTTTCTCAACTTTTCGTTTTGTGGAGTTAATCGATGTGTGCACTGGGCGGCTCATATGCAGTTAGGTTGGAAAATTAGGAAAACATACATTGCCAACAAGCTTATTATACGCACTGCGGATGTCATACACTTATCTAATGGTGCTAGCAAACGCGGTCCAATATTACGAAATGTTTGTAGCCATGGACTGAGAATTGCTTCAGAAAATGTCAAAATAATGACTGTCCCTATCCTCATCTCCATCAATAGACCTACGAGTATATAACCTCTGAGCGCCGTAGATTCCTTAACCATGGGAATGATACCCTCTAATGTTCGGATAGCGGAGACATCATTACTGCTGTAGCCGCTCGACATATTCCTGATGGAGGAATAAGACCTAATTTTGTAACATATCGGACCGATCATTTGTTGAATACTCCGATAGTGGCCGTGCAAGGACAAGTGTTTTGCGTCCTTTACGATCCGTTCCGAGGAGGAATCGCTGCAGTTTAGTATGATTGATGTTGTATATGAAAGGCTTTGTTACGGTCCTAAGCTTTTCGAGAATGTCGAAAGTACTACACGTTCACCTTTTTTTTAAAGTTGGGTCACCAACTTTATGCATTGCCGCCAGCACCCAATCGTGCAGCGGACGGTTATATGCACCGGACTGACTCGGAGGAAGCTTCGTCAAGGGCACACTAGGGATAGGTAAGTCGATTTTCGATTAATCGATTAGTCGACTTTTTGCAGTTAAAAGTCTAAAAATCGTGGTCGACTTTTGGCTGGAGGGAAAATCGCATAATCGATTATCTTGTGATCGATTTTCGAGTTTGCCCATTGATTGCTGACTTGGCGGTTTTATAGTTATGAAAATCGACGAATAATCGATCATAATCGATTTTCTGCGGTTATGAAAAAGTCGAAAGTCGAGTTTTATGACAAGTGAAATAATCGCCAGACCGAAAAATCGCATTTTTAGTTTTAGACCAAAATCGAAAAGTCGAAAAATCGATTATTGCTTTCCATTACCTATCCCTAGGGCACACCCGCAGTCTCCCCAACAAAAACAAACGCAGCTTCTAAAACCACATGTTGTTTTTCAACGTCCTGGAAACGCATCGTTCCTACAATTCAATTGCAACGGGACTTTAAAGGCTATCATGAGCTTTGGCATTCCGTCCTAAGTAATGACCAAATGGGTACAGCGCCGGCCGAGCAAATTGATAGCTCATCGTTTTTCACGGTGAATGAAGACGATCCTACAAAGATAAGAGGATATTGCCACAGCTCGCCAGATATCACCATTGTGGCACCAGATCTGATAAAATGACGTATCCTGGCAACTATCTGACAACATCCTGGTGTCCACAGACACGCCGGCGCTCCTGCGTACCTGTAGTTTTCTCATGTACATTGTTGGGCCTTACAATTGGTATGTTTGGACACGAAGTTAGATGACATCGTGCATTCAATTTTGCATTTTTAGTGAAATTTTTTAAATATTGAGGGGGAAGTACAGGAAGTTGTTGCCCATCTTCGAACTGAGACTAATGGGCCAATTCCGTACAGCGAGGCGAGTCATGTCGCGTCGTCTATCGTCTGTGACAAAATTTAAAAAATGCACTACGTACAGCGATGGAAAATAATCGTCGATAACAAGTTATTTTTTTTTTTTTTTTTCCTTATTAACTTCAGAGCGAAAACCTCCTTGGCCAATTCCCGACCGTTGGAGGGGAGTTTAAAGCCACCACCAATTATGCAGACTTAGTCTACAGTTGTACGTATGATGATGATGATGACTCTTTACTGCGGCAGTTGAACTTCCAAATATGGTTGTGGTATTGCAAGTTGTTGACAAAAAGCAACGTGACCTGCGATTATACAGAAGATTAATTTCAGAACATATGATGATGGCAGAACATATGATGTTATGGATGTATGATGTTAGTGAATTAATAGTTGTGTCTTTTTACTTTTTCAGTAATAATTATTCAGTAACTTCTTTTCAGAGAGTAAGAGAGATTTTGCTCTTTGATACGAAAATAGAGAAAAAAGTAAAAAGACAGCATTTAGTAAACTTTAGCAAGATAACAGTTGATAACCAAAACAAAAACATTGGCGCCAATGCATGAACGAAAAAATAACTCCAAAGCAATGAAAAAGTTCTTCAATTTTAAGCTAAATAAATAAAAAATTATGAATATATTAATAAAATAATCAATAAATAAACCTGAATCGTAATATTTATAGTATTTTTCCACAAAAATCAGATGCACATTGAGCAGCTGACCATTAGCAGATGATTAAAAAACAGCTGATCGAACTTGCTAAATGTTGCTGGAAAAAATTCTTTCAGCAACTTTTAGCAATTTCTCAGCAAACAACTGTCAAAATTGTTCTCTCACTTCGCTCTCTTTTACTGAACTTTTGTGTAAAAAGACAGCATTTAGTAACATTTCGTAATAATTATTACAAATTATCACGTAAAAAGACACACCTAATGTGTGCGATGAAATCGTAATGTTGTGTTGATTATGTTGCGTTTTTAATGAAGGATGATGGAGTGAGATGTTAAGCCAAATTAAAGATGATATGTGTGTGTGACTATGATGACGATGAATTCACAGTGTTGTGCAAATATAGATGTTGTATTTTTAAATATTGGATGAGTAATGAGTAGCGATAGTAAATAAACTGCATGATGACGTATTAAACCACATATATATGCCAGATATGTATCCAAAATGTGGTCGTTGGTTCAATCAACAAGGAAAGCCGTTTTATATCTCAATTTTTGCCAGTTTAATGAAGTCTGCTATCTCGATCAAACCGTCCAAGCCCTTCGAGTGTATGAAATCTTCTACTGTGGCGTAGTTGTACAAACTCTGGAAAGACCTTCTTGCATTATTATGCTTACTACAGCTAAAGATTACATGTGATACCGTGTCTTCAACTTCACATTCGTCACATAAATGTGAGGAAACTACACTCATTTTTGCAAGGGTGCTGTTACAAAAACAGTGCCCACTTAAAATTCTGTTAAGCATTTTTTGTGTTAAGGAATCCAGAGTGGACGCCTTAAACCAGGGTGTTCTTGATGTTTTTGGAAAAATTTTATAAAAATGTGAATTACCTCTTTGCGCTATTTCCTTATATTCATCTGACCATTCTTCCCATAGGGATCTGGCCATGGCATTTATCGCATCTCTTAAAGTCCAGGGGATTTCTAATGGGGTACCCCGCACACGTGCATTTTTCGCAGCCCGATCTGCAATTTCATTAAATGTAATGTTACAATGCCCTGGTATAAAATGCAATTCAAAGAAACTTGAAGTACTATTTACCTTCGTGATGAACTTGTCAATCAGGAAATTTCTATGCCCACTACTCTCAACAGCCTGAATGCCGCTTAGACTATCAGTTAAAATTGCTATTTTGTCCATTTGTTTCCCCTCAACATAATTAGCGACCTCCAAAAATGCCAGAACCTCGGCAGACATAGATGAAAACTTTTTATCAACAAAAAAGGATGCAGTTAGGTTAAAATTAAGGTGGTGAAAGGCAGCTCCAGTGGAGTTGTCTGACACTGATCCATCCGTAAAGAAAATATGAAAGCCAGCGTTTTGTAGTTTGTTAATTTTCTCAGAGGCAATTTGCATGACCATTTCTTTGCTAGCGTCCGATTTTTTGCTTACTAAGCCATTGAAAAAGTCTGTATGATAAGAAATTTTGTTAGTTGTAGGGCCAAAGATACTAGTTGGTGCTATATCAACCAAAATGTCATGGAATTTCTGCCAAATTAGCGCATAACTTGTTTTGAGCTGTGAGTTTTGTGACATTAGTTCTGCTCCAGGCAGTTTATAAGCTACACATTTTGCCAATTCCTTGGCAGTGGCCAATTGGAAACGCTGACGGGGAGGAAGTTCAGCAGCAAGATTATATATGATTGATACCGGTGTTGATTTAATGAGTCCAAGAGACTTCCTTAAATTGTTTTGTATACAAACTTTGAGACTTTGCTCGGATGTCTTAGTAAGGTTTGACAGTGATGCCGCGCCATATTCAATTTTCGCTCTGGCGAAAGCCTTGTAAAAGTGCAATGCTCTAGACGGGATTACCCCAAATTTACATCCACTCAATATTTTCAGAAATGCACAATTTTTGTTTACACTGGAAACGGTGTCATCAATGTGGACTTTTGCCGAGCCACTGGCCGAAATTTTAACTCCTTGATATTTTATTGTATTCACTTGAGATAGTGCTTTACCGTCAATTGTAATATCCAGGTTCTTAGGTCTTCTGCTAAAGTGCGTGACGCTAACTTTTTCCATATTAAAACTTAACAATAACCTCTCACATTTTTGCTTGAATTCTTGAATCTTAAAGAATAATGTTGCTTTCGCAATTTCAAAGTTCCTGTCGTAGCAAAGCACGAAAAAGTCATCGGCAAACTGATACACTGTACAACTCTCAGAGGAGATTGAGTGGAGGGAGCTGGTATAAATATTGAAAAGTATAGGGCTTAAGCCACTACCTTGAGGTAACCCATTTTTTATGTTTATACTTTTACTGCCCAACGTTAAGGTCCTATCCTTCATACCATCGAAAAGCCATTTAATTACATGATAATTGATGCCAGACTCAAACAGAATTAAGGATAGTTTACCTATATCGGTATTATCGAATGCTTTCTCTATGTCGATGATTGCTCCGACTACATTATTATGTTTGCTTTTATGACTTTCAATTGAGTTAATTACATCATTAATGCACATCGTAGTAGACTTCCCCTTAGAAAAGGCGTAAGATCTTCTCGGGATTATATCTCTTACTTCGATAGTTTCATAAATAATTTTCTTGATGGCACCTTCAATTATTTTTTGAGAAGCGCACATCAGCGCGATAGGCCTATAATTCCTGATGTCAGAGAGATCTTTACCTTTTTTGGGGACTGGGGCAATCTTGATTTTCCTCCATTGCGCTGGAAAGGTACCTTGCATCCAGATGTTGTTTAGAATATCTAAGAATTTGGATTTCTCCGTTTCCCCTAGACTTGCGATCATACTATAAGATATTGCGTCAGGACCAGCTGCGGAGTCTGGGTTTCGACTTTTTAAGAATTTGGCCATTTCATTTTTGTCCAGGTTGGGTTTTTCATGTTGATAATTTCCAAAGGTAACCGAAAGCGGCTCATTGCCCACCAAAGATGAACTAGTGACATGATGAAGAAACTCTTCTTTCTGGTTTTCGTCCCATGAATTATTGGGAGATTTATTCTGTTTGTATTTTTTGGTGTTTTTTAGGCTTCTCCACATATCTTTAGGATTTGATTCAGATAGGTCATGAAGATGGTCATTGAAGTTTTTTCTTTTTAACCTTTCTATTTGCTTATATAGTTTTCTTTCCATCGCGCCTGCTTTTAGACCAATTTCGTAATCTTTTGTCACGTTGAACTGTTTCCTCAACTCGTTCCTTTGGTTGTATAAATCCTGAATTCTATCATTCCACCATGATTTTGGAATGTATCTATTTCTTTGGTCAACTACGATGGTATTATACTCGATGACATTTTTAAAACTTTTTTCAACTTCTTCGAGGGCGTTGCCGATCTCAGTATTGGCCAGCTGCTTCAATACTCTCTTTTTGCAAATGATTTTACCTTCCCTAGGCGGATGGAAGTTCCCGGAAATTTCCACAATAATAGGCAGATGGTTACTATTAGTTAGCTTAAGGTCTGTTACTTTCCAATTAAATTGCATGGTATTGCTATTTAAGAAAGTTAAGTCAATGGCAGATCTAGTATTATTGAGTGTAAAGGTAGGCTCACCTGTGTTAAGACATTTAAAATTATATTTGATAGAACAGTCGTATATAATTTCACCCTGGTGGTCAGTTTGAAGGTTTCCCCATGAAGTAGACTTTGCATTGAAGTCACCTGCTATAAGAGTTGGGTGCTTCAATCTTGATGCCGCTTGGAAAAGGTTTGTCGCTATTTCTTTGTAAGAAGTTCTGTTTACATTTGGCGGAATGTAGGTCACTATTAGGTTTATGTTGTTTTTAAGGTTAAGAGTTGAAATTCCCATAATTTCGTGGTTAGTATTGAAATTAATAAGCCTATATTTGATACTTCTCTTGATGTAGATCCCTACTCCGCCAAATCCATCACTTCTGTGTTTTCCAATGAAGTTATAATTGGTTATATTTGTAGAAGTAGTGTCCCGCACCCACGTTTCCGTTAGGAGCGCGACATCAATGTTATGTTTTTCCATATAAAGTTCTAATAATTCCTTATTTCCTTTTTTGTTTACACTTTGTATATTGTACTGTAATAATTTAATCATAATGAATAAAAAAAGAGATTTTTGTAAGTGTTATAGTTCCTCTTCGGAACCACTTACCCGTACCGTCCTATCAGATTGTATGTTAGCTGTATCAATCATATGAACATCTAAGTTTAACATTTCCATGATCATTTTTTGTCTGATTCCTTCTAGATGCAGAAGGTCTTCTTGTCCTAATTTTTCCATGCATTTTTCTTTTAATTCGTCAATGTTTTGCACTATAGCTCCTAGGGATTTTTCCATTTGAGAGAATTTTTCATATTGAGACTGAAGCGCAATGCCATTTGGAGATTTATATGTATGTTTCTTGGCTATTTAAAGCTTGTTTGTACTCCTCCATATTTTTTCTGGCATTTGCCTCTTCCCTAATTCTATTTTGTTTGTTTTTTGTTACTTTTGCGAACGAGT
This sequence comes from Musca autumnalis, assembly GCF_047663935.1. Lineage (NCBI taxonomy): Eukaryota > Metazoa > Arthropoda > Insecta > Diptera > Muscidae > Musca > Musca autumnalis. The sequence continues at coordinate 51,307,449 of NW_027411644.1, read as the reverse complement.
TTGACGAGTGCAAGAATTTGGCAGCCTCTAAGGTGTTGTTAATAGTATTATTTTGGGTTTGTTTTTGATTCTTGCTTCTATTTTTGATCGCGGGGAAAATTTCATCCGCATTTTCATTAAAGATTTCAAATCGATTTGTAAAGACAGCAGAATATTTAGATCTGGCCTCTCTAAAAGCTAAATTTTCAATTGTCATGATTTTCTTAATTGTGTACGCTTTAATTCTTGCAGGACACTTCCTGAATGTTGGCTCATGATCGCCAGAACAATTCGAACATCTTGGTTCCGGATCACAATCCTCACCAATTTTATGCGCTACAAAACACGTTCTGCATGCTGGGGTTTTCTGTTTACAGAATTGAGAAAAATGATTATAACGATAACAGTTATAACATTGTCCAAATGATATAAAATGTTTTACCTCGGTTCTGGAATACTCATAGAGTTTAACGTATTGTGGCAAATTTAGCCCCTTGAAAAAGATCTTAACTCTTGTTGTTGGTTGTGTTTTGTTTTGCACTTTTTTGGTCATTCTGACTATTTTTAGAATAGTGACATCTGAGCTTATGACATTTACCAGTTCATCATCTGAAATTTCAATAGGAATTCCAAAGATTATTCCTATTTTCGACACAAAATGAGGAAAAATCTTTGGAATAAACCCATTTTGTTTAAATTCTTCATTAACTAAAAACGAATTGGCTGAATAGCCATCTTTAAATTCAATTTTTGCACGTCCAAAGGCAATTTTTGAAACTTCAAGAACACCCTGTATATTTAAATTCTTTAAGATTCTAGCAAGGTTAATTGTATTTATACCTGTTTTTTCTCCTTCTGTTGAGGATTTGTCGACATAAACGATGAAGGGCCCTTTGTGGTCCTCATCATATGTATTATTATAATTAATGTTTGTATTACCTGAGTTTGAATTCTCACCAGTTTCTGTACGGTTTATGGTATTGTTTGCTGAAGAGCTTGGGTTCTGGTTATCACAATCAACAGACATTCCTGTACTGGCATTTTCATCATCTTTTCTCGCTTTCTTTGAGCTCTCATTTCTTCGAGAATTACTACGGCTTCTGCTTCTCTCTTTTTCATCCTCTCCCATATTTCTTGTCTCTTGCCTTGTTTCGCTTCTGTATCTATCCTTTTTATTCTTTTGCCTCTCAGGCGGTTTCCCCATGGGAGGGGGAAGATCATTCCCCTCCATTGGAAAGTGTTTTGCTTACTCTTTACGTACTCTTTCTCTCACACACTTATGTACGTGACAAAATGTAGAGAAAAATGTAACGGGATCAAAGCCGTTGGCGTCCCGTTAGAATTGATGAAGAATAGCCACTTTAAGACAGCAAATATGTCTTTATACAAAATGATCACCAGCCAAAAAAAATGTAAGGTTAATTTTTTTCCGTATCACCACATTAATGTTGCATGTGGCTAGGAGCCCCTTTTGGGCGAATAGATTGTTCTTCTTATTTACTGCAGAACTGCACTCAACAAATTATAATCGATAGATTATATTTCCTTTTGTCATTTTTCCAAAACGTTAATTAGTTTTTCGTAAGGCTAAAAGCCTTTTTGTAATTTATTTAGTTTTTCCACTGATAACTTTGATTCGCATTCACAGTTTATAGTTTAAGTTTTCTTGAAACTATTTAAATCGCAAATTATTTGTTCCGAATTGAAACCACAATATTCATTAAGTCGAACACTTAATTTGTTTGCTGCCGAAAAAACTTCTTTTCACCGAATAGAGAAAAAGACAACTTTACGCGTCAGCGTTCGCAACAGTAATGTTATTTTTTTTTTTTTTTTTTTTTTTTTTTTTTTTATTTTATTATATTTTATTTTTATTCGTTAGTAAAAATGAACGGCGACAGCTAATTTGTTGTCGCCGGAAAATGAACATTACGGCGACAAAATTTGACGTCGTCGTGCGACTTTTGCCATACGTAATGGAAAAATTGCAACTGGCAACGCGACACGACTCGCCTCGCTGTACGGAATCGGCCCATTAGTTTGGATCGGTTGATCATATCGAGAGTTATAGTGCTCTCCAGCGACTACATATGGTGCTATGGGGTCTTTACACCTTTCGGGCAGTTTTATCAAGAAGAATTTACTTGCCCCTGAAAAAACTTGTGTGGGAGGTACGCAAAGGAGTGGACAAATATAATCCATATTCAAAACTGATATACATCTGGTAGATATATTAGTGTGTGTAATGTATGGACCATATCGGTCATTCCCTTCAAGACTTATCGTGCGCACAATTTTTCCGAACATTTTTGAACTTTTGCTGGGGAGGTACCTGAAGGAGTTTACCGATATAGGAAAATATGACGAAGGTCAAATTTTGGTCCAAATCGGCAGATCCGTTCGAGAGTTATCTAGCGCTCCAACAACTACACACGGTGTTATAGGGGTTTTTTGTTCATTTCAGGCTATTTTCTCAGGAAGTATGGACTTGCCCCAGATAAAACTTGTACCGTCGTAAGGGGGGAAGGTGAATACAAGATGATACAACAAAAACCGAAGCGATTCGAGAGCTGGTCCTAAACTGAACTTTTCCGAAATTTTGTGTGGGAGGTACCCGAAGGAGTGGGCCGATTGAGTCCTTATTGGAACCTCATCTAAGTCTGGTAGAAATTTCACGATGTGCATAGTATGAACCACATCGGTTATTCCCTTCAAGAGTTATCGTGCGCACAAATTTTCCGAACATTTTCGAACTTTTGTGGGGGAGGTACCGGAAGGAGTGGACCGATATAACCTATCTTCGAACTTAAACTAAGTTTGGACAAAATATTACGAAAGCCAAATTTTGGACCCAATCGGCTCATCCGTTCGAGAGTTATCGTGCGCACCAGCCGGCCAGACAGACGGACGGACATTGCTAAATCGACTCCAAATTGTCTGAAACACATTTCGTCCAAATATACTTGGGGTCTAAAACCATTATTTCGATGAGGCACATTTTGCCCGTATGAAAGTGTATATAACCTCGTTAGCATAAATGCTGAGGGTATAAGAAGAAATCTCCTTAGGAGACGGCGGGAGGTTCTGGTATTCTAAAATGATAAAAACCCATTGGGTGCCACATTCGTTCTATATGATGAAACATAACAACACCGAACACAGGATTTCGTTTTGGAGTTTGGGGTACATTTGATCAGATATGACATTTTGGAAGCAGAATGTTTTAAAATGTACGAAATATTCCATTTCGGGTTTTCCCTCTAAGCCTTCGCCCTGAAGACCATCATATGGATAAGTCCAAAACAATCCAGGGCTGACATCAGAGTTATAACACTCCCACTACATTAAGTTGGCAGCCAATAGTCAATGGTAAATAACGCTTCAATCCTTGGTCGTAGACTGCTGCCGTGGTTTTGCCATTTGAAATAAGGGAGGGTTAACTCAAAACTAATAAAACTCTTTGAGACGATTGCTCTATTACAGAGATTAGGGCTTACAAAACGAAACTGACAGCATCCGGGCGATAGTCACTTAAATTTTTCTGTTTTTGTATACCCTCCATAGCATGGAGGATATATTAGGTCTGGTTTTTCCGTTTGTAACGCATTGAAATAATCATTCGCGACCCTATAAAGTATATGTATATGGGAATTTCTGAGTGAAATCGGACACTTTATTTTTTGCTGTGGTGATGCTGCTCATCAGCAAAACATTTTAGTATGTACATATATAAAGGTTCTAAAGATATCGCGCCTTGAAAAAATCTGTAAAAACTGTATGCAGAGAAATACTCATAACTTGTTTAATATTGGTCCAAATAGAATTTTTTTGTATTTTTTATCAGCTATCTAATACAAAATAGAAAAAAATTTGGCACTGTGGGATTGGATGCAATTTTAGCGATTTTATATTTAAAATTAATTTTTATCAATGGTTGTACTCATCTATTTTCTACATTTTTTTTGTATTAAACTAGGATTAATTACAAAAATTTTAAGATCTATTTGGTAGTGAGATTTTAAATAAGGAAAAATAGTTATTATTCGAATCCCATTCAAATAGGACTTAAGATTTTTGTAATTTATTTTAGTTTAATAAAAAAATTCTAGAAAATCAGAGAGTAAAATCATTGATAAAATTTTTTTTTTTTTTAAATATTAAATCGCGAAAATTGCATCCAAGCCCACTGTGAAATTTTTTCTATTTTTTATTAGATAGCTTATAGAAAAAATAAAAATACAAAAAAGTTTTTTTTTCTATTTGAATCACCACAGGAAATATAAAGGAAATCAAAAAACTCATTTTGAATTTAATATATATTTAATATATTCGTCTTTTGGTTGCAGGCAGGTCAACTTCGATGTTGGGGTATATCGTTCCTTTTTTTGTATAGCCCCCATATAACAGTACAGCCCGATTTCCGACCGAATTAGCTATAATTTGACATTTAGGGTTCCTAGAGACCAAAAAACTTACATATATTCGAAAAATTATTGACATAGGTCAATGTTTTGGTATAGCCCCGGTACCTACCGATTTTCGGTATTTTGAGGATTTTAACTACATTGTTTGTCGGAACTACCAGTAATTTTAAATTGTAGGTTCCCTGTATTCACAAAACTTTTCCATCAAAAATGTTCAACATCGGTCCACACTTTCATATAGCCCCCATATAAAAGTACCACCTGATTGAACACATTTTGTACACCCTCCAACATAATATGGAGGGTATAATTAAATTTCTCATTACGTTTGTAACACATCGAAATATTCATCGGAGAGCCTATAAAGTATATATATTCTTGATCAGGGTAAAATTCTAAGTCGATATAACGATGTCCGTCTGTCCGTCCGTCCGTCTGTTGAAATCAAGATACAGTTCGTAATTATTAAGATAGAGCTTTGTAATTTGGTATGGAAGTTTATATTATTCCTAGGATGTTTGGTATTGCAAATGGGCTATATCGGTCCACGTTTTGATATAGCCTCCATAGAACGGCACCGCCCGATTTTCGGTATTTTGAAGGTTTTAGCCTCATTATCACACAGAAATTACTGAAATTTGCTAATTAGTCTTCGTTGGGGATATAAAACTTTCCTCCAACAATTTTTTGGTATAGGTCCACGCTTTTTATATAGCCTCCATAGAACCGTACCTCCCGATTTTCGGCATTATGAAGGTTGAGGCCACAATAATCCACCGAAATGGCTGACATTTGGTAGTTGGTCTTCATTTGGGGTATTAAAATTTCCATATGAAATTTGTCGGTATAGGTCCACGCCTTCATATAGCCCCGTAGAACGTACCACCCGATTTTCCGCGTTTTAAAGGTTGTGGACTGAATATTCCTCAGAAACGGCTGAAATTTGGTATTTAGTTTCGTTGGAGGTATTAATCTTTCCCTCAGAAATTTGTTTGGTACAGGTCCATGCCTTAGAATATCCCCCTTAGAACGGACCTACCCGATTTTCGGTATTTTATCACACATTATCACACAGAAATTGCTGACATTTGCTACTTAGTCTTCGTTGGGGATATAGAACTTTCCCCCAGAAATTTGTTGGTATAGGTCCACGCCTTCATATAGCACCCATAGAACGGTAACTCCTATTTTCGGTATTCTGAAGGTTGTGGCCACAATAATCCACCGAAATGGCTGAATTTTGGTATTTGGTCTTCATTTGGGGTATTAAACGTACCATATACAATTTGTCGGTATAGATCCACGCCTTTATATACCTCCCATAGAACGGTACCTCCCGTTTTTCGGGTACTTAGTCTTCGTTGGGGGTATAAAACTTTGTCCCAGAAATTTGTTGATATAGGTCATATATCGCCTTCATATAGCCCCCATAGAACGGTACCTCCTATTTTCGGTATTCTGAAGGTTGTGGCCACAGCAATCCACCGAAATGGCTGAAATTTGGTATTTAGTCTTTGTTGGAGGTAAAAGCCTTTCTAACTAAAATTCGGTATAGGTATTAGGGTTATGACTTTTTGACATTTTTTCTCAAAAATGATTTCCTGTAGCAGGGATGAATGAACTTTTGCCCAATAATCACTAAGCTATCGTTTATTCCATTGAAATATGAAAAAAGTTCACGCACAAATCGATTTTAAAAATATAATTTTTTGAAAAAATGTATGAAATGAAAAAAAAATTTTTTTCAAAAATTATTTTTTGTTGCACGAATGAATAAATATAAGCCTTCTAATAACTGTAATAATGTTTATTTGTTTATTTCATTCAAATATTGAAAAAGGTTATTCACAAACCGCTTTGAAAAAATTTTAAATTTTTTGTTAAAAATTATATCTTTAAATAAAAGCGTTTACGACATTTATGAGATTCTCAGAATTGAAGAAAATTAGTGACAAATAAATGTTATGTCAGTTTAATTATCTCATGTGACTCGTAAAGTTTATTGTCAATTGTATATCTGCTTACAGTGACTTCAAAAAATTGCCCATAATTTTGATAAATTCAAATTTTAAAATCATTTTGTGCGTGAGGTTTTTTTCACCGAATCACCTTATAATTATGATTTTATGTAATCTTATGGCAAAACTCATCACGCTATGATACAGGGATATGAGGTTGCAAAAAAGTCATAACCCTAATAGGTATAGGAAATTAATGTAATAATTCCATTTTAGTAAGGAATATTTTATGATGGAGGGTATAAAAGTTGAGCCCGGCCGCACTTAACGATTTTTTACTTGTTTTATATAAGGATTTTAGGTGAAATGCAAGCTCTTTAAGTATCGGGTAAAAAATCGTTGAAATGTTATAAGTTGCTATTACCGTTTTTAAAGTTCCCACGAAGAATGTATGTGTGCCACCACGCATGTACTGTGTGCCACCATGCATACAACGCTCGTATTATGTGAAAAAACATTAAGCATTTTTCCTGCAAATGTTGTCACGTCCATTTCACATTTCTTCGACAGGTTTTCCCAATGGAAAAATATAAATGAAGAAATGTCAAGATTTTGATATACTCGTGTAAAGCTTTAAAGATATTTCAAGCGTCAATACACTTGACAATGGGACATATCCAGAGAAAATATTAGGCAATTATCTTTCAACACAAATTGGCAGTGTAAAGCTTTAAAAAAAGTTTCATATGGTAAGTACTCCATGTACAAAATATGTATTAGGAAATCTTTCATCCCAAAACATATCTCCACCAAAACATATCTCCATGGTACAATAACTGCAACTAGCATCTAACGGGCTCAATGAGGACACATACCTAAACTACTGCTATCAACTGACTATTATCCTAAAAAACATTCACACCATAAATTACCTACTTACCGTCGTAGCATATGTTTCTTAACTGATTTTTATGGGTTATGAATTACGGATTCCGCTCATAAAGTAAACTTCCTTTTCCGATAGTTTTAGTTGATTTTATGACTCCTTAATGACATCATATCATCAACAGAAACATCCTGCACAGAGGCAGATACCATCAACACGACAACGAAATTCCCCAGGAACTAAATGGATAAAACCAGAAGAACACTTGTCTTAATGGCATGTTGAGTTTTTTCTTCCTTTCTGTCATGCAGAATAACAAACCAACAACAAGAACAACTGCCATAGATAAGTGTAGTTATACATTATTTTTTATGACATGTTCGCCAAATGATAAGTGATAAGCCATCCAGCCAAAAGCAACAAAAGTAGTGGGATAAAAAATGCACTCCCACCCTCGCAATTTATATTATAAAGAGGGTGTCACAAATCTGTAAACAAAAAAAAAAAGAACACACAAAATATTGACCATCACACTAAAGTGGCCATAAACACCCCCTTATGCCACCAAAGAAACAACATTAGTTATGATAGGATATTTTTATGGACATCACTTTGTGGGTAATAGTCCAGGCGGTTATGCGTGCCAGTAGTGGCTTCTGAAATTTATCAAAAAATCAAGAATCTTTTTGGTCTGTTGTTGTAGTTGTTGGTGGTGAGAAGAAATCAAATTAAATGTATTGATGTAAATGATAGTGACATATCACTGATTGCATTGACGTTTCAAATGTCTGTGAAATATATTCGACAATGTGTCAAACTCTTATCTTTCAAAAACAAAAAAAGAAGGACATCACGAATTACATATCTCCTTAGGGACTGAGGATAAATGTCAAGTGTTTGTGATAGTAAAAAATTGCGTACAATTTAAGTGGTCATGATATTGGTATCTGTCGCTACGTCAATAGACCTTTTTATAATATGGAGGGCACGTCCATCCGTATGTCTATTGAAATAAAGATACAGCTCGCAATATTTAACATAGAGCTTTATTATTTGGTACAGAAATTTATATTGCCCCTAGGGTGTTTGGTATTGAAAATGGGTTATATCAGTGCACGTTTTGATATAGGCCCCATAGAACCGTACCTCCCAATTTTCGGTATTTTGAAGATTGTGGCCAAAATGGCTGAAATTTGGTATTAAGTCTTTCTTGCGAGTATAAAAATTTCTGGCTTAAATTTTTGGGTATAGGTTCACGTCTTCATATAGCCCCCAGAGAACGGTCCCTCCCGATTTACGGTATTTTAAAGGTGTCAGTGTCGCTATCAAACTGAATTGGATGAAATTTGGTTTTAGTCTTCGATGGGGATATAAAACATTCCAAACAAATTATGGGTATAGGACCACATTTTCATATAGCCTTCATAGAAGGATACATCCCGATTTTCGGTATTTTGAAGGTTGTGCCTTCTATATTCAACCGAAATGGCTGAAATTTGACATGTAGTATTTATTGGGGGTATAAAACATCCACCAGAAATGTTTCAGAATAGGTCCACGTCATAGCTGATGTATGTACTCCGAGGACTTTATTCACACTATATTTGCACTATGCAATCCCACGGCAGCCGGTTCTTTCGTACCCGATTGATCAGGAACCACACAACATCAGCGTTCCGGCCAGCGGCTGCCACCTCAGTGTACATGTGTTTGTATTTGCTAGTTCCGTTGCCTCTGCTTGGAAATTTGGTCTAAACTCGTATATATGACCAGTAGGTATGTCGATATACGATATGCTGCAGATGCCGGTGATCTTTGTTTTCTGCAACGCGGCGCTCATGATGTTTCTCTGACTCATAAAATCCACCATCTCGCCGACGTTGCTCGGAGACTGGTGCGTTTGACTTGCAGAAATGAAGTATTTACATTTACACAGAAAAACAACATGGGTAAGCTATGTTTGTTGCTCTTAAGGGACTGTCTCATACTCCGACAACGACTATTAATCTAACGAAGAAGTTGGAACTACGCAAGAAGATATTCTGGCGCGGTAAGCCGCAAAGTAACTTCTATCGCAGTAGTCCTGGAGGCGACTAATACCAGATCTGTCTAAGAATTTCGTAAATCATTGCATTTCACCAACGTTGACATGTGGTGGAAGTGGATATGGTAAACGGAACAGTTGGCACCTGTCCATGGCGTATCTAACGACACACTTACAGATAAGTCTTACATGCCTGAAAATAATCAGGAAATGTAAGCCAGTATTACGCTGAGGGTTTTACCACCGTTGAAAGAAGATGATGATGTTGTCTAGCCCGAGAATGTAACCCAAGCACTAGGCGTATATGCTGGGCATGATGACCATTCCAGCACAGTGGCGCCCAATGTGAATATGCAAATATCAGCTAATACATCTACGGCTATAGTGTTTACAATATAGACAGTGAAGATGAGGACGCCGCTGGAAGTCAAGGTCGACTTTACAAGTTAATCACCAGATCAGCAAGCCTATCACGCATGATTGAATAGCATTCACAGATGCCATAAACAACTATCAAGAGAATACCGCACTCGAAGTACATCTACATCCGTCATAGCTTAAGAACATCAGCTGCCTCGACAATCTGTACTAGTTTCGGCTCAACAATTCATATTTGGCAAGTATTGACGATAGCGTGAAAAACATTTGCACCTTTTCAACTACCCTGCCAAACGGAATCAACTAACTCCAGAACCTTTGTGGTTAAAACCTATTGATGAGCCACATTCCTAGACCTGGAAATATAGTCCGATTGAGCCCCCACATTTACTGCCAGACCCACTTTAGCAGATTCTTCAGGCGCACGTCAGTAGATTCCACTTCTTCACAGGTTACATTTGTCACTAGAAAAGTTTAATGTACGATGTGTCACGAGAAAACCTTCCACACCTTTCTGTGTATAAAAGACCTTCATAAGGACTTTTGTTCATAGAAGATAGGGAAGGCCTAAAGATATTTGTCTATAGCAGTCCTTTCTTAATTCGTATGTCTAAAAGAAAACCTTCTAAGGTCTTTTATCTATACATAGAAGAGCAGTTTAAGTTATACTAAAACTAAACATACAAGACCTGTTTAAGTTCTTTTGTCAATAGATGACCTTTCTAAGGTCGTCTGTCTATAGAAATGTCTTCCGTCTATAGGAGACCTTCTTCGGTCTTGTGTCTCTAGAAGAGTTCTCTGCCAATAGAAACTTAAAACACTTTAACAAACTTTGTCTATAAAATACCTTTCTAAGGTCTTCTGTCTATTAAGTAATTTGTAGGGTATTCTATCTAAAGAAAACCTTTTTGAAGTCTTCTGCCCGTAGAATACCTTTCTAATGTCTTATGTATATAGAAGGCCTTTCAAAAATCGTCTGTCTTTTAGGGATTATTCTAAAGTATTCGGTTCATAGAAGACTTTTCTAAGGTCTATTGAAGACCTTACTTACTTAGATGTCTTTTATATTAAACAGAACGTCTTGTTCCATAAGCCGAACTAAGAATAGATTTCCAAACGCATCGATCTTTTGCTTTACTTCTCTAAATTTGGATGCCATGTTTTGTGATATTATCCTTAACTTGGTCTTTCCATCGGAGTTTTGGCCTTCCCTTGGGGCGTATACCGTCGAGTGGCTCGTATTCAAATGCCTTTTTGGCGGGGACATCTTTATCCATCCTGCTGACATGGCCAAGCCAACGCAATCGTTGTAGTTCGATAAGTTTCACTATATCGATGTCGGTCGGCTGGTATAGCTCGTGGTTCATACGACGTCGGTATTCACCGTCGACGCATATTGGTCCATAAATCTTTCGAAGATTTTTTTCTCAAACACATCAAGTTCTACCTCATCTGCTTTCGCAAGTACCCATACTTCACATCCATACATAAGTATGGGTAGTATCAGTGTCTGGTAGAGGGTTTTTTTGTTTGACGAGAGGTGGTCTTACTTTTAAAATGTTTACTCAGACCAAAGTAGCATCTGTTGGCCAATATTATTCTTCTTTTGATTTCAAAACTGATGTTGTTCGTTTTATTTATGGCGGTGCCGAGGTAAATAAAGTCATTTACTACCTCAAAATTGTAGTTCTGAACATCAACAGTTGGTCCGAGTCTACTGGACGTCTTGCGTGTTGATGCCATAAACTTTGTCTTGTCGCCGTTGTTTGCCTGACCCACTTTGACACTCTTTTTCAATTTTCGCAAAGGTGGCTGTTACGAATCGAGTTGATCGACCTATTATATCAATATCGTCTGCGTAGGCCAGTAACATTATATCCTTATTGTATATAGTGCTATTTTTATCTCTATCGGTATATACATTCGCTTCTCGTATGACCTTTCCCAATAGAATGTTAAATAGGTCACACGATAGGCTGTCACCTTGCCTGAAACCTCGTTTTGTTTCAAAAGGTTCCGATAGGTTCTTTCCTACTTTAACAGCTAATCTTGTATTAGCCAATGTCATCCTGCATAATTTTATAAGTTTTGCAGGGATACCAATCTCAGACATGGCTTGAAACACCTTTGATGGAACAGGTGGTGTGTGTCGATCTGTCTTTCGTGGGCTTTCTCCAGTATTTGGCGCAGTGTGAAGATTTGGTCAATTGTCGATTTACCAGGTCTAAAACCGCATTGGTATGATCCGATTATGTTATTGACCATGGTTTTTAAATGTTTACACAGTACATTCGACAGCACTTTGTATGCGATTGGGAGCAGACTTATTCCTCTGTAGTTTGTACACACCGTCTTGTCACCTTTCTTGTGTACGGGACATAGGAGGCTGAGGTTCCAATCGTTAAGTATGCTCTCTTCCTGTCAAATTTCGGTAATTAATTGATGCATACTCCTTATCAGCATTTCGCCACCGGTCTTGAACAGTTCGGCGGGCAGTCCATCAGCTCCTGCTGCTTTATTGTTTTTCAGCCAATTAATTGCTGTCATGACCTCGCTTTGGCTAGGTGGAAGACATTCAACCTCGTCGTTTGCGATTGGTTCTGGTGTATCTTCATCGCCGCCCATATTCGATACTAAGAGCTTCATGAAATGCTCCTTCCAGATCCTCAGTACGCTATCTGTATTAGTAACCAGATTCCCTTCATGATCTTTGCAGGAGAATGTGCCTGCACCATACCCTTCAGTCTGTTGTTTTACACTCTGGTAAAATTTGCGGACTTCATTCTGACTCCTGAACATCTCGAGTTTCTCACGCTCACGTTTTTCTTGCTCTTTCTTTTTTCTTCTAAAAATACGCTTCTCCTCTCTCCTCTTCTCCACATATTTTTCTTTCGCGCTTCGTGTTGCTAATGAATGTAGGATTGCTCTGTATGACGCGTTCTTTTCTTCAGTAGCCGTACGGCACTCCTGATCGTACCATAGATTTTTAGGTGGTGGTTTTTGGTAGCCAAGCACAGATTTTGCGGCAGTTTGAAGTGAGTGGGCTAATCTTTGCCACTGCGCTTCCACATTATCGGGACAAGCAGTGCCGTCTTCTAGCATGTGAGTCAGTTGAGCGGAATAGGCTTGTGCTATCTGTTGTGTTTGCAGCTTGTCGACATCCTGCTTCCGTCCTGTGTTAGGTCGCACGTTTGCCGCAACATTAAGGCGAGTGCGTACCTTTGCTGCTAGGAAGGAAATGGTCCGAATCGATGTTCGCTCCTCGAATCGATCGGACATCTAACACACTGGACGAGTGTCATCCGTCTATCACAACATGATCAATCTGATTTCTTGTTTTCCCATCTGGGGATATTCAGGTGGCCTTGTGTAGGTCGAGGTGTTGGAATCTGGTTCTGCTCACTACCATGTTTTTTGCCGCTGCAAAATCGATCAGCCTCATTCCGTTGTCGGATGTTACCTCATGAAGGCTGAACTTTCCAATCGTGGCACCAAAGATATTTTTTCTCCCAATTTTAGTATTAAAATCTCCTAGAACAATCTTAATGTCATGACCAGGGCAGCGGTCATATGCTATCTCTAGGCGCTCGTAGAATATATCCTTGGTCTGTTCATCATTCTCTTCGGTCGGGGCATTGGCGCAGATGAGACTGATGTTAAAAGACTTTGCTTTTATACGGATTGTGGCAATTCTCTCATCAACAGGAGTGAAGCTGGAGACGAGATTTTTAAGCCTACTATTTACCATAAATCCAACACCTAGCTCATGTTTCGTTTCATGGTAGCTACAATACAGTCCGTAATCGTTTGTTATTTTTACGTCTGCCGGGTTCCATCGCACTTCCTGTAAGGTGATAATATCAGCTTTGTACTTGCCAAGTACATCCGCCAGTGCGCAAACTGCACCTGCTCTGTAGAGAGTCCTGACATTCCAGGAGCAGATTCGCAGATCATGGTCCTTAAAACGTTTGCGGGGTTCGTCAATCGTAAAGGGGTTTGTTTTTCTTCTTTTTTTTGTTTTTTTTTTTTTTTTTTCATAGTAGGCGGTGTTTTGACGGGTTGAGTTACTAGCCCAACGCCCCACCCGGCACATGTTAGCTTACTACCTTTGACGAATGTTAAAGGCAGCACCCCACGTGACACCACGGGAAGGTCAGTGTCCACTTGAGATGAAAGAGCGATAAAGATAAATCCTGGGCTTTGCCATGTTAAAGCCGGTCAAGACCGTTGCTTGGTATCATTCATCCCCTATGTCACCCTCTATTGAAGACCATTCTAATATATTCTGTCTAAGGTCTTCTCTCTGTAGAAGACCTTTCTAAAGCTTTCGTTTCATTTCTTTTCTAAAGTCACCTGTCCTTTAGAGATCTTTCAAAAGTATTTCCTGTACAAACAACCTTTCTAAGGTGGTTAGTCAACAGATCTATGACAGATAAACTTATCGTCTGTAGGAGAAAGACTTGTAAGGTGTTTTCCATATAATTTCAAAAGGTCTAACATATTTAAAGTACCACATCTTTAAACCCTCTTCCTCTTATGATTTTTTCTTACAAGTCTCCATCACAAAGTATCACACTTTTCTGAGCAAAAAATATCAATTCCATCTTATCATTAAAAACAAACTTGAAAAGAAAATCCAACAAACTTTAGAATACCTTCACACATTTGCATGTGTATATGTAGGCACACATACATATAGTCTAACAAAGAATACATACCACATCACACTCTACAAAACTGGAAAACTTTTACGGATGTCTAAAGAAATACATATTTCCGTTTTCTTTTTTGAATAGCATTTAAGTTACCTGACTTTATGTGGTGTCGAATACTTGGCCAACAGTCATGGCTTTTGCTCCACCTAAGTTACATTGTTATCTCTCTGTGTGTGTCCTTTTATCCTTTGTGCTGCTGTAAGACATTTGTGAAATATCTTGAAGTGTTTTTTTGTTCTCCTACTCATCTAAACCAATACCATTGCTTGTCGGTGTTAGTCTCCCATTTTCATAAAAACAGGTAGGTATCCTGTGAAGGAAATGTGTTGCCATTGTTTGTACTGAAGAAAGGGGAGGTGTTACACTTGTTAAGGTGTGAGTGTGAGAGGTAAATATGTGTGTGAATTGATGATATTCGTGTAGTTGTTGAGGGTGCTTAGTGTGTATATTCCTATGTACAGTTGTATATTTGTTGTGCGAAAATTTATGTTGGAGAGTTCATCAGTGGGTCATGCGCTTGATATGGTATATGGGTTTATATACAGTGGTGTGAAAAATAATAAGGACACTTCAATCCATAACCAAGATTACATTGAAAACTGACTAAAGAAGTGAAAATTACAATAGTTTATAAAATTTATTGTTTTCTTAAAATGTTAAGAAAAGTATTATAAAAAATATTTTGGTTGCTTGTAACCATATTTTATTTATCTTTTATATTTTATGCGAATTGTCGTAGTTTGGTGTGTGAAAAATAATAAGGACACTTCATGACATCTTTTAATAAGGACCAAACTTGAAAGAAATTAATGCAGGTTTTTACTAAATAACGGTATATAATGTGTTTCAGTGTCATTAATACTTTGTAGACGATCCTTTGTTTTCTAAAACGGAAGCGGATCGTCTGGGCATCGAGTCGACCAAATTTTGGCACTTCTCTACTGGTATCGCGTCCTACGCAACCTGTATAAGTTGCCAAAGGTCGCCATAATTTGATGATTAAGGGATTGTATGGGCCATTCTAACAACTTAACTTAATTATCCTGGAGCACCTTTTTACATTTTGCCGTCATTTTTGGGTCATTAACCTTGCTAAAGACTCATTTGAGAGGCACACCCCCTTCAGCATACGGAAGAATAATATTTTTCAAAATTTCAATGTAATCTGGTGATTTCAAAAACACTTTGAATACTGTATAGAGACCCCACAGCATAGTAAGAAAATGAGCCCCACACCATGCTGTTACCTCTGCCATATTTAGCCGCCTTCAGAGTATATTTTGGGTTATATTATTGATTTTTAGGTCTTCAACCCTGATAAACTCCTCTATCGGAACAAAAAAATATATTTGGTTTCATAAGACCAAAGAATGATACGCAATTTTTCTTAGACCAAGCGATGTGATTTCTAGCAACCTGTATTATTTGCTAAATATTTTTATACCCTACACCACTACGTGGGAAGTGTATAATTTTTCGATTAAAATGATACTTTTCTGACACTGTAAGCTCTAATGTGGCCACCACAGAGTGTTTTAGGAGTTTTTGATGCGTCAAAATTAATATTTATGTAGTTTTTTATTTGTAATGATGTGATCATAGGATCTTTTTTAATCATCGAATAACGCATTTATTATTTCAGGTACAAGTTTTGAATTTCTGCTACGATTTTTATCTTTGAAGTTCACTTAGCTGCATCCTCCACCATTTTTTTTAAAGATTCTAAGCTTTTTCTGTATTTTTTTCTGTATGAATTTCCTTCTTTACGTAAACATTTAATGATTTCTCGAGTAGGGTGATAACAATGCGTATTTTTACCCATATTTGCAAAGAAAAACTAAAAAATACCGGTAGATTTAACATTTAATGAATAGAAATTAATTCATTTTAAACTTTTACTTACAGGAAAGAATCACAAACAAAATATCAATTTATTTTTACTAAAACGAAAAACTGTCCTTATTATTTTTCACAGCAGAAATCACGGCTTTTACGAAAAATATTTGTTTTGTATAAAAACTAAACAGAAAGAAAACAAAATCGTAACGGGATTTCTTATTGCAATACATGTACATTTTCAAAAACAAATTTCCATCGCAAATTCTTCCATTTTACACATTTTAGGAGCGATCAACAGTTGTGAATGTCACTGTCCTTATTATTTTTCACACCACTGTATGAGTATATAGCTAAATATACACACTATATGTGTTTTATATACAATTTTTTCGTATATACATATGTAAGTACATAGGTATTCAACATATACATACATACATAGTACATTGGTATTACTATAAAATGTTTAATACCAAGGTTGTCAATAGAATATTTAGTGTTTTTGAAAATCAATAAGGGAACTTATTGGAAGTACTAAGAATTTTGATCGAATAATCTTTTTTGTTGATTCTCTTTTTGGTTCAATGTGCTAGTAGCGAATCTGCTGCACCATTATAACAATAATATATTTGTCATACAAGGCTTTAAAGATTTTATAATTTCAATATTTAAATTATTCTTTGTAGGAAAGAAATGGGTGCCACGGAGCTACAATGGTATGCACCTCCCCCATCACTCTGAATGTCCGGGTTCGAACACTTGAACTCAGTAAAAAACTCATTGCAAATGTCCTTACTTACCTATTATTTTAACATCACAATGTTGCGAAAAATTAGCAGTTATTTTATTTTAGTAATAATTTTTCGCAAAATGGCCTTGTTAAAATGATCGGTTAGTAGGGACATTTGCAATGAGTTTTTGTTGTTGAGTTCAAGTGTTTGAGATTAGAAATACATGTTTGAAAAATCTATGGACCAATCTGCGCAGTGGACTAGCCAGGGGAGTATATCGGTTCACTCCTTGGGATACCTTCCCCACAAAATTAAAAAAAGGTTCGATTAAGTGAAATATTTAAGTCCGTTCGAGGATACTTTTGAAATTTTTACCGAAGGCAGATTTGATTACAACCATGACACAATTACCCATGTAGTGGTATCACACCAGCTGTTCGAATATGAAAAGTCAAATCCCTTTATTAAAAAGTTATTTTTGTTGTAATTTCCCCAACAACATAAAGAAAATTTTGACATAACATATTCAAAATTTGACGATACCAGTACCTTGGTAATAATTTTTCGTGGCCATTTGCATACTTCCGGAAACAATGGACCAAAATCTCTTTAAAACTATGGTCTAAACTTTGCACATCGTGTTTTTTTCTAAACTTGCATCAAGTTTGAAAATGGTCTATATCGTACCACAAGATCTTTTCTCTTATCGTCTTTTTATCGCAGGCAAGACCATACTTCTTTAGACAGTGGCCCAACATCTCTAAACAACCGCAGGAGCCATCTGAGCACGGTACCTCCATTCGATTCAAACCTTGCACATGGATAGACTATGTGGTAAATTATGGTATCCCATCTCGACAAGCATTACCAAATGTAAATAAGCCTTAAATTTTTTGCTTGGATTTTGTTTCTTTTCCACATCGTTTCGTTTTTATTTCCATATATTGTTTCGGCTCGGTCATCAGTTCGTATGTTAATTGTATTTAGTGCGTAAGCCTACACCCACCTACCACCCAACTCAGGGCAGATGATAACAGTTAGAGAAGCAACCCTTACGTCTTAAGGTAGCGCAGTGGTAGAACGCTAGCATAGCACTACCGAGGGCCTGTGTTCGAATCCTACCCGGATCGGTACGAGTTTTTTTTCTGTTTCGTTTGGTTTTTTGATTTTTTTAGCTTATTCTCGTTGCACTAAACCACCGAATAAAGTTATTTTATTTAATGTTTGAAATATTCATTAGCAATAATAGTAAAAAAACATAACCTCAATTATTGCTATATGATTATGTGCGTCGTTACGCACATTTTTCTGGAAAAAATACGAATATTGCAATACATGCATAGATTCTTCTTGCAATAGTATTTGTGAGAATCAGAGTTCCAAGTTATTTCTCTATGAAAGATCTTCGTTAAGTTCTAACCCCTTAAATTACATTCAGTGGTGAAAACGAACGGCCGTTAGATCTTGTTCGATCTCCACTCAGCTATTGGCAAAATCATTACTTGTCTTTCATTTCTTTTCTGACATACAAACGAAAACACGCATATCAAGGAGAAATAGCCTGTGCACGATGAATCGTGATTGTACACCTGTTTTTTAATTGAAGTTAATAGTATATCAAAAATCTTTGCAAGTTTTGTTCAAGATTTTTCATCTTATTACGGAATTAAAATAATTGCATATCATTGGAAATCTACCGATTATATCAAATAAATTTATTCGCTGTAATCCCGGTCAGATTTTCCACTAAAACACACAAAAATGGTTTTTATTGTGATATCATCCCTAACCAACTTCGTATCAAATCTGCCGGGAATACGAACTTTGTAGACGTCGTCTAAAGGCGGAGCCGGATACACTCGGCTTCGCCATATTGATTAATCGCCATTTTGAAACTATTGGTGCATGCAAATTTCGTAAAAATTTTAATTCCTCCCAAACTTAATTTGAATGCTGCAACAGAAATGATTGAGACCGCAAACACGCATTGCTATGATCACATAATTTAAAACGTATGAGCGCTAGAACAACTCCCACTCGGCAAATTATCCAGCTCGAAGGCAACACAAAGAACACAGGTTCCTACTACAACCTCCCATCAATCTAAAAATAGATTATCCACTGATGAACATTGGCTGTTGGCTTTACCAATTGGGGTACGCATTAATATGGTTTAGAGTACCTAAGCTCTCCTTGACATCACTATCCCAACCACGGCAATAGCCCAGAGCGTAAGCAGCAGTTGCAGCAACCGTCGTTATATCTACAAGCGAAGCAACCTGGGTTCGACCCCAGTATCAGGCAGATTACTTTATAATATTTACAAGATTACCAACAGTATCATAAGTATTCTCAATTCACACAACAGACCAAAAACCATCATATGCAAAATTTTTAAAATTAATTTCCTTAACAAAATTATTTCAGCAAAACCAATGAGTTAATCAACTAATTTAGCACCATATATCCTGCACACACACAACAACTTCGATGATCGTCGAGGCCTCGGAGTTCATGGTCGTCAATGTATGTGATTCATAAAGGATCATAAGATAGTAAAAGGATCAAAAATTAAAAAAAAAACAGAGTGAGTTATATAACAAACAGGTTAAATATAAACGTAATTTTAAATATTTGCATATGAAGAATTCGTAGTGTCAGAAGAAAGAATCTAGAACAATTAATTTATTTAAAAAGGATATTTTCCATTTGTTTCCTTTAAAAAATCCAATTTTTCCTCAAATTAATTTAATTTCGCATTCGTTGGCATAAAAATAAATGAAACAGGATGAAAAAAGGAAGCAAATGAAATCATCCAAACACAATCATCAATTCAAGTTTGAATTTAATGAATGTTATTTAAAAGAAATTATAAGCCCATATTAAACTGAATTTCTAAATATATATAATTATAAATGTGTACATCATCGTGTAATAATTTACCCGAACAAAAACTATTACTACTAGTGATTTAACAATACTGTCAACCGATTAGTTCAAAATAAGAAAGAAAAATTATGAAATATTTTGTTCACGTAAATTATTATTCGTTGATACTTTATGTCAGTTCATTCAAAAGCACTAACGCTATCTAAATCTAATTCAAGCCTAGGTTATCTACAACTAGTTAATTACCTTTCCTAATTTGTATTTAAAACACCTATAGTGTTATGAGTCTAGTATCTCACATCTATTTCTGTTACATACTGGAATTTCTATTCCACAACTTCTTATGAATTATTATCTTTCAATATAAATGTTATTTCTAAACATGGAATAATAACCTGAAATCTTTTCTTACAAGGGGAGGTAACTAAAGCGGGGTAATCTCAGCATTTAGGGTCTCATAAAAATTATAGCGCCAGAGACCATGGTAGCGCAGGGTAGAGAAGCTAGAACTCCAACTACCACCTGGAGTTTCAACTATGCACTTCTAAGATTGACTATTTGATATTCTTTTAAATATTCTGGACCAATGGGGTATACTGTGGTTGGCCAGAGCCTTAGTCCAGTTCAAATAATTAGTTTATCTTTCTATATTCGCGAGTCTATAATAACTTTTATTTATGTTTGGAAAATTTGCATATTAAGCTCAAGACGGACTCGAACCCCACCACCCGACTGTTTAGCTAGTAATCTCAATGGCTCCCACAGTTCGACTTGTGCTCCAATCACTTGTAATTTTTTTCCACCAACGCAATTTTTTCCATGTTCGAGTAAATATAACCTATACCTTGATGGATAACTTGTATATCCTCATAAATATCGAAGACATACATATGTTGATTTGAACAGTACAACTATATAGGTCCACTCTTTCCGGTAGCTCCCAAACAACTGTTAAAAGTTTTCGGGTTCAAGGCAACCTCTCTGATCGTTTTTCTTTTCTTTTTCTTGATCAGCATAAAATTCTAAGTCGATATAATCATGTCCGTATCGTGAAATCAAGTTACAGCTCGCAATATTTAAGATAGAACTTTATAGTTTGGTACAGAAGTTACTATTGCTTACTATAGAATTAGAATAATTCTCATTCGGTATAAAAATCTCCTCGGAGAAAATTATAGGTTCGGTATTAAACATTGTTAATAAAAAAGTGATATTTTTCTGTAAGCATATTATGTATACTCATCATAGGAATAAGACTAGACGTGTCGGAAGAGCTTAGCACTTTCATAAACAAAAGAAAATTTTTCTATTTCATTTCAATACAAATCGTGGTGGCGGGTATAAAAAGTTCGACCCGGCGGAACTTACAACCGTTCTTAATTGTTGTAATTAATTTAAGGATGTACATTTTATTCGTATTAGCAAGGAATTTGTTCTGGATATTTGTAACTTATATACAACACCCCCTAAAAGGGGGCTTTCAGCGCCAAAACGGCCTAACCCACATGCCCAAAAAATGAAACAAGCTATAAAGATCTCACCAGAACCTTTTGAAATATAATAACACTAGTTAATTTAAATAAAATAACACTAGGTAATACTACCTTCTAAAATAATCGAATATGGAATTTATTTCAAAAGGTTTCAGTTAAATCTTTAAAAACAGTTCGATTTTTTGGGCATGTGTTTTAGGCCGTTTTGGCACTTTTTATACCCTCCACCACAGGATGGGGGTATATTATGTTTGTCATTCCATTTGTAACTACTCGAAATAATCATTGTATACCCCACAAACTATATATTTACTTGGTCAGCGTGCAATTCTACATCGAGATAGCCATGTCCGTCTGTGGAAATCACTCTAGCGTCCGAACGGATTGAAGTGGGTGGATGGAATTTTGGTAAAATCTATTATATGCACGTAGGACATTTGGTATTGAAAGCGGCCTATAGAAGTCCACATTTTTGATAGCCCCCATACAAAGTGGAGCGTGACGCGTCGTCGTTTTAAGGAATTCTTAAGATGTTAGTCCCATCCCACCGAATTGGTTGTAATTTGGTATTTTGTGTCTCCAGAGGATAAAAAACATTTCTACCAAAGTTTGTTTATATAGGTCCACGTTTTTATATATAGCCCCCATATAACGCCCCACATATTGTACGCGCCACTTTAAGATACATATTTTGAATGTATTAGTCCCATTTGACCATAGAATCGGTTGTAACTTTGTATTTTGTTTTTCCAGAGGCTAAGAAACATTTCTAACATAAAATGTTTATATAGGTCAATGTTTTTATATAACCCCCATAAGAAGATATCTCACGATTTTCGGTATTTTGAAGGTTTTACCCTCATTATCACACCGAAATGGCTGAAATTTGGTATTTAATCTTCGTTGGGATATAAAACTTTCCATATGAAAATCGTAGGTATAGGTCTATGCCTTCATATAGCCCCTATAAAACTGTACCTCCCGATTTTCGGTATTTTGAAGGTTGTGGCCTCAACATTCCACAGAAATGGCTGAAATTTAGTAGTTAGTCTTCATTTGGGGTATAAAACTTTCCATATGCAATTTGTCGGTATAGGTCCACGTCTTAATATAGCCCCCATAGAACGGTACCTCCTGATTTTCGGTATTTTTGAAGGTGTTAGGTATATTATCCTACCAATATGGTTGAAATTTGATATTTGGTCCTCCGTTGGGATGCAAAACTTTCTCCCAGAAATGTATAGGTATCGGGCCACGTTTTAATGTACAAGGTACATCCCAATTTTCGATATTTTGAAGGGTTTAGCCTCATTATAACACCGAAATGGCTAAAATTTGGTACATAGTATTCGTTGTGGGTACAAAACTTTCCACCTGAAATTTGTCGGTATACTTCCATGTCTTCGTATAGATCCCATAGAACGGTACCGCTCTATTTTTGGTATGTTGAAGGTTTTAGCCTCATTATTTGACTGAAGTGGCTGAAATTTGGTATTTAGTCTTTTTCTGGGTTACAAAAATTTCGCTCAGAAATTTTTCGGTATACGTCCACCTTTTTGATGTACCCCCATAGAACGGTATATCCCAATTTTCGGTATATTGCAGGTTTTAGCCTATTTATAACACCGAAATGGCTCCCAAATGGTACTTAGTCTTCGTTGAGGGTATAAAACTTTCCACCTGAAATTTGGCGGTATGGGTCCATGTCTTCATATAGCCCCCATAGAACGGTACCTCCAGATTTTTGTTATTTTGAAGCTCGTGACCTCAATATCCCACTGAAATTTGTGAAATTTGGTATTCATTGTTAGCTGGAGGTGCACAATTTTCCACCTAGCAACTCTTTCCTTATCATATTGCATTTTTCAAATATTTCTAATAGATCCTTAAGAAGCGATGAATTAATATAATAAATTCGATATGATTCATACTTAAAAATAAGGCTCTCTAAGTTCAAGTGTAAGCTCCTTCGCGATACACATTGGTCCTTTGGATATGTTTGTAATTTAAGTTGTAAAGACCCAGCAAACCAATCGTACCGAAATCGGAACAAAATTCGGACGATACGTCTGATATATGATATATGAAATCGTAACGATATCTTAACGAAAGTTGTATGAAGTGGTTGACATAGTTTCGGAACGAAATGTCGGAGCGACATCGGATCGATTTCGGTCCGATTTCGTAACGAAATCTCAAGAAAATTCTTGGGAAATTCGGAAAGGAAATTTCTTTCCGACATTCGTTCCGAAATCGGTACAAAATCTAAACTAATTCCTCTCCGAAAAATCGTATAGAAATCGGAACGAAATCTGAACGACTTCGCTTCCGAAATTGTTCAGACGTGTCGGACATCAGACATTTGGTTTGCTGGGGATATTTACAAATTGATTATGCATGATTTCTTTTGTACTATTAAACCGGAATCCAATACATTATTTAGCAGGTGATTTACACAGTTAAGGCGTGTTTAATCTTCGAGAGCCTTTACAATATTTTATCCTCTATCGGTAACATAAATGTTATATTTTCAGAATTGTTTAAAACAAATTCCTAATCATCTTTCAAAATTCATATACTTTAATCGGCTTTTACATCTAACATGTTTTATAAAACATGCGCCATTTAAGTTGTCAATTCCATAGAAATTAAACTTAAAATAGGAACATCCGATGCAAAGTTGTCTGTCTAAAAATCGGCTGTTCCTATTTTAAGTTTATTTCTCATATTTTTTCCGCGGCTATGTCGCATGTCCGGTGTGATATTTTACCATGTTCGATATATCTACGGTTTTTCCATAATTTGAGCGTATATCGAAAATAGATCGCATCATTTTTTTAAATTCCCTACCATCAACAAGGGCCAAAACTCATAAACAACCCATTGAACCAATGAAATCGCGAACATGCATTAAAAGCGAGTGTCATTTTGCAGAATTCTCTTGGGGAACATGAAAAAAATAACTTTTTACAGTAATGCTTGGTTTACATTTACGAAATCCACTCGATTTCAACTGTCAAATCCATAGGTTAAACGTCAAATGAAATCCAGATGAGATTTCATTTGACGTTTGAGCTATGGAATTGACAGTTGAAATCGAGTGGATTTCGTAAATGTAAACTTGGCCTAAGTATGCAATAAAATATCTTAGCAAATTACTTCATCGCTTAGGCGGTCGATCACACCTTCTGTCACCAGATTACCGCCTTTGCAAGAGATTGTGTCTATAACATTATTTTACTCTCCTCCATTCATTCATTTTTTTGCCAACTACTCACAAAAATATTAAATGTCTTGTACAAAAACTCAGTAGTAAATCCTTGAACATATGCATGCAACTATTAACATCTTAACTGATTTCGTTTTCACATTAGATCCTTTAAGGATTTTAATAAGATAAATGTGAAGACTAAAACAAACAATCCTTTAACACCCACAAAAATAAATATCTTAGAGTGAAACATGCGTACATGACGAATGGTAAAGGGGGGCACATTTTCTTCTTCATAGTCATGAACATCCCAGTAGGGATGTCGATTGAAGATTTTGAAATAAAAAAAAGCATAAAATATACAAATTAAAGAAGAAGGATTAAATGTGGTTAAGGTCAAAGAATAAATGGTAATGGTTGTATTAGCACCCATTAAGGTACATATAGCAGCAACGCCATAACTACCCAAAAATCGAAATCTTGAATAATTTGTAACAAACTGCCGGTCTCTTGATGGTGATTAACTTGGATTTTAATTTGAGAAGTTAATAAAAATCTCCAAGTCCTTTGAATTGCGAATTATGGAATTTTGAAAGACAAAGATAAAATATAAAATTTTATCGGCTTTTACATTTCTTTTTTTATACCCTCCACCATATTATGGAGGGTATATTCCCAGCAAAATTTGAAGGAAGGGCTCCCAGGTTCAAACGAGCGTGCAAGATTCGATCTTTTCATTAGCATTTGAACCAATGGAAAGTAAGTCGTGAAATATCCAATCTTTTCATCAGCATTTGCAAAAAGCAGCCTACTATGAAAAACGAAAGAAAAGAAAAACGAATCCCCCTAAAGTTGACGAACCCCGTAAACGTTTTAAGGACCATGATCTGCGAATCTGCACCTGGAATGTTCGCACTCTTTATAGAGAAGGTGCAGTTTACGCATTGGCAGATGTACTTGAAAATTACAAGCCCGACATTACTGCCATACAGGAAATACGATGGAACGGGAAAGGCGTCAAAACAACACCTAAAGGTGACGCACTGCCATGACACAAAGCATGAGTTTGGTTGCGGATTTGAAGTTGGTCGGAGTTTAAAACATCTGGTCTCCAGCTTCACCCCAGTGAATGAAAGACTCGCTGCAATTCGATTAAAATCAGAATTCTTCAACATCATCTTTATTTGCGCACATGCTCCCACTGAAGGCAAGGACGAACAGACCAAAGATATATTTTACGAGCGCTTAGAAGAAACTTATGACCGTTGCCCTGCCCATGACAAGATTTTAATGCCAAATTGGAAAGGAGAATATCTTTGACCCAACAGTCGGGAAATTCAGTCTCCACAGTGAAACATCTGACAATGGTATGAGGCTGATAGACTTTGCAGCTGCAAGAAACATGGTAGTTAGCAGTACCAGATTTAAGCATCTCGATATTCATAAGGGCCCCTGGCTGTCGCCATATCAAAGAACAAGAAATCAAATTGATCACGTTGTGATAGATGGATGTACGATCGTTCCGAGGTGCAAACATAGACTCGGACCACAACCTTGTTGCAGCAAAGGTACGTGCCAGATTAAACGAAGCAAATAAATTGCGAACGGACACAACACGGAATTTGGACATCGGTAAGCTGCAAACACAACATATAGCCACAGCATATTCAACTCAACTGACCCAACTTCTTAATTAAAGCACTCCTCGTCCCGATAACATATCAGGGCAATGGCAAAACATTGCCCACTCCATGCAAACAGCCGCAATATCAGTACTTGGATACCAGAGACCTCCTCTAAGGAATCCATGGTATGACCAGGAGTGTCGTGCTGCTACCGAGGAAAAAAAATGCGGCATATAGGGCTACTTTACAATCAGTAGCAACGCGTAGCACACGAGAGAGGTATCGGGAGAAAAGGAGAGAGGAGAAACGTTTTTTTCCGCAGGAAAAAGAGAGAGATGGAAAAGCGGGAGTGTGAACAAATCGAGATGTACAGGAGACAGCACGAAGTCGGAAAATTCTACCAAAGAGTGAAACATCAAACTGGTGGCTTGGGAACTGGCACATCCTCCTGTAGAGACCAGCAAGGTAATTTAGTAACTGATACAGATAGTGTACTCAGGATATGGAAAGAACATTTTTCAAAACTGTTGGTATCCAATAGCAGCGAAGACGACGAAGATACCACAGTCCCAATCCCAGAAGATGGTATTGAATGTATACCGCCCAGCCAAGATGAGGTAAAGACAGCAATAAAGCGGCTGAAGAATAATAAGGCAGCAGGAGCAGATGGCCTACCAGCCGAGCGTTTAAAACCGGAGGTGACACGCTGATAAGGTGCATGCATCAGCTAGTTAGCTCCATCTGGCAGGAAGAACGCGTACCCGACGATTGGAACCTGAGCATCCTGTGTCCCGTCCATAAGAAAGGAGATAAGACTTTATGCTCCAACTATAGGTGCATAAGTCTTCTCCCTATCGCCTACAAGATAGGGATATTGTGCGAACGACTAAAGCCCATGGTCAACGAAATAATTGGACCATACCAATGTGGCTTTAGACCTGGCAAGTCCACCATTGACCAGATATTTACCCTGCGGCAAATCCTGGAGAAGACCCAAGAGTTGCAGATCGACACCTACCACCTTTTTGTCGATTATAAAGCAGTCTTTGACAGTCCGCTACGTTAAAAGGTATTCCAATCCATGTCTGAATTTGGTATCCCCGAAAAGCTCATTCGGCTTTGTAAAATGACTCTAACTGACACAAAATCTTCAGTTAAAATAGGTAAGAACTTCTCCGAACAGTTTTGTACCAAAAGAGGTTTCAGGCAAGGAGACAGCCTTTCGTCTGATCTTTTCAACATCCTGGTAGAAAAGGTTATACAAAGAAGTGGCACAATCTACACCAATAGTCACATGTTACTTAAAGTGGGTCTGGCGGTAAACGGCGAGAAGACCATGTTGATGGTGTCTGCGCGCAATGCGTCCATTGAGATCGGACCAACTGTTGCAGTTGGGTCCTATAATTTTGATGCACGCAGAATTGGCAGGCCAAAGAATAGATGGCGCAAACAAGTGGATGAAGAGAAGACAAGGCGCGGTATTCCAGAAAGCAAAGCACTAAACAGAGAGAATTGAAGATCTTTTCTTAGTTCGGTCTGTGGAACAAATGTTCTGTAATGCGCCAGCTAAGTAAGTAAGTAAGTTGTTATTTGACATGAGTTTTCCATCGGTCACAAAATTGCACTACCAAAAACTGTCAATGTAGGGCCATGTTTTAGTATAGGTCCATGTTTTGTTATAGCCTCCATATAGCAATACCTCCGAATTTTCGGTATTTCTTGACGGAACTAACCGTAATTTGATACTAGAGGTTCCCAGTAGTAACAAAACATCTTCACAAAAAATTTTCAACGTTGGTACATTTTTTTGTATAGCACCCATATAACGGTGCCTCCCGATTCTCGGTATTTTTAGGGTTTCAGCTAATATTTTTGACGGAACTACCCGTAATTTTACATTTAAAGTCCCTACTAGTCACAAAACTTCTTCACTATAAGTTTTCAACATATGTCCATGTTTTGTTATAGCCCCCATATAACAGTTCCTCCGAATTTTCGGTATTTTGATGGTTTAACTACATTTTTGGCGGAACTACCCATAATCGAACACTTGAGGTTCCCAGTGGTCACGAAATTGTCAACATCACGTCAAGTTTTGGTACAGCTCCCTTATAACGTTACCGCCCAATTTTAAGTTTTTAAGGAGTTTAGTTAATTTTTTTTTTTACCGAACTAGTTGTTATTTGACATGGGTTTCCCACCGGACACAAAATTCCACTACCAAAAACTGTCAATGTAGGGCCATGTTGTAGTATAGGTCCATGTTTTGTTATAGCCTCCATATAGCAATACCTCCGAATTTTCGGTATTTTGAATGTAATTTGATACTAGAGGTTCCCAGTAGTAACAAAACATCTTCACTAAAATTGTCAACCTGGGGCTATGGTTTGGTTTAGTCCACATATAATGGCCCCTCTCGTTTTTTGGTATTGTGAGGGTTTTAGCAACATTTTTGGACGAAACTACCCGTAATTTGACATTTGAGGTTCTTCCCAGTTGTTACAAAACTTTTCCTCCAAAAATTGTCAACACCGGTCCAAGTTTTGGTACAGCACCCACATAACGGTAACTCCCGACTTTAGGTTTTTAAGGATTTTAGCTACATTTTTATACCCTCAGCCTTTAGGCTATATATACCCTATATACACTTTCATACGGGCAAAATGTGCCTCATCGAAATAATGGTTTTAGACCCCAAGTATGTTTGAGCGAAATGTGTTTCAGACAATTTGGAGTCGATTCAGCAATGTCCGTCCGTCTGTATGGCTGGTGCGCACGATAACTCTCAAACGGATGAGCCGATTTGGTCCAAAATTTGGCTATCGTAATATTTTGAACAAATTTAGTTTAAGTTCGAAGATGGGCCATATCGGTCTACTCCCTCAGGTACCTCCCCCACAAAAGTTCGAAAATGTTCGGAAATTTGTGCGCACGATAACTCTTGAAGGGAGTAACCGATTTGGTCCATACTTTGCACATCGTAAAATGTGTACCAGACTTAAGGTTTCAATATGGACTCAATCGGTCCACTTCTCCGGGTACCTCCCATACAAAATCTCGGAAAAGTTCAGTTTAGGGCCAACTTATAGCAACTTATATTCACTGCCCCCCATACGATGGTACAAATTTTATCAGGGGCAAGTCCATACTTCCTAAGAAAATAGCCTGAAAGCTGCAAAAAAACCCTATGACACCGTGTGTAGTGGTTGGTACGTAAGATAACTCTCCAACGGATCTGCCGTTTCGGTCCAAAATGTGGCCTTCGTAATATTTTGTGCAAACTTAGTTTAAGTTCGAGGATAAGCCATATCGGTCCACTCCTTCAGGTACCTCCCCCACAAAAGTTCAAAAATGTTCGAAAAAATTGTGCGTACGATAACTCTTGATGGGAGTGACAGATTTGGTCCATACTTTACACATCCTAATATATCTACCAGGTATAGGTCAGCTTCGAATATGGACTATATTTGTCCACTCCGTCGGGTACCTCCCACACACATTTTTGGATAAATTCACTTTAAGACCTGCTCTCGGATCACTTTGATTTTTGTTGAAGCAACTTGCATTCGCTGCCTCAATTACGACAGTAAAAGTTTTTCAAGGGCAAGTCCATACTTCTTCAGAAAAAAGCCCGAAAGTTGTAAAAACCCTCTATGGCACCATATCGTCGGTGTCATGCTTAAGTGATCCAACCGCCATTTTTGACTTTTTGAGATACAGGTGGTTTCTAGGGTTTTCCGGTATGCTCTTTCTAAATTTCTAGTCGGCTTTCTCCTATCTGCTCTAGTTTCCAAGATATCCATTCATCGGCGCGAAAGCTTAAACTTTTTTCAGTTATGAAATTAATATTTCAAAAATTTACAGTTTAAAAACACATTTCAAAAATCAGAACTTGAATTTTCGCTTTAGAAGTATTTAATTTGTTGAGACAAAGATGGAAATTTTTTTGTCACTTTGTTCCATGTGATTTACAATATTTCACATTTGTGTCAGAAGTGTGGATATGGAACAAATCGACAAAAATTATTTTTTTAGAAAAAATCTGTATAACTTTTATATTCCAATACATATTCCCCTATATTTTTGCATATATGCTCTATATACCATTATTAATATTACAAGCCAAAAATATAAATATTTTCTTTATTTAGCTCTACGCAGTTATTACGCAAAACATTAAAATGCGATTATCTCAAAACGGGCAAATGGCGTATGGAACACTTAAGCATGACACCGACGATATGTAGTGACTGGAGAGCTCGAACCGAATACTGCGTTCGTCCAAACTTTGCTTATTCTTCGAATATTAGATGAAATTCGAAGGTGGTGCTTATAGCTGCACTCCTTCCGGTACCACCCCCATAAAAGTTCGAAAATATTCGCTAAAATGGTACGCGCGATTTCTCAAAGACGTAGCAACCGATTTGGTCCAAACTTTGGAGCTCTAAATATTGTCGAAACTTAGTTTATGTTCAAATTTGGGCCCTATCTGTACAATCCTTGTGGTACCAACCACACAAATGTTCAACATTAAAGGTCTGTTCGAGGATTCTTTGGACATTTTTACCGAAGGTTTTTCTAGTTGCCTTGTTTACAGCGATATTATGTTTTTCGTAGTCTAGTGTGATAAAAAAGCTCTATCTATCGATGTCGCACCAAATTTTTGAGCTTTAATCCTATCCATACTTTTGTCGGTTTATGCGAAAACCTCCTAAATACATAAGTTTTTTTGGGAAAAACGTATTTCAATCCACACAGGCTGAGGGTATATTTCTGTCTGCAAAGCCGACTGATACTTTTTTACTTGTATGACTGAACTACTCGTTATTACACATTTGCAGTTCGTAGTAATCACGAAACTTCTACACCAAAAATCCTCAACATATCCCCATATAACGGTACTCCCGATCTTCGGTATTTTGAGGATTTTAGATACAATTTTTAACAGAACTAGGTGTAATTTGGCATTTGAAGTTCTTAGTGGTCGCTGACATCCAGTTAACATAACCAATAAAAAACTATTTTCCGATTTTGTAATCCCTGCTACTCCTTTCATGTTTGCAAGAAATTAGTAAATATTTGTACTGTAAGAAACGACTCTAAGATGTTAAACAATGGTTAGCAATTACTTAAAATAATCCTTTATTCCTTACCACACACTCTTTCTCCCTCACTCACACGCAGAGGTTGCCTCTATGCAAAAGGCGAGAGTTCGTTATTGCAAATCTGCCATGGCTTGGAATGGTTGGTTAAGTGAGTGATGAAGCAATGTTGACTGCAGATACTATCACTATTATAAATAAAAGATATATTTTATCCCAACACACAAAAACAAGAAGACGTAGAAAATCCCTCCACGACGTTATGTGAAAGAATGCTTGAGATTAGACCCTTTTTATGGCCATCTTATAATACAAGAAGATTTAAGAAGTTTTAAATTTCGATTCAAATGGAATGCACAACATGGGAAATTATTACTGGAAAGGGTTCGAAGTAGATTTCTAACCCACATGGATGTTGTGTTGGTGTGAAAGTTATTCAAGCGAAATGTATGAACAGTCAAAAAAGAAAACAAAAACCATCGAAGGAAAGGAAAAAAAAAACAAATGTTTGCTGATTTTACAGCATTGATAAGAATTTGAATGGTGTTGTTGCAAACAAATTTCGACACTTTCTTTTTATTTGTTTTGGTTTAGTTCGCTTCTATAGAAGGGGGAGGATGATAGCTATATTATCCTTAGACAATGACACTATTACACAGGGAGTGTGCCGCTTTACATTTGTGGAAAATTTGTAAACGCGAACAAGAGTTTGCAAGTAAGTTTCATCTCTGTTCTCCGTTTCGACAATTGTTGGTTATAAATTTTACCACTGATAAGAGAATTGGAATTTGCAAAAAGGACAAGAGGTAGTACGAAAAGTGAAAGTCATTTATTTGTGGTTTGTTTTGAAAATTTAACACTATTAAGCTTATAAATTGTCGTCATAATAAATTTTAAAGGATTCTTGTTGAACACTGGTGATATTTTTTTTTGTTCGAAACAATAGCCCTTCTAATTAACCCTAATATAAAATAGTTGTTGCATTATTTATGACGACGATATAAAATGTTGTACATCATCAAATAAAGGGGAAGGGAAATCTTGGTTGGGAGTTAAGATATCATTAAAACTGATACTATTAAGATGATTCGCAGAATAGTCGGTAGTGAATGCTGCTTTTTAAAATATGTCTGTTCCAGAACTTGCAAAAATCTACAAATTTTAACAACGATAACTGTTTAGGTGAGGGAGAGGAAATCCATAGATATGTTTTCTTCAAAGATAGCTCAGTTACCGTATGTTGAGCAGTGTGGGGAGAAAAGAACAATACACAAAAAAAAATCCTGTATTAATTTTTAATATAAATATGATTGCTGTTTATTCTGTATGATTTTTTTACAACGACAAAGATTATCTTTTGTAATCGGTGGTATTGGCAACAGAGACCTTTAAGTAATTACGCGTAGACGTTATTCTTCAACAAGTGACTAATGACAAGTGAACGCATAGGTTCCAAGTGATCGCAGATGATCCCATGTCATATACTAATACAATTACAAATTATTCCAGTGAGAGTTTTTTACGACTAACGAAGACTAAATACCAAATTTTAGCCATTTCGGAGGAATATTGAGGCCACAACCTTCAAAATACCGAAAATTGGTATATACCTTTCTATGGGGGCTATATGAAGGCGTGGACTATACCGACAAATTTAGAGGGGAAAGTTGAATACCAAAAATTAAGACTTAATACCAAATTTCAGCCATTTCGGTGGTATATTGAAACCACAACCTTCAAAATACCGAAAATCGGCAGGTACATTTCTATGGGGGCTATATGAAGGCGTGGACCTATATCCAAAGATATAATGTGGAAAGTTCTGCACGCCCAAAGAAGACTAAATACCAAATTTCAGCCATTTCGAAGGAATATTGAGGCCCAACCTTCAAAATACCGAAAATCGGTAGGTACCGTTCTAGGGGACTATACCGACAAATTTCATATGGAAAGTTTTATACCCTAAGTGAAGACTAACTACCGAATTTCAGCCATTTTGGAGGAATATTGAGTCCACAACCTTTAAAATGCCGAAAATCGGGAGGTACCGTTCTATGGGGGGCTATGTGAAGGAGTGGACCTAAGACTAAATACCAAATTTCAGCTATGTCGGACTAATATTGTGGCCACAACCTTCAAAATACCAAAAATTGGGAGGTACCGACAAAATTCTGGGGAAAAGTTTTATACCCCAAACGAAGACTAAGTACCAAATTTCAGCCATTTCGGTGTGATAATGAAACTAAAACCTTCAATATACCGAAAATCGGGTGGTACTGTTCTATGGGGGCGATATCAAAACGTGGACCGATATAGTTCATTTGCAAAACCAAACATCCTAGGAGTAATATAAACTTCTATACCAAATTACAAAGCTCTATCTTAACAATTGCGAGCTGTATCTTGATTTCAACAGACGGACGGGCGGACAGACGGACATGGTTATATCGACTTAGAATTTTACCCTGATCAAGAATATATATACTTTATAGGGTCTCCGATGAATATTTCGATGTATTACAAACGGAATGACAAATTTAATTATACCCTCCATATTATGGTGGAGGGTAAAATGATACTGAGTGTCAAGAATATAACGCTCAATTTTTGTGGACGCTAGAGTGATTATAACAGACTGACATGGTTATATGGACTCAGAATTTTATCCTGATCATGAATTTATATACTTTATATACTATGTTTATACGGAAAAACAAACTTAATACAACCTCCATGGAGTGGAGGGTATAAGAAACAAATCTACAGAAGACCCCGTTGGGATGTGTTCTATCTATAGTGGACACCGTTGAACGGTCTTCTACCTATAGAAGATACCGTTGCGAGGTCTTCTCTCTGTAGAAGATCTCGTTGGGATGTTTTCTTTCTATAGAAGACTCCATTGAAAGGTGATATATCTATAGAAGATCCCGTTCTAAGGACTCCTACCTATAGAACTGGGTCTTCTTCCAAATTCCTTTGGAAATCTTCTTTAAAAAATCCACGAGTATTAGGCTCAATTTCCTTAGGAAATCTTCTTTAAAAAATCCACGAGTATTAGGCCCAATTTCCTTAGGAAATGTTCTTTAAAAAATCCACGTTTACTAG
Source organism: Musca autumnalis (assembly GCF_047663935.1). Lineage (NCBI taxonomy): Eukaryota > Metazoa > Arthropoda > Insecta > Diptera > Muscidae > Musca > Musca autumnalis. The sequence continues at coordinate 51,273,070 of NW_027411644.1, read as the reverse complement.
CCTCAAATTCCTTAGGAAATCTTCCACGTTCATTAGGCCCAATTTCCTTAGTAAATCTTCTTTAAAAAATCCAGGTTTATTAGGATGAAATTCCTTAGGAAATCTTCTTAAAAAAATCCACGTTTATTAGGCTCAAATTCCTTAGTAAATCTTCTTTTAAAAAATCCAGGTTTATTAGGCCCAAATTCTTTAGGAAATCTTTTTAAAAAATCCACGTTTATTAGTTGCAAATTCTTTAGGAAATCTTACACGTTCATTAGGACAAATTCCTTATGAAATCTTCTTACAAATCCACGTTTAATAGACTAAAATTCCCTAGGAAAACTTCTTAAAAAATCCACGTTTATTAGGCTCAAATTCCTTAGGAAAACTTCTTAAAAATCCAAGTTTATTAGGCTCAAGTTTATTAGGCCGAAATCCTTAGGAAATTTCTTAGGAAAACTTCTTATAAAATCTACGTTTATTAGGCCGAAATCGTTAGGAAATTCCTTAGAAAAACTTCTTAAAAAATCTATGTTTATTAGGCCCAAATTCCTTAGAAAAACTTCTTAAAAAATCTATGTTTATTAGGCCCAAATTCCTTAGGAAATCTTCTTCCAAAAATCCACGTTTATTAGGCCCAAATTCCTTAGGAAATCTTCTTCCAAAAATCCACGTTTATTAGGCCCAAATTCCTTAGGAAATCTTCTTCAAAAATCCATGTTTATTAGGCCCAAATTCCTTAGGAAATCTTCTTTAAAAAATCCACGTTTATTAGGCCCAAATTCCTTAGGAAATCTTCTTCCAAAAATCCACGTTTAATAGGCCCAAATTCCTTAGGAAATCTTCTTCCAAAAATCCACGTTTATTAGGCCAAAATTCTTTAGGAAATCTTCTTTAAAAAATCCACGTTTATTAAGCCCAAATTTCTTAGAAAATCTTCTTTAAAAAATCCACGTTTATTAAGCCCAAATTTCTTAGAAAATCTTCTTTAAAAAATCCACGTTTATTAAGCCCAAATTTCTTAGAAAATCTTCTTTAAAAAATCCACGTTTATTAAACCCATATTTCTTAGGAAATCTTTTTTAAAAAAATCCACGTTTATTAGGCCCAAATTCCTTTGGAAATCTTCTTTAAAAAATCCACGTTTATTAGGCCCAAATTCCTTAGGAAATCTTCTTTAAAAAATCCACGTTTATTAGGCCCAAATTCCTTAGGAAATCTTCTTTAAAAAAATCCACGTTTATTAGGCCCAAATTCCTTAGGAAATCTTCTTTAAAAAATCCACGTTTATTGGGCCCAAATTCCTTATTAAATCTTCTTTAAAAAATCCACGTTTATTTGGCACAAATTCCTTAGGAAATCTTCTTTAAAAAATCCACGTTTATTAGGCCCAAATTCCTTAGGAAATCTTCTTTAAAAAATCCACGTTTATTAGGCCCAAATTCCTTATTAAATCTTCTTTAAAAATCCACGTTTATTTGGCACAAATTCCTTAGGAAATCTTCTTTAAAAAATCCACGTTTATTAGGCCCAAATTCCTTAGGAAATCTTTTTTAAAGAATCCACGTTTATTAGGCCCAAATTCCTTAGGAAATCTTTTTTAAAGAATCCACGTTTATTAGGCCCAAATTCCTTAGGAAATCTTCTTTAAAAAATCCACGTTTATTAGGCCCAAATTCTTTAGGAAATGTTCTTTAAAAAATCCACGTTTATTAGGCCCAAATTCTTTAGGAAATGTTCTTTAAAAAATCCACGTTTATTAGGCCCAAATTCTTTAGGAAATGTTCTTTAAAAAATCCACGTTTATTAGGCCCAAATTCTTTAGGAAATGTTCTTTAAAAAATCCACGTTTATTAGGCCCAAATTCTTTAGGAAATGTTCTTTAAAAAATCCACGTTTATTAGGCCCAAATTCTTTAGGAAATGTTCTTTAAAAAATCCACGTTTATTAGGCCCAAATTCTTTAGGAAATGTTCTTTAAAAAATCCACGTTTATTAGGCCCAAATTCTTTAGGAAATGTTCTTTAAAAAATCCACGTTTATTAGGCCCAAATTCTTTAGGAAATGTTCTTTAAAAAATCCACGTTTATTAGGCCCAAATTCTTTAGGAAATGTTCTTTAAAAAATCCACGTTTATTAGGCCCAAATTCTTTAGGAAATGTTCTTTAAAAAATCCACGTTTATTAGGCCCAAATTCTTTAGGAAATGTTCTTTAAAAAATCCACGTTTATTAGGCCCAAATTCTTTAGGAAATGTTCTTTAAAAAATCCACGTTTATTAGGCCCAAATTCTTTAGGAAATGTTCTTTAAAAAATCCACGTTTATTAGGCCCAAATTCTTTAGGAAATGTTCTTTAAAAAATCCACGTTTATTAGGCCCAAATTCTTTAGGAAATGTTCTTTAAAAAATCCACGTTTATTAGGCCCAAATTCTTTAGGAAATGTTCTTTAAAAAATCCACGTTTATTAGGCCCAAATTCTTTAGGAAATGTTCTTTAAAAAATCCACGTTTATTAGGCCCAAATTCTTTAGGAAATGTTCTTTAAAAAATCCACGTTTATTAGGCCCAAATTCTTTAGGAAATGTTCTTTAAAAAATCCACGTTTATTAGGCCCAAATTCTTTAGGAAATGTTCTTTAAAAAATCCACGTTTATTAGGCCCAAATTCTTTAGGAAATGTTCTTTAAAAAATCCACGTTTATTAGGCCCAAATTCTTTAGGAAATGTTCTTTAAAAAATCCACGTTTATTAGGCCCAAATTCTTTAGGAAATGTTCTTTAAAAAATCCACGTTTATTAGGCCCAAATTCTTTAGGAAATGTTCTTTAAAAAATCCACGTTTATTAGGCCCACATTCTTTAGGAAATGTTCTTTAAAAAATCCACGTTTATTAGGCCCAAATTCTTTAGGAAATGTTCTTTAAAAAATCCACGTTTATTAGGCCCAAATTCTTTAGGAAATGTTCTTTAAAAAATCCACGTTTATTAGGCCCAAATTCTTTAGGAAATGTTCTTTAAAAAATCCACGTTTATTAGGCCCAAATTCTTTAGGAAATGTTCTTTAAAAAATCCACGTTTATTAGGCCCAAATTCTTTAGGAAATGTTCTTTAAAAAATCCACGTTTATTAGGCCCAAATTCTTTAGGAAATGTTCTTTAAAAAATCCACGTTTATTAGGCCCAAATTCTTTAGGAAATGTTCTTTAAAAAATCCACGTTTATTAGGTCCAAATTCCTTAGGAAATCTTCTTTAAAAAATCCACGTTTATTAGGCCCAAATTCCTTAGGAAATCTTCTTTAAAAAATCCACGTTTATTAGGCCCAAATTCCTTAGGAAATCTTCTTTAAAAAATTCACGCTTATTAGGCCCAAATACCTTAGGAAATCTTCTTTAAAAAATCCACGTATATTAGGCCCAAATTCCTTAGGAAATCTTCTTTAAAAAATCCACGTTTATTAGGCCCAAATTCCTTAGGAAATCTTCTTTAAAAAATCCACGTTTATTAGGCCCAAATTCCTTAGGAAATCTTCTTTAAAAAAATCCACGTTTATTAGGTCCAAATTTCTTAGGAAATCTTCTTTAAAAAATCCACGTTTATTAGGCCCAAATTCCTTAGGAAATCTTCTTTAAAAAATCCACGTTTATTAGGCCCAAATTCCTTAGGAAATCTTCTTTAAAAAATCCACGTTTATTAGGCCCAAATTCCTTAGGAAATCTTCTTTAAAAAATCCACGTTTATTAGGCCCAAATTCCTTAGGAAATCTTCTTTAAAAAATCCACGTTTATTAGGTCCAAATTTCTTAGGAAATCTTCTTTAAAAAATCCACGTTTATTAGGCCCAAATTCCTTAGGAAATCTTCTTTAAAAAATCCACGTTTATTAGGCCCAAATTCCTTAGGAAATCTTCTTTAAAAAATCCACGTTTATTAGGTCCAAATTTCTTAGGAAATCTTCTTTAAAAAATCCACGTTTATTAGGCCCAAATTCCTCAGGAAATCTTCTTTAAAAAATCCACGTTTATTAGGCGCAAATTCCTTAGGAAATCTTCTTTAAAAAATCCACGTTTATTAGGCCCAAATTCCTTAGGAAATCTTCTTTAAAAAATCCACGTTTATTAGGCCCAAATTCCTTAGGAAATCTTCTTTAAAAAATCCACGTTTATTAGGCCCAAATTAGGACCAAATTCTTTAGGAAATCTTCTTTAAAAAATCCACGTTTATTAGGCCCAAATTCCTTAGGAAATCTTCTTTAAAAAATCCACGTTTATTAGGCCCAAATTCCTTAGGAAATCTTCTTTAGAAAATCCACGTTTATTAGGCCCAAATTCCTTAGGAAATCTTCTTTAAAAAATCCACGTTTATTAGGCCCAAATTCCTTAGGAAATCTTCTTTAAAAAATCCACGTTTATTAGGCCCAAATTAGGACCAAATTCTTTATGAAATGTTCTTTTAAAAATTCAAGTTTATTAGGCCGAAATTCCTTAGGAAATCTTCTTTAAAAAATCCACGTTTATTAGGCCCAAATTAGGACCAAATTCTTTATGAAATGTTCTTTTAAAAATTCAAGTTTATTAGGCCAAAATTCCTTAGGAAATCTTCTTTAAAAATCCACGTTTATTAGGCTCAAATTCCATAGGAAATCTCCTTTAAAAATCCACGTTTATTAGTCCCAAAATCCTTAGGAAATCTTTTTTAAAAATTCACGTTTACTAGGCCCAAATTCCTTAGGAAATCTCCTTTAAAAATCCTTTGGGAGGTCTTCTATCTATAGAAGATCATGTTGGCAGGTCTTCTACTAAAACTTGCAAAACAACAATTTAAATGTTCTACTAAACTTCTCTTAAACAAGTTACGTGTTTAAAGTGGTACTACCTCCTTTCAGACCATAATGAAAACATCATAAATCATCTGAATTTTTTCATCATTAATAGCAAGAATTTTTATTGCAATTTAAAGCAATCGTTTTTTATTGTTCCGTTGAAAGTTCAAGTGCACATAGACAGAGAGAGAGAGTGGAAGTTTGTGCTTTGCTTTTAGCATTTTTTACAATGTCTCTCAACAATATCATAAATAATAATATTTTGCCAATAAATGTTCACATATGAACGGTTCATGTGTTCTATCATGCATGACTTTACAGTCCATTGACAAGGCATGCGACATGACCTGCTGCTGCTGTTGAGTAAAGAAGAACAACAAGAAAATATGGCCCATTTTCAAAAACAAAAAAATCTATTGGAGAGAGGAATCCAATAAAAATTTGACTTGGAACTTCCAATGAAATTATGACATTGTTTACAACGTCAAGCCTAAAAAAAATTGCGGGGGACAATTTTTTTCTGACTTTGAGTTTTATTATCATTAATTTTGGGTTACAGTTCAGTAACAGAATGGAGGGTGAGTTTTTCCTTTTTTGTGGTGGTCAGCTATGGCAAAAGCAACAAGGTCATTTGTCTGAAAAAAAAAGAAAAACCATTAACAATATTTGTTGTTTGGCCCACAATTTAAAATGAATTTTATGAGAGTGTGGAAGGAGATGTTATGTTGTTTCTCCTCTTCTTTGTAAAATCTGTAATGGTCAAGTGTAACGAATCTTTTTATGCTTGATGACAAATGATTGATGATAATTTCATATTAGTGGCTATGGAGGGACCTTTCAGTGTCAGCCCGGTGGAAGAAGGACTTGCTGCAATTCGAATAAAAGCTGAATAATTCGGATAAAATCTTATCTGTGCTCAAGCCTTCCGGCCGAAGACATTAAATTATTCTAGGCGATTTTAATGCCAAAATTGGAAGGGAGAGTATCTTTGGTCCAACAGCCTGGAAATACAGTCTCCACAATGAAACATCTAAGGATGATAGACTTCGCAGCGCAAAATAACCTGCTACTAAGCCACATGCCGACATTCATAAGAACACGTGGCTGTCAGCAGATAAAAAAAAAAAAAAACAAGGAACAAAATTGAATATGTCGTGATACAGATAGGAGATCTCCCAACGATATAAGATAGGCCGGTCGATAGGCCGGAGTCCTAGTTCTACATGGAAGAATTCTTGTATGGGAGGTCTTTTTATCTAGGGAGGTCTTCTATAGATAGAAGATATATTAATATGGTATTTTATAGATATAAGACTCCCGAAGGGGTATTCCCTACGTAGTCTCATATAAATATAATACTCCCTAAAGATAAAGGTATATGACCTTCCAACGGAAATTTCTATAAGCATCAGGCCTCCTAGTTGGGTTCTTCCATGCCTGAAAGATTGGCTAAAGGCGTCTCCTATACATAGAAGGCTTCCCAGTGAGATCTTCTTTTCATGGAAGACCTCCTCATGGAGTCTTCTTTACAGAGAATACCTTCCCAACGGAATCTTCTAACAGTATAGAGGAACGTCCAGCGGAATCGTTTTTAAATAAAATACCCTTCGATGAGGTCTTCTATCGATAGAAGGCTTTTCGTAGATGTTCTCTATAGATTTGCGATTTTCCAATGGATCTTCTATAGACAGAAGAATTTCCATCGGGGTCCATCGGAGACCTTGTCGATTGTAAAACAGCCGTCGACAGTTGAAGGATATGTCAAGCCATGTTTGAAATTGGTATTCCTGTAAAGCTCATTGGGCTTTGTAACATAACCATGCGCAAGGCGATAAAGCGGCTTGGAGTGTTTTAGAGAAAATTTCTTCGAAAAGTATGCGGGCCAATCTGCCTTGCCGGTGAATATCGATGTCATTGAAAAAAGAGTACCGGGTACTCAACGATCTAGGCATAGTTAAAAGTATCGTCTTTCAATGATTGCGTTGGTTAGGTCATTAGAGTTCGGCAAATCTAGTTCCGACCAGGGCTTTGGAGTCGAGTAAAAATTGGCCGACTCCGACTCCAGGCCACTTTTTTCACGACTCCGACTCCGGAGTCGACTCCGAAAAATGCAAAAATTACAGTAAAAGGATTTCTGAATATGGGATCCCTCTCGATCTGTTAAAGGATTTTTTATAGGTAAATAAATGTACTCTGTGGTTCGTAAACCCAGAATGTGTGTTTTGTATTTGTTTAGATTTCTCTACCTGTCTCCTTCAGTACATGTAAACTGTTTACAGGAGAGATATGTATGTATGCCAATATAAGGCAGGGCCTCCCTTGTGCTCTTTATTCACGCTCACAACGTATACATTGATGTATGCACTTAACTAGAAGATTTACCACTGATCTATCAAATAAAAAGGTAAACTTTGCCCAACATTTTGTTCTGCATCGTCATATCAAAAACAAAACAAAACAAAACAGATTAGAGATAATAATCTCAGAAATAGGAAATGCATTCGGTGTCGGAGTCGAGCTTTTTTACGACTTCGACTCCGACTCCAGCAAAATTTGCTAGACTCCGACTCCAGACTCCGACTCCAAAGCTCTGGTTCCGACACCGATACAATGCTTGTTTTTCGCTTCTTCTGAACATGCACTTCAAAGACCGATATAATTAAATGAACCTTTCAATTCATGTTTACTTTGTGCTTTCAAGCGTTTGCATAGCTCTGATCTTCGGAGTGCACAGAGTCCGATTTTCCAAAAACCTGGCCAAAACTCTAAAAATGAAGGATTTTGACCTAACCTTTGGTTCTTATGTTTTTCGGCCCGCTGATAACATTTTTGATATTATTTAACCCTCAGGCGGTCATTTAAGGGGTCTTTTTGATCCCTCCTCCTATAAAATGTGATCTTATCGGATAAAAATATTCTACAAATTTGTTCGCCATCAATTTCTACTATAGGTCCTAGAATACACCAAAACTCTATATCTTACTCCAGAAATATGAAAAATTATAAACACATTTTAGGGTTAATGACGTAATTTATATGGATTTTGGCAAAATTGTCATACAAAGCATCATTTTAGAAGAATGGCATCAAAGACAAAAATGTTCTCCGCTAAATTTCACTGTAAGTCATTAAAGAAATGAAATCTCTATTTCCATTACATACAAAGGAAATATCGGTATCAATTTTGCCAAAATACCAAGAAACTAAAATAGGGTTGCAAGCTTCTACCATTTCTACAGTTTTGGAAATGTTTGAGTTAAGATCACTTGGAATCCTTGCACTTGAGGTGTATAATGTCTTTGGCAACTTTACTGACAAGAATGCGAGGAATATTTTTCTTAAAAAAAAATTAAACCTCGTGCGAGTCATAAAAGGGGTCTTTTTGATCCCTTTTTCTAAAAATCTTTAAAATCTTCTATAAAATGTAATGGAATCAGATCAAAATATTCTAGAAATTTGTTCGCCATAAAATTTTATTATAGGTCTTAGAATACATCAAAACTCTAAATTATAACCAAACGCCAGAAAGTGACCCTATCCTATATTCTGACATTCTGAATCAAAGCAAATCTGTACATATCTGCAAGACAAAATATCACATAAAAACGAAAAGTGCAAATATGTGCAGGATGTTTCGATGGAAATTGGTAAAAAACTCTTCCCTTTTTATGAAATGATAAGTTACACAGCCCAACTCGATCTTACTCATATCTATTTTCATAATTTATTGTGAAAATTTATCTTGAAAAAAATTACAAGTACGAACATCAATTATTAAAGAACGCACAATTCATTGGCGACACTGAACATCTTAAATACATTTCACAATACCTTCCATTACAATTACAAAAAGAAAATATTTAATAACCGTTGTTTATTTTGCATATTATCATAGATTTATAAACAACTTAAATATTGAAAAAAAAAGAAAATTTTCAAATAGGGCCACTTCGACCTGCTTTTATACCCACTTATTAAACAAGAATTGTATATATTTTTTCATAACTACACGCACTCGGATCCTATAAACAATATATGACCCTTTTTAGTGTAAATTGATAAAAAAATTTTTTCGATTTTTGGCCAGGTTTTTTGGAAAATCGGACACTGTGGAGTGTGGAGGAACTATGTAGTTCCGTTACTACCCAACTCTAATAGGCCATGTATAGCGAATGACCGATTATGAACCCACTAAAAAAGCGTATAAATATAGGTCGTACACAGGACAAATGTTCTGTAGATGGTCACCTAAGTAAGTACCCTAAGGTGCTGATCGATATAGTCCCCTTAAGAAATTGATATAAAAAATTGAGAGAAATATTACCATGTGCGAATGTAATTTAATCAGAATCTCAAAGTCTACCGATCGTCGAACAGGCCTTAAACTGCACATAAATTAACATTTTTAATTTTTATGGTGGAGATACTCGAAGGAGGTGACATATAAGTTTGAGAGAAATATTACTTAATTACTGCTGGCCCATTACAGAACATTTGTTCCATAGACCGAACTAAGAAAATATCTCCATTCCTTTCTGTTTTTCGCTTGGCTTTTTGGAATAATGCGCCTTTTCATTTCTTCATCAACTTGTATGCTCCATCGAAGCTTAGGCCTGCCGATTCTGCGTGCACCGCCATGTGGCATGTATTCATACGCCTTTTTAGCGGGTTCATCATCGCTCATTCTTATGATATGGCCTAGCCAACGCAATCGTTGCATCTCGATACGTTTAACTATATTCATGTCTTTGTATAGCTGAAATAGTTCGTGGTTCATACGACGTCGATATTCACCGTCAACGCAAATCGGCCCGTAGATCTTTCGAAGAATTTTCCTCTCAAACACACCAAGCACTGCCTTATCTGCTTGCGCAAGTACCCATGCTTCGGAGCCATACATTAGCACGGGTAGTATCAGCGTTTTTTATAGCGTTATTTTTGTTTGACGAAATGTGGCTTTGTTTTTAAATTGATTACTTAAACCATAGTAGCATCTGTTGGCCAATACAATTCTTCTTCTTATTTCACAACTGATGTTGTTTGTTGTGTTTATGGCACGCGGAGGTAGACGAAGTCTTTAACTACCTCAAAATTATAGGTACCAACTTCCACAGTTGGTCCGAGCTCTATGGACGCTTTGCGCGTCGACACCATCAATTTGGTCTTTTCGCCGTTTACCGCCAGACCCACTTTCGCAGATTCTGCTTCGACCTTCCTAAAGGTATCAGTTACTTCCTTTACTGATCGTCCCATGATGTCTATGTCATCAGCATAAGCAAGTAACATGTGGCTATTGGTGTAAATTGTGCCATTTCTTTTGACATTTGCATCTCGTATTACCTTTTCCAGCAAAATGTTGAATAGGTCACACGAAAGGCTGTCTCCTTGTCTGAAACCTCTTTTGGTACAAAATTATTGGGAAAGGTTCTATCCAATTTTAACTGAGGACCTAGTATCTGTTAAAGTCATCTTACAAAGCCGGATGAGCTTTGCGGGAATACCAAATTCAGACATTGCATGGAATACCTTTGATCGGAGGGGACTGTCGAATGCTGCTTTATAATCGTCAAAAAGGTGATATGTGTCGATCTGCATCTCTTGGGTCTTCTCTAGGATTTGCCGCAGGGTAAATATCTGGTCAATGGTGGACTTGCCAGGTATAAAGCCACATTGGTATGGTCCAATTATTTCGTTGACCATTGGCTTTAGTCGTTCGCACAATATCCCTGACACTATCTTATAGGCAATAGGGAGAAGACTTATGCCCCTATAGTTGGAGCATACAGTCTTATCTCTTGTGGACGGGACATAGGATGCTCAGGTTTCAATCGTCGGGTACGCGTTCTTCCTGCCAGATGGTGCTAACTAGCTGATGCATACAGCTTATCAGCGCGTCGCCTCCGGTTTTAAACAGCTCGGCTGCTAAGCCATCGGCTCCTGCTGCTTTATAATTCTTCAGCCGGTTGATTGCTGTTTTTACCTCATCTTGGCCGGGCGGTATACATTCTATACCATCTTCTGTGGTATCATCGTCTTCGCTACTATTGGATACCAGCAGATTGGAGAAATGTTCCTTCCATATCCTGAGCACGCTATCTGTATCTGTTACCAGATTACCTTGCTGGTCTCTACAGGAGGATGTGCCTGTACCAAAGCCATCTGTTTGATGTTTCACTCTTTGGTAGAATTTTCGGACTTCATTCTGTCTCCTGTACATCTCGATTTTTTCACACTCCCGCTTTTCCATTTCTCTCTTTTTCTTGCGGAAAAGACGTTTTTCTTCTCTCCTTTTCTTCCGATATCTTTCTCGTGCGCTACGCGTTGCTACTGATTGTAAAGTATCCCTATATGCCGCATTTTTCTCTTCGGTAGCAGCACGACACTCCTGGTCATACCATGGATTCCTTGGTGGAGGTCTCTGGTATTCAAGTACTGATTTTGCGGCTGTTTGCATGGAGTGGGCAATGTTTTGTCATTGTGTTGTTATGTTATCGGGACAAGGAGTGCTCGCGTTAAGCAATTGGGCTAGTTGAGTGGAATATGCTGCGGCTATCTGTTGTGTTTGCAGCCTATCGATGTCCAACTTCCGCGTTGTGTCTGTTCGTGCTTTATTTGCAACGTTTAGACGGGTACGTACCTTTGCTGCAACAAGGTAGTGGTCCGAATCAATGTTTGCACCTCGGAACGATCGTACATCCAACACGCTGGATGAATGTCTTCCATCTATCACAACATGATCAATTTGATTACTTGTTCTTTGATCTGGAGACAGCCAGGTGCCCTTATGAATATCGAGATGATTGAATCTGGTACTGCTAACTACCATGTTTTTTGCACCTGCAAAGTCTGTCAGATGTTTCACTGTGGAGACTGAATTTCCCGACTGTTGGAGACTGAATTTCCCGACTGTTGGGCCAAAGATATTCTCCTTTCCAATTTTGGCATTAAAATCGCCTAGAATGTTTTTAATGTCATGGGCAGGGCAACGGTCATATGTTTCTTCTAAGCGCTCGTAAAATATATCTTTGGTCTGTTCGTAATTTTCTTCAGTAGGAGCATGAGCGCAAATAAAGCTGATGTTGAAGAATTTAGCTTTTATTCAAATTGCAGCAAGTCTTTCATTCACTGGGGTGAAGCTGGATACCAGATGTTTTAGTTTCCGACTAACTACGAATCCGCAACCAAACTCATGCTTTACGTCATGGCAGCTATGATACAGTGCGTCACCTTTAGGTGTTGTTGTGACGCCTTTCCCAATCCATCGTAGTTCCTGTATGGCAGTAATATCGGCCTTGTACTTTTCAAGTACATCTGCCAATGCGAAGACTGCACTTTCTCTATAAAGAGTGCGAACATTCCAGGTGCAGATTCGCAGATCATGGTCCTTAAAACGTTTGCGGGATTCGTCAACTTTAGAGGGGTTTGTTTTTCCTTTCTTTCGTTTTTTCATAGTAGGCTTTTTTTCTAGGGGTGGGTTACTAACCCGACGCCCAAACCCAAGTTTTTAACGTTCTTATGGGTGAACGCGCGGCACATGTTACCTCACTACCTTTGACGGATGTTAAAGGCAGCTCCCCAGGTGACACCACGGGGAGGTCAGTGTCCACTTCAGATGAAAGAGGGACCAAGATAAATCATGGGCTTTGCCATGTTAAAGCCGGTCAGGACCGTTCCTTGGTATCTTCCATCCTTTACGTCACCCTGTCAAAAAGCTTATCCACAATGTGGGACAACCACGTTTTGGAATAGCGCCCATGTAACGGTACTGCTCGATTTCAGGTATGGTATTTTTTGGGGAAAATGCAGTTATTCTTACCGAGTTTGCTATATTTTGGCATTTAGGGTTCCTAGTGGTCAACAATCTTCTTCACTTAAAATTGTGGACATAGGTCTGTGTCTTGATATTTTGGAGTTTTAATCTACATTTGATGTCTAAATTGGCTGTAAGCTGGCATTTCGGGTCAAGAAACTTCCCCACGACAAAATGTACAGCGGTACTTTCGTAACAGAAAGAAAACTAATTACCATATTTTAGTTTAGAATATTTCATTGTGGAGGGTATAAAAAGTTCGGCCTGGCCGAACTTGACGCTTTTTTACTTGTTTATATTTTTAGGTTAACCCTTTTCTGACCAATTGTATCAAATTTGTATGCAATTTATGACCCTCAATCTCATTTTCTAAAGAGAAAATTTTCTGTAGCAATGTTACTGATTTCCCCCCTCCCCCCGAATAAAATCAAAAATCTCAATCTTTGCAGTTTGCGGATTAGTTATTGTAAAAACAAATGATGAGACATTAAAAATAAACAAATCTTGAGAATTTAAAGCCAATAAAATGATTTTGTTAGAAACCACCATGCGCCACGGCCACACCATACCCAATGCCCGATGGTGTTATCGTATTTATTTTTAAATTTGGGTATTGTTTGTCGCATTCGACAAAAAAAGAATCAAAAGAAAAACAAAAAGGACAATCAAAGATGATGATAGCGACAAACTTGACAATGGCAAAGACATTGTTGACAGCTGCTGCAGAAGATGATGGAGTGGGAATTAAGGGCTACTACGTCCAATGGCCAAAGAAGCCAGAAATGTAAATGTATTTATTTACAATAAAAAAGGAGCAGAAAAAACGGAAGTATACAATGCCGCAAGTGGTTGGTTGGTGGTGATCTGAGATAATAGTATCATCAACACGCACTTTAAAGTCCTTTGGAAAATAACAAAGTGGAGGAGGGTGGTGGCCTGCCTGACATGAAATTTAAACTTAAGATGTTTACAAGGCAATGCTCTTAACTTTCCCCATGAAAAAAGTAACATAAAGGACAATTACTTTATTGCCAAGGATTCCAATTGTTTAGAGGCGTTTTTGCTTGGGGTTTACCGAAGTGCGATGAATATTGTTAGGTACATCTTTGATTTTGGTTTTGTGGTCTAATATTGCCAAGATAATAAAATTTATTTGCTTAATTTACATAAATTTCGATTTTGATTTGAAAGCTAAACAAACAAGTTTAAGGATTAAATATTTTAAAAGCTTTTGTTGTTTTTTTTATTTTATTTACCACCAGTCTGCAAATGTTGCGGAAGTAATTCCATGCCCTAAATGGCCAACACCTTTATTATCACACAAATTGATAAAATCCCACAAAAATACCTTGGAAAATATTCACAATTTTCACAGACTTTTAAAAAACGTTTAAAAATCCATTAAAGTGGATCTCTCTTTTTTTAAAGGATATTATTTTGTTATTAAATTCTACGGCTGGAAGGATGTTTTATTTGAACCCAACCTGTTATCTTCTTCGCCATCATCAGCCTCATCATCATTGTCATTCATGCCATAACCCCTGGACCGCCAAATATTTCTGAGTTATGTCGTGTTTTTGTTAAAAGCAGAAAAAAACTTTTTTTCATTTCACATCGTTTTTCGTTTTTGTTTTTTTTTTCTGCACATTTGCTCTAATCTTTGCGCCATTTATTCACACTTGATTAACACGAGACTGACATTTGTTTGACTTTTTGTTTGTTTGAGGCTTGACTGGGTTTCTCGGGTGGTTATACCGAATGGTGAAAGACCAAATGTTGTTTTCATTTCCATTGTTATAACAAAAAGGGAAATAGGCAAAAAGAAGACAATGAAAAAAGTAGAGAAAATAAAAAAAATCTGTATGAACCTGAAAATTAAAAAAACGAAAACTTGTCACATTCGCTTGCCTTTTCTGCAACTGCATGGTGTCATGCATTTAGATTTTTTGGCTGATATCTCTTCGTCGAGAGCTTAACAGTTAAATCTTCTTGAAAGCGTCAGGGGTTCACTGAAAATATTCGTGTACGTTGACATTTTCTGGTTGCGACGGTGGTGCAATTGTAGGCACTCCCGCTCTGCATACTGAATGTCCGGGTTGCGATTCCCAGGTTAGAAAACATCACATTTTCAGCGGCGGTAAAAGTCTCTTAGGATAAAACCACTCTAAAATAGTGTCGCTGGACACGTCTTTCAGACTCGGCGAGAGTTAAATACCCTAAGTATATGCCTGTTAAAAAGCAAGTAAAATATCGTTAAGTTCGGCCAGGCTGGACATTTTTTACCGGCCACCATAAAATAGTCTCAACTAACATGAAATAATTAGTTACCTTTCATGTCCACAATTTTAGGTTCACGGATACCCCAAATGCCTAAATTTGATCAGAAAATGTATCGATAACCAGTATGAATGGCGTTAACTTCGGCCGGGCCGAACTTATTATACCCTCCACCTCGATTTGCATTGAAGTAAAATGGAACAAATAGTTTCCTTTCGTCTATGAAGAAGACTAAATACCAAATTTCAGCAATTATAAAATACCGAAATTTGGCAGGTACCGTTCTATGGGGGTTATATCAAAGCTTCGATCTATACCGACAAATTTCTGGCGAAAAGTTTTTGACTCAAAGAAGACTAAATATCAAATTTCGGATATTTCGGAAAGATAATTTGGGTGAAACCTTCAAAATACCGAAAATCAATAGGTACGCTTCTATGGGGGATATATAATTCTTTTCTGGTATATTTTATAACCCCATGGAAGATTAAATAACAACTTTTAGTCATTTCGGTGGGATATTGACGTCACAACCATCATAATTACGAAAATCACAATGTACCGTGCTATGGGGGCTATATCGAAACGTCGACCTATACCGACGAATTTCAGTCTGAAAGGTTTTTACCTCCAACGTAGGCTAAATAACAAATTTGCAATTACAAACATCCTAGGAGCAAAAGAAACTTCTATACCAAATTACACAGCTCTATCTTAAAAATTGCGATCTGTATCTTGATTTCAACAGACGGACGGACAGACGGGCATGGTTATATCGACTTAGAAATTTTCCCTGATCAAGAATATACATACTTTATAGGGCCTCCGATGAATATTTCGATGTGTTACAAACGGAACGACAAATTTTATTCAGGTGGTACCGTTATAAGGGGGCCACCCCAAAACATGGACCTATGTTGAAGATTTTTGGTGGAAAAGTGGAACCTCAAATGTCAAATTACAGCTAGTTTGGTCAAGAAATACAACTACAATTCTTAAAATACCGAAAATCGGGAGGTACCGTTATATGAGGACTACACCAAAATATGGACCCATGTTGACGATTTTTGGTGTACAAGTTTCGCGTACACTGGTAACCTCAAACCTAGGGTGACGTAGGGGATGAATGATACCAAGCAATGGTCTTGACCGGCTTTAACATGGCAAGGCCCAGGATTTATCTTGGTCCCTCTTTCAGCTCAAGTGGACACTGACCTCCCCGTGGTGTCACCTGGGGAGCTGCCTTTAACAATCGTCAAAGGTAGTGAGCTAACATGTGCCGCGCGTTCACCCATAAGAACGTTAAAAACTTGGGTTGGGCGTTGGGCTAGTAACTCACCCCGTCAAAACACCGCCTACTATGAAAAAACAAAGAAAAAGAAGAAAAACAAACCCCTCTAAAGTTGACGAACGCTGCAAACGTTTTAAGGACCATGATCTGCGAATCTGCACATGGAATGTCAGGACTCTCTACGGAGCAGGTGCAGTTTGCGCACTGGCGGATGTAATTGGCAAGTACAAAGCTGATATTATCGCCTTACAGGAAGTGCGATGGAACCGGGTAGACGAAAAAAAAACAAACGATTACGCACTGTATTATAGCTGCCATGAAACGAAACATGAGCCAGGTGTTGGATTTATGGTAAATAGGAGGGTTAAACATCTCGTCTACAGCATCACTCCTGTTGATGAGAGAATTGCCACAATCCGTATAAAACAAAGTTTTTTAACATCAGTCTCATCTGCGCCCATGCCCCGACCGAAGACAAAGATGAACAGACCAAGGATATATTCTACAAGCGCATATGCCCTGGCCATGACATTAAAATTGTTCTAGGAGATTTTAATGCTAAAATTGGGAGAGAAAATATCTTTGGTCCCACGATCGGAAAGTTTAGCGTTCATGAGGTAACATCCGACAACGGGATGAGGCTGATCGACTTTGCAGCGGCAAAAAACATGGTAGTGAGCAGTACCAGATTCCAACACCTCGACATACACAAGGCCACGAGGATATCCCCAGATGGGAAAAGAAAAAACCAGATTGATCCTGTTGTGATAGACGGAAGTCACTCGTCCAGTGTGTTAGATGTCCGATCGATTCGAGGAGCGAACAGTGATTCGGACCAGTTCCTTGTGGCAGCAAAGGTATGGTGCAGGCACATTCTCCGGCAAAGATCATGAAGGGAATCTGGTAACTGATACAGATAGCGTACTGAGGATCTGGAAGGAGCATTTCATGAAGTTCTTAGTATCGAAGACGGAGACAAGACGGTGTGTACAAACTACAGAAGCATAAGTCTGCTCCCAATCGTTTAAAACCCATGGTCAATAACATAATCGGGTCATACCAATGCGGTTTTAGACCTGGTAAATCGACGACGGACCAAATCTCCACACTGCGCCAAATACTGGAAAAGACCCACGAAAGACAGATCAACACATACCATCTGTTCGTCGACTATAAGGCCGCCTTCGACAGCCCAATTCGATCAAAGGTGTTTCAAGCCATGTCTGAGATTGGTATTCCTGCAAAACTTATAAAATTATGCAGGATGACATTGGTTAATACAAGATCAGCTGTTAAAGTAGGAAAGAACCTCTCGGAACCTTTTGAAACAAAACGAGGTTTCAGGCAAGGTGACAGCCTATCGTGTAACCTGTTTAACATTCTATAGGAAAAGGTCATACGAGAAGCGAATGTATATACAGATAGAGATAAAAATAGCACTATATACAATAAGGATATAATGTTACTGGCCTACGCAGACGATATTGATATAATAGGCCGATCAACTCGATCCGTAACAGCCACCTTTGCGAAAATTGAAAAAGAGTCTGCCAAAGTGGGTCTGGCAGTCAACGACGATAAGACAAAGTTTATGGTATCAACACGCAAGACGTCCAGTAGACTCGGACCAACTGTTGATGTTCAGAACTACAATTTTGAGGTAGTAAATGACTTTATTTACCTCGGCACCGCCATAAATAAAACGAACAACATCAGTTTTGAAATCAAAAGAAGAATAATATTGAACAATAGATGCTACTTTGGTCTAAGTAAACAGTTTAAAAGTAAAACCACCTCTCATCAAACAAAACATACACTCTACTGGAGACTGCTTGGCCATGTAAGCAGGATGGATGAAGATGCTCCCGCCAAAAAGGCATTTGAATACGAGCCACTCGACGGTATACGCCCCAAGGGAAGGCCCAAAACTCCGATGGAAAGACCAAGTTGGAGAAGATATCACAAAACCTGGCATCCAAAATTGGAGACGTAAAGCAAAAGATCGGTGCGTTTGGAAATATATTCTTAGTTCGGCTTATGGAACAAGATGTTCTGTTTAATATAAAAGCCATCTAAGCAAGTAAATAATGCCAAAACCTAGACCTATGTTGACGATTTTTGGGGGAGAACTTTGGCGAACACTGAGAACCTCAAATGTCAAATTACAGCTAGATCGGTTAAAAATGGTAGCTAAAATCCTCAAAATTCCCCTAAAATCGGGAGGTACCGTTATATGGGAGCTATACCAAAACATGGACCGATATAGTCCATCTTCAAACTTGACCTGCCAATGGCAAAAATACACTGAGAACCTCAAATGTCAAGGTGATAATTATAGCTCTCAGGGTAAAACCCGAGGAAGTACTGCAACGAAAGCATGCCGTTGTGTTGCTGTACTAGAACAATATTTGTCTTCTCATCTAGATGGTCTACTGAAGACATGCAGTTCTCAGGTCGGCATTCCGACAGGTTTGGAAATATATCCATCGCGTTGCACTTATATAGGCGGACCATATTGGCGCCGCAGGTTTCTTTAAATCCACTCTAAGTGCTACCGGCTAGGGACTTGAGGAACTTGTTGCTCCATCTCAGTTTGTCGCAGATAGCTGTGGAAAGCGCCGACGACATGAACATGCTGTCGAATGTGACCCCAAGAATTTTGGGGTTGTTTGTGTGTCAGAATTCTGCTACTATCGACCATGACATTCAACTCTGTTCTTACATCTGCCGTCCGAGTGGCCCTAGATTTAGTGTCGTAAAAATGTGTAAAAAATGTGACATCAGGGAAGGTAGCTGACGCCAAGATCATACAATCATCCGCATACGTTACGACCTCAATACCGTTAGGAGTTGTCGGAATACAGGAGAGGTAGAGGTTAAACAGTTCCGGAAATATAACCCCACTTTGGGGAACTTTCTGTTTCACCCTGCGGGGCTTGGACTTCTTGTTTGTGTTCCTCGACAGGAAGAGATGATGCGACGCAGTATTTTTTCTCTCTGATGTCTCGGAACGTCCTTTGTGCTACCCGAACATCAGAAGGGTTGGGCAGATATCTGAAGCGTTGATTAGTGAACTTTTTGAAAATAGTCCAATTAGCTTTCCCATGATTGATGAAAGTGCGGCGTTCAGAGGTTATGAAATCGGGCGGTCTGCTAATGCAGACGGTCTGGGCTGACGTGAGATGGACTGATCCAGGAGAAACGATAGGTTGCCATGTGACGTCATTTGCCAGACCAGTTGACATGATGGTTTTGTCTGACGAACTGACAAAATCGATTAGTTGTCAATGAGAGCCGTACCTAAAATTTCTGAGCGACCTTTTTGCAGAACATTTCGAAGCTGAAAAACGTCATCTTGTGGTACTTTTATAGCGGCTCTTAAAATAAAGGACGAAAAGGACATTGAAGGAAGCAAGTTAGAAGGTCGAAGTGCTCTACGAAAATAATCCTCATTCGATTTGACTGAATGCATGTCATCTCAAAAATAAGCTAAAGCAAAAGTGAACAAAGATATAACGCTAGTTCCTGATGGCTTACAGGGTCTCTAGCAAAAACTTCATCACGCCATAACGCGGAAGTTCGACACACGGCGGATCTGTCCTTCGGGGTTCTTAATATACTCACCAAGGCCTTTCTTCTCAAAGAGGAATTTTCCTTGCCCCAGACTTTCACCTCCATTTTGTTGCACAGTGTTATCTTCCAGGGAGTTTTGCCACCCCTACAGCATGAACCCTCTTTTTGATGGTTGACCTCATATTATATACATATTTTATAGCTGAGTCAAATGATTTATGTTTTTTAGTCGAAATCATGAAGTCTAGTCCAATCGGCTGGTTTTCTATATCATTGCTGGGACTACTCGAATTTAAATCTTTTATTTTTATATGTTTTTTAAAAATTAACCCAAAACTCATTTTTTCTGCTGTTTAACGAAACAATACTCTAACCTGTTTAACCCCTTTTCAATATTTCAATTAACAATTTCTTTTGACTATTCTCTCTTTTATTTACTGCACAAATTATTAAAAGCATTTTTTGTGGACAAAATCATAATTATTACTCTGCTAAGGTCTGTCGGTCGTATTACTGCTAAGCAAAAAAATGATTTCGTCTGAATGCTGAAGAAAAAGCCTTAAGGCCAAACTGATTAATAAACCAAACGTCAAATGGAACAACAATACTTAACCATCATCTGTGGCTTTTGTTTGTTGGTGTTGTTGTGTGGGTTTTCTATAAAAATTGGATGGATGGATGGATGGTTGCTTGGTGGTGGTGGCAGTAACAACAACAAAACAAAACCATGACTGTGGTCACAGTGGGTTGCTGACATTTGGTACTTGTGCGGACGGCTTTTGCCTTAACCCCCAAACTCTGGCCACAGGGAAAAGCAGCATCATGGCCACAGCTGTCAACTAAATGTCATATTCAAATAAAAGAAAACAAATTTTTGAAAAAAAAACACAACTTACACCACAATGACTGTGTTAACGGTTCATAACGCAAAAATGTTATCTGTTACTGCTATATATCCTGACGAAGGAATGGTACAATGGTGAGGAGGACAATGGTGACGATGATGATGATACTGCAGAGAGAGAGATTTGTATTCGTTTTCTCATTTTGGTATGATGTGATGCGTATAAACTTCCGTTCGATTATATTTTCATTGTTGTTGGAAGACTGTTGCCAGCTTCTTTTTTGCATATTTTTTTAGCAGGTTTTTGTTCTACTTGGTCACATGGTGTAGTATTGGTATGGACTAGTCGGCTGGACACACTTGTGTTAACATTTGTTGCCGTTTAACTGTAGTGAAAAAGCACTTTGAAGGAATTTCAATAAAATCAACTTTTTTAGCAGGATACTCAAAACTAGGCTCAAAAAAATTAGGTGGAAGCTCTTTCCGTACTAATGTAAATAAATAGGAGAATAAAAACATGGGAAAAAACAAAATATTTATTCGTCACATTGGGCCACATTTGCGTATAAAATTCTTAAAGTTTAGCCATTTTTCTATTTCATGTTTTTTAAATAATTCATTTACTGCTGCTGCGCCCACCCATGAACATAATTTTGGCTCGCTTTTTAAGGGTGAATTGCTCTCAAACAGCACTTTTATGATTTTAAATAATCACCCACAAGTTGATTGCTTTACCCGGACGCATTTATGTTTGGAAACCATACATGTTTGCGTTAATTACGAAATGCACTTAAGCAGCAACAAGTACAGCTGGGTCCTGTTGCTAATTATAATGATGATGGCTACAATGTTACACGGTGTCGTTGTGGCATTTAAATTTAACATTAGTCAAATTTTGTAACAATTAACCCTTGATGTCGGAAAAATTGATACCAAGGAGATGAGTTCGACAAAAGTGTATCATTCATTGTAAGGACCATAGGACAGAATTAATTCGACGCAGGGAAATTTGGGTAGTGAAATTTTTTTTAAAAATACTTTTCAAACGACGACTGGTTATTGGGAAAAATTGGAACATGTTCTTAAAATAAATAATAAATTGGAACATGTTCTTAAAATAAATAATTGAAGAATATTTCTTAAATATGTCCAGGCCCTAATGGTCATAGGAAAAAATTCTTAAAAAAAATTTATTTTAAGAATTATTTCCAATGACCATTGGGGCGTGGAAAAAAATTTTTAAAATAAATAAAAATTTTTTTCCAATGACCATTGGGGCGTGGATTTATTTTAAGAATTTTTTCCAATGACCATTGGGGCGTGGATTTATTTTAAGAATTTTTTCCAATGACCATTGGGGCGTGGATTTATTTTAAGAATTTTTTCCAATGACCATTTGAGCGTGGATTTATTTTAAGAATTTTTTCCAATGACCATTGGGCGTGGATTTATTTTAAGAATTTTTTTCTAATGACCATTGGGGCGTGGATTTATTTTAAGAAATTTTTCCAATGACCATTGGGGCGTGGATTTATTTTAAGAATTTTTTCCAATGACCATTGGGGCGTGGATTTATTTTAAGAATTTTTTCCAATGACCATTGGGGCGTGGATTTATTTTAAGAATTTTTTCCAATGACCATTTGAGCGTGGATTTATTTTAAGAATTTTTTCCAATGACCATTGGGCGTGGATTTATTTTAAGAATTTTTTTCTAATGACCATTGGGGCGTGGATTTATTTTAAGAAATTTTTCCAATGACCATTGGGGCGTGGATTTATTTTAAGAATTTTTTCCAATGACCATTGGGGCGTGGATTTATTTTAAGAATTTTTTCCAATGACCATTGGGGCGTGGATTTATTTTAAGAATTTTTTCCAATGACCATTTGAGCGTGGATTTATTTTAAGAATTTTTTCCAATGACCATTGGGCGTGGATTTATTTTAAGAATTTTTTCCAATGACCATTGGGGCGTGGATTTATTTTAAGAATTTTTTTCCAATGACCATTGGGTCGTGGATTTATTTTAAGAATTTTTTCTAATGACCATTGGGGCGTGTATTATTTTAAATTTTTTTTCAAATGGCCATTGGGGCGTGGATTTATTTTAAGAATTTTTTCCAATGACCATTGGGGCGTGGATTCATTTTAAGAATTTTTTGCAATGACCATTCGGGCGTGGATTTAGTTTAAGAATTTTTTACAATGACCATTGGGGCGTGGATTTATTTTAAGAATTTTTCCAATGACCATTGGGGCGTGGATTTATTTTAAGAAATTTTTCCAATGAAAATTGGGCGTGGATTTATTTTAAGAATTTTTCCAATGACCATTGGGGCGTGGATTTATTTTAAGAATTTTTTCCCATGACCATTGGAGCGTGGATTTATTTTAAGAATTTTTTCTAATGACAATTGGGGCGTGGATTTATTTTAAGAATTTTTCCTAATGACCATTGGGGCGTGTATTATTTTAATTTTTTTTTTCAAAGGGCCATTGGGGCGTGGATTTATTTTAAGAATTTTTTACAATGACCATTGCGCCGTGAATTTATTTTAAGATTTTTTTCTAATGACCATTGGGTCGTGGATTTATTTTAAGAATTTTTTTCTAATGACCATTCGGGCGTGTATTATTTTAAATTTTTTTTCAAATGGCCATTGATTTTTTTCCAATGACCATTGGGGCGTGGATTTATTTTAAGAATTTTTTCCAATGAACATTGGGGCGTGGATTTATTTTAAGAATTTTTTCCAATGACCATTGGGGCGTGGATTTATTGTAAGAATTTTTTTCCAATGATCATTGGGGCGTGGATTTATTTTAAGAATTTTTTTCCAATGATCATTGGGGCGTGGATTTATTTTAAGAATTTTTTCCAATGACCATTGGGGCGTGGATTTATTTTAAGAATTTTTTCCAATGACCATTGGGGCGTGGATTTATTTTAAGAATGTTTTCCAATGACCATTGGGGCGTGGATTTATTTTAAGAATGTTTTCCAATGACTATTGGGGCGTGGATTTATTTTAAAAATTTCTTTTCCAATGACCATTGGGGCGTGGATTTATTTTAAGATTTTTGTCCAATGAACATTGGGGCGTGAATTTATTTTACGATTTTTTTCCAATGACCATTGGGGCGTGAATTTATTTTAAGAATTTTTTCCAATGACCATTGGGGCGTGGATTTATTTTAAGAATTTTTTCCAATGACCATTGGGGCGTGGATTTATTTTAAGAATTTTTTCCAATGACCATTGGGGCGTGGATTTATTTTAAGAATGTTTTCCAATGACTATTGGGGCGTGGATTTATTTTAAAAATTTCTTTTCCAATGACCATTGGGGCGTGGATTTATTTTAAGATTTTTGTCCAATGAACATTGGGGTGTGGATTTATTTTAAGAATTTTTTTCCAATGACCATTGGGTCGTGGATTTATTTTAAGGTTTTTGTCCAATGACCATTGGGGTGTGGATTTATTTTAAGATTTTTGTCCAATGAACATTGGGGCGTGGATTTATTTTAAGAATTTTTTTCCAATGACCATTGGGGCGTGGATTTATTTTAAGAATTTTTTCCAATGACCATTGGGGCTTGGATTTATTTTAAGAATTTTTTCCAATGACCATTGGGGCTTGGATTTATTTTAAGAATTTTTTCCAATGACCATTGGGGCGTGGATTTATTTTAAGAATGTTTTCCAATGACTATCGGGGCGTGGATTTATTTTAAGAATGTTTTCCAATGACCATTGGGGCATTAATTTTTTTTAGAATGTTTTCCAATGACTATTGGGGCGTGGATTTATTTTAAAAATTTCTTTTCCAATGACTATTGGGGCGTGGATTTATTTTAAAAATTTCTTTTCCAATGACCATTGGGTCGTGGATTTATTTTAAAAATTTCTTTTCCAATGACCATTGGGTCGTGGATTTATTTTAAGAATTTTTTCCAACGACCATTGGGGCGTGGATTTATTTTAAGAATTTTTTCCATTGACTATTGGGGCGTGGATTTATTTTAAGAATTTTTTCCAATGACCATTGGGGCGTGGATTTATTTTAAGAATTTTTCCAATGACCATTGGGGCGTGGATTTATTTTAAGAATTTTTTCCAATGAACATTGGGGCGTGGATTTATTTTAAGAATTTTTTCCAATGACCATTGGGGCGTGGATTTATTGTAAGAATTTTTTTCCAATGATCATTGGGGCGTGGATTTATTTTAAGAATTTTTTTCCAATGATCATTGGGGCGTGGATTTATTTTAAGAATTTTTTCCAATGACCATTGGGGCGTGGATTTATTTTAAGAATTTTTTCCAATGACCATTGGGGCGTGGATTTATTTTAAGAATGTTTTCCAATGACCATTGGGGCGTGGATTTATTTTAAGAATGTTTTCCAATGACTATTGGGGCGTGGATTTATTTTAAAAATTTCTTTTCCAATGACCATTGGGGCGTGGATTTATTTTAAGATTTTTGTCCAATGAACATTGGGGCGTGAATTTATTTTACGATTTTTTTCCAATGACCATTGGGGCGTGAATTTATTTTAAGAATTTTTTCCAATGACCATTGGGGCGTGGATTTATTTTAAGAATTTTTTCCAATGACCATTGGGGCGTGGATTTATTTTAAGAATTTTTTCCAATGACCATTGGGGCGTGGATTTATTTTAAGAATGTTTTCCAATGACTATTGGGGCGTGGATTTATTTTAAAAATTTCTTTTCCAATGACCATTGGGGCGTGGATTTATTTTAAGATTTTTGTCCAATGAACATTGGGGTGTGGATTTATTTTAAGAATTTTTTTCCAATGACCATTGGGTCGTGGATTTATTTTAAGGTTTTTGTCCAATGACCATTGGGGTGTGGATTTATTTTAAGATTTTTGTCCAATGAACATTGGGGCGTGGATTTATTTTAAGAATTTTTTTCCAATGACCATTGGGGCGTGGATTTATTTTAAGAATTTTTTCCAATGACCATTGGGGCTTGGATTTATTTTAAGAATTTTTTCCAATGACCATTGGGGCTTGGATTTATTTTAAGAATTTTTTCCAATGACCATTGGGGCGTGGATTTATTTTAAGAATGTTTTCCAATGACTATCGGGGCGTGGATTTATTTTAAGAATGTTTTCCAATGACCATTGGGGCGTGGATTTATTTTAAGAATGTTTTCCAATGACTATTGGGGCGTGGATTTATTTTAAAAATTTCTTTTCCAATGACTATTGGGGCGTGGATTTATTTTAAAAATTTCTTTTCCAATGACCATTGGGTCGTGGATTTATTTTAAAAATTTCTTTTCCAATGACCATTGGGTCGTGGATTTATTTTAAGAATTTTTTCCAACGACCATTGGGGCGTGGATTTATTTTAAGAATTTTTTCCATTGACTATTGGGGCGTGGATTTATTTTAAGAATTTTTTCCAATGACCGTTGGGGCGTGGATTTATTTTAAGAATTTTTTCCAATGACCATTGGGGCGTGAATTTATTTTAGAAATTTTTTCCAATGACCATTGGGGCGGGGATTTATTTTAAGAATTTTTTCCAATGACCATTGGGGCGTGGATTTATTTTAAGAATTTTTTCCAATGACAATTGGGACGTGGATTTATTTTAAGAATTTTTTTTAATGACAATTGGGGCGTGGATTTATTTTAAGAATTTTTTCTAATGACCATTGGGGCGTGTATTATTTTAAATTTTTTTTCAAATGGCCATTGGGGCGTGGATTTATTTTAAGAATTTTTTCCAATGACCATTGGGGCGTGGATTTATTTTAAGAATTTTTTCCAATGACAATTGGGACGTGGATTTATTTTAAGAATTTTTTCTAATGACAATTGGGGCGTGGATTTATTTTAAGAATTTTTTCTAATGACCATTGGGGCGTGTATTATTTTAAGAATTTTTTCTAATGACCATTGGGGCGTGTATTATTTAAAATTTTTTTTCAAATGGCCATTGGGGCGTGGATTTATTTTAAGAATTTTTTGCAATGACCATTGGGGCGTGGATTTATTTTAAGAATTTTTTCCAATGTCCATTGGGCCGTGGATTTATTTTAAGAATTTTTCCAATGACCATTGGGGCGTGGATTTATTTTAAGAATTTTTCCAATGACCATTGGGGCGTGGATTTATTTTAAGAATTTTTCCAATGACCATTGGGGCGTGGATTTATTTTAAGAATTTTTCCAATGACCATTGGGGCGTGGATTTATTTTAAGAATTTTTCCAATGACCATTGGGGCGTGGATTTATTTTAAGAATATTTTCTATACATATCTTCATATTTCCGGTCGGACTTCATAAGTATTTATTTTACTTACATGCTTAACACCTTCATGCAATAGCCCAGTAAATCAAATTGTTAATTAATTTATTACATTTCAATATCGCAACTTCCCATAAAATTTATCCGAAATTCCTATTAAATAGTTGCCTTCTGGGACACAGAATTATTATCCAAACCCTTAAGAAACAATAGCAAAAGCTCAAAGATTTATTTCCATGTTCTCCGATATCTCCACAAAAGTACACATAAATCTTAACCATTTGCTTTATTACGCGTTATTTATGAAGTGTTTAATACATGAGGACTAAAGAAATAAAACAAAAAAATTGGGCAATTTTTTATCCTCACAAAAAAACTTAGTCATGTTTTTGACATACACCAACCGCTACATGGAGGATATATTAGTATCCTTCATATGGCTGGCAGTAGTAATGTATGGCATATATTTGCGGTCATTTTCTATTCCACTGCCCCGGTGATTAGTTGCGCTTGTATTGTGTATTTCTTTTCCTGAGCATTTCTTGGTATGATGTAAAAACTTTGCCTTTAGTCATTGGCTATGGTTTTTGCCTGTAAATATGTGGTAATCTAAGTGTTTACTGGCGACTGGTACTTAGTTTAAGAGGCAGAGGGAGTTTTGTATGCGTATGTGATAAAACTATTTTATAACCATTAATCATTTTCATTGCTCGTCCTTTTTGTTTTTGGAAATCTATGAAATATTTATATTTAATGGCATTGTTTTTTCGGGAAGGAAGTGAAATTTGCTAAAATGCGGCGGGGAGGAGTAGGAATTGATTATTGGTGCAAAGATTTGAGGCGTTGGAAACATTGTTAGATATTCTGTTTAATAAGCGGTCCTTTATTTATAGAAGACCTACAGACAGAAGTAAAATGCCTCAATAGGTCTTCTGTACATAGAAGACATGATGTGGTTTTGTATATATAGAAGCCCTCTATATTAGACCTTAAGAAAACCTCAAATGGTCACTTGTCAATGTAAGACTTCAAGAATTCTTCTATAGAAGACCTCTAATTGTCATCCATCTATAAAAAATAATGTGATCTTTTCATAAAAAACACTCTTCTATAAATACCTTCTATCTATAATAGACCTCAATAAGTCTTCGCTTTCAAGAGGTCTTCTTTCTATAGAAGATCCCAAAATGTATAGAGAATATGGTCTTTTGTCTCTATGTAGTATACCTCAGGACGTGTTATTTTTATAGTAAACCACAAAAGTTCTTCTGTCTATAGAATACCTCTAGAGATATTCCAGCAGAAGTATCAAGTGGTCTTCTGCCTATAAAATACGACAAGTGTTCTTCGGTCTACAGACGATTTTAAGTGACCTTCTGTCTAAAGAATACAACAGGTAGTCTTTTATTGAAGACCTCAACAGATCGTCTGTCTATAGAAGAGCCTAGGAGCTGTGCTGCCTTCGGCAAATCTTAAGAGGTCTTATTTTTATAGTTGGCCTCAAGAGGTATTCTTTATATAGAAGCCTTCAAGTAGATGTATGTCTATGCGAGACCTCGGCCTATAGAAGGGTTCAAAAGGTCCTAAACCTATAGAACACCTTTAGTGTTATTTTATACAATACCTTAAGAGGTTTTGTCTTCAGCAGATCCCAAGAGGTATTATGTCTATAGAAGATCTCAAGAGAGGTCTTCTGTCTATATAAAACACATCAAGAGGTTTTGTCTTTAGAAGATCTCGAAAGGTTCTACAGAAGAGGGTTTCAACAGGTTTTCTGTCATGGATTAAGGGTGTCGTCTAGTTATAGAAGACATCATGGGGTCTGCCATTTATAGAAGAAGCTGCCTACGGAACCCCTCAAGTTGTCTTCTTCGACACCGGATTGTCGCAGAACCTCGCTATATAGCGTTCCGGCCAGTAGCTGTCACCTCAGTGTACATACATATGTTTGTATTTGTATGGTTTTTTGTGTTTGGAGCAGCATATCCTGAAAACCCAAGACCAATTTGGATTTGTACGGGTTTTATAACAATAAATGTCGGGAGTGTGTGCATCTCAGGGATTGTTCTGTGAGGGACTATGTTGCTACATGCTGCAAGAACACAGTTACCAGTGTGTCATCTTCATCAGAATACCAGATTCTTCCGCAGTCCCCCAAACAACAACCGCACACGCAGGACGTAACACAGATCGTTGATATTTCAATCCCTGGAAATGTATCATTTTAGCAATTTAATTGCAATGGACTCCGAGATAAGATCGATGAAATGGGTTCAGGAAACCATACTCGACAACAACTCTGACTTACAGCGTTTTCATGGTTACAACGTACTGAGAGAGGAACGCACCAGAAGTGGAGGTGAGGGTCGTATTTGCTTCATGTTGCAAATACGACCCTCACCTCTACCTTTACTATCTTTCACCTCCCTTCAGATGGAATTTGTGAAAGGAAGAACCCATATTTGATCGATAATCGCCACTAGGTTTACGGCTACTCTGTTCAAACATTAGACTGCGAAGTAAGCATAATGTTTAATGCCATGGTCGATGGCAACAGAATTCCGACAACTAACTACCCCAAGATTCTTGGGGTAACATTCGACAGTATGTTCACGTCGTCCGTGTATGCCACAGCTATCTACGAAAAAGCTGAGATCCTCAAGTCTCTAGCTGGCAACACTCGGAGTGTAGACAAAGAAACCTTGTTGGTTGTAAGCTATGCATATCAGTGCAACGCGATGAAATAATATTCAAACCTTTTATAGCGTTGCGCTGAGAACTGGAAACATTGTTAGATATTCTGTTTAATAAGCGGTCCTTTATTTATAGAAGACCTACAGACAGAAGTAAAATGCCTCAATAGGTCTTCTGTACATAGAAGACATGATGTGGTTTTGTATATATAGAAGCCCTCTATATTAGACCTTAAGAAAACCTCAAATGGTCACTTGTCAATGTAAGACTTCAAGAATTCTTCTATAGAAGACCTCTAATTGTCATCCATCTATAAAAAATAATGTGATCTTTTCATAAAAAACACTCTTCTATAAATACCTTCTATCTATAATAGACCTCAATAAGTCTTCGCTTTCAAGAGGTCTTCTTTCTATAGAAGATCCCAAAATGTATAGAGAATATGGTCTTTTGTCTCTATGTAGTATACCTCAGGACGTGTTATTTTTATAGTAAACCACAAAAGTTCTTCTGTCTATAGAATACCTCTAGAGATATTCCAGCAGAAGTATCAAGTGGTCTTCTGCCTATAAAATACGACAAGTGTTCTTCGGTCTACAGACGATTTTAAGTGACCTTCTGTCTAAAGAATACAACAGGTAGTCTTTTATTGAAGACCTCAACAGATCGTCTGTCTATAGAAGAGCCTAGGAGCTGTGCTGCCTTCGGCAAATCTTAAGAGGTCTTATTTTTATAGTTGGCCTCAAGAGGTATTCTTTATATAGAAGCCTTCAAGTAGATGTATGTCTATGCGAGACCTCGGCCTATAGAAGGGTTCAAAAGGTCCTAAACCTATAGAACACCTTTAGTGTTATTTTATACAATACCTTAAGAGGTTTTGTCTTCAGCAGATCCCAAGAGGTATTATGTCTATAGAAGATCTCAAGAGAGGTCTTCTGTCTATATAAAACACATCAAGAGGTTTTGTCTTTAGAAGATCTCGAAAGGTTCTACAGAAGAGGGTTTCAACAGGTTTTCTGTCATGGATTAAGGGTGTCGTCTAGTTATAGAAGACATCATGGGGTCTGCCATTTATAGAAGAAGCTGCCTACGGAACCCCTCAAGTTGTCTTCTTCGACACCGGATTGTCGCAGAACCTCGCTATATAGCGTTCCGGCCAGTAGCTGTCACCTCAGTGTACATACATATGTTTGTATTTGTATGGTTTTTTGTGTTTGGAGCAGCATATCCTGAAAACCCAAGACCAATTTGGATTTGTACGGGTTTTATAACAATAAATGTCGGGAGTGTGTGCATCTCAGGGATTGTTCTGTGAGGGACTATGTTGCTACATGCTGCAAGAACACAGTTACCAGTGTGTCATCTTCATCAGAATACCAGATTCTTCCGCAGTCCCCCAAACAACAACCGCACACGCAGGACGTAACACAGATCGTTGATATTTCAATCCCTGGAAATGTATCATTTTAGCAATTTAATTGCAATGGACTCCGAGATAAGATCGATGAAATGGGTTCAGGAAACCATACTCGACAACAACTCTGACTTACAGCGTTTTCATGGTTACAACGTACTGAGAGAGGAACGCACCAGAAGTGGAGGTGAGGGTCGTATTTGCTTCATGTTGCAAATACGACCCTCACCTCTACCTTTACTATCTTTCACCTCCCTTCAGATGGAATTTGTGAAAGGAAGAACCCATATTTGATCGATAATCGCCACTAGGTTTACGGCTACTCTGTTCAAACATTAGACTGCGAAGTAAGCATAATGTTTAATGCCATGGTCGATGGCAACAGAATTCCGACAACTAACTACCCCAAGATTCTTGGGGTAACATTCGACAGTATGTTCACGTCGTCCGTGTATGCCACAGCTATCTACGAAAAAGCTGAGATCCTCAAGTCTCTAGCTGGCAACACTCGGAGTGTAGACAAAGAAACCTTGTTGGTTGTAAGCTATGCATATCAGTGCAACGCGATGAAATAATATTCAAACCTTTTATAGCGTTGCGCTGAGAACTGCAACAGTGTGGCTCCTCATGTCTTCAGCGGA
This sequence comes from Musca autumnalis, assembly GCF_047663935.1. Classification (NCBI taxonomy): domain Eukaryota; kingdom Metazoa; phylum Arthropoda; class Insecta; order Diptera; family Muscidae; genus Musca; species Musca autumnalis. The sequence continues at coordinate 51,241,432 of NW_027411644.1, read as the reverse complement.
CCATCTACAGAGTCATATCATATGCTGTTACAACAACAACAAAAGGTCTTATGTTTATAAAAGCCATCAAATGGTTTTCGGTCCATATACTACCTTAAGTGGTTTTCTTTCTAAAACTGCATCAAATGGTCTTCTGTAGAAGACCTCAAGAGGGAGTGGTTTGGTATCTCTCACCTCTTACGCTATCCAAGGACCTACTACAGTTCTTCTATAAAAACTCTTTTCAGCTCATCTATAAAGACACTCTTCAGTCTGTAGTTAATTTTTTTCTTAAATTCTGTAAACATAGTAACTTCGTATTTTTAATAAAAACCCCTTCCAGAAATAATGTCACCATATTATGTTACATACCTCAAGTCTCTTCAAATAAATAATAACCCCAAATTAATAAATTACTCAAATTAATTTCATGTAAGTCTCGAACATGTGATACCCACATATGTATGTGGATATTTGATGTTCCCTGCATAGCTACAACTATAGGTTAAGCGTTTTTTAACTTCTCCTCGAAAAAGAGAACAACTTATCTTTGACAGACAGATATGCAGGGTACACATAAATTATGTTAACATATGTAATTGTGACACATTCTAATTAGAAAATTAATAATTTTAAGTTCTGTGACAAATGTAAAGATCTGTGTGTGTGTGTTTTTTCGAATGTTTAAAACAATGAAAGAATGAAAGTTGTAAAGTGTTTACATTCAACCCTCTGAGCTACACTTACAAGGAGGGTAGAGTGGTTACAGGGGATGGTTAGGATAATTTACAACAATTGTAACTGGAATGTGGCAGTAGAGACTTTACAAAAATGTAGAACCAAGATTTCGACCTCTATAAATCAGCTGGACCATCTATGGAATCGAAGAGAAAATTTGAGGTTATGTATTTAATTTTCATATTTTTACAGGAATATAGATTTTAAGATGTTTAAATTAAAAAAATGTTTAAATAATTAAATTATTAATTTTTGTTTAATTTTTTTTAAATTCCTTTGTAGGGTATTCAAATTTCTATATCGATTTTGCCTTTTATTTTTAACCATAATTTCCTTTTTATCAGCTTTGCTCAAACCCCTTAAAAAAATAAAATTTAATTTAAAGACTTTATGCCTTAGCTTCACCCCAATCATGGTTGCTGTGGTACTTTAATAAACACACACACAGATGTATGTATTTATATATCCACATATGCAACGTTGTATAAGTTGTAATTTTCCTAATATCCATGACCTCAAATTAATCTAGCGAATCCTTGTTCCTTTAACTTTTACTAACCACAAGATGCTCTTTTTTATGGCTATCCCTTTTTGTGTTTGGAGTGTGTGTGATAACAACAACAAGCATTTCACCCCAAACCACCAACAACAATGACTATCGCATTCAACTTGTTTATGTAAAATTCAACTTTGAATCCTTGCCTTGCCCACGTACATTCAGGCATATGTGAGCATGTGTTATGTCAGTCGGTAAATGTCAAATGTGGTTGATTCTCCGTTTCATTTTGTTGGGCTTCCCATTCATTTGTTCTTTATAAGATTTAGATTATTTTGTAAATGTCAACTCGAGTATGACAGGCCAAATGATTAGAATATAAAAAAGTCATTCTGTGGTTCCGCTTTATCAAACGACCTTCTCCGTTTTTATTAAATTTGACTTTTTAAGAGTTTTTTCTTTCTTTATAAAATGTTACCGGAAATTTGATGCTATATGAATATGGTTTATATGAAAGACTTTGCTAACAAAGACTGTTGAGTGTTTTGTGGTGTTTTCTTGCAAAGAAATGAACATTACAGAAGACTTAGAGAACATGCCATTTCACAGAGGACGAAAAGTAGATCCTTAAAAACTATACCATAAAAACCCACGCTTATTGCTTTGCAGTTGCTTGAAAAATATTGTTAAAAAACCATGATTATTGCTTTGCAGTTGCTTGAAAAATATTGTTTAAAAAATCCACGATTATTACTTTGTAGCTGCTTGAGAAATATTGTTTAAAAATCCACGATTAATGCTTTGTAGATGCTCGAAAAATATTGTTTAAAAATCCAAGATTATTGCTTTGCAGTTGCTTGAAAAATATTGTTTAAAAATCCACGATTATTGCCTTGTAGTTGTTTGAAAAATATTGTTTAAAAATCCAAGATTATTGCTTTGCAGTTGCTTGAAAAATATTGTTAAAAACCACGATTATTGCTTTGCAGTTGCTTGGAAATTTTTTTTAAAAAATTCACGCTTATTTTAGTGATGTTTTTTGAAAAATATTTTTTAAAAAATCCACGCTTATTTTAGTGATGTTTTTTGAAAAATATTTTTTAAAAAATCCACGCTTATTTTAGTGATGTTTTTTGAAAAATATTTTTTAAAAAATCCACGCTTATTTTAGTGATGTTTTTTGAAAAATATTTTTTAAAAAATCCACGCTTATTTTAGTGATGTTTTTTGAAAAATATTTTTTAAAAAATCCACGCTTATTTTTGTGATGTTTTTTGAAAAATATTTTTTAAAAAATCCACGCTTATTTTTGTGATGTTTTTTGAAAAATATTTTTTAAAAAATCCACGCTTATTTTTGTGATTTGTTTTGAAAAATATTTTTTAAAAAATCCCGGCTTATTTTTGTGATGTTTTTTGAAAAATATTTTTTAAAAAATACACTCTTATTATTGTCATGATTTTTGAAAAATATTTTTTAAAAAAATCCATGCTTATTTTTGTGAAGATGTTTGAAAAATATTTTTTAAAAAATACACGCTTATTATTGTCACGATTTTTGAAAAATATTTTTGAAAAAATCCACGCTTATTTTTGTGATGTTTTTTGAAAAATATTTTTTAAAAAATCCACGCTCATTTTTGTCATGATTTTTGAAAAATATTTTTTAAAAAAATTCACGCTTATTTTTGTGATGTTTTTTGAAAAATATTTTTTAAAAAATCCACGCTTATTTTTGTGATGTTTTTTGAAAAATATTTTTTAAAAAAATCCGTGCTTATTTTTGTGAAGATGTTTGAAAAATATTTTTAAAAAATACACGCTTATTATTGTCATGATTTTTGAAAAATATTTTTTAAAAAATACACGCTTATTATTGTAATGATTTTGGAAAAATATTTTTTAAAAAATCCACGCTTATTTTTGTGATTTGTTTTGAAAAATATTTTTTAAAAAATCCCGGCTTATTTTTGTGATGTTTTTTGAAAAATATTTTTTAAAAAATACACTCTTATTATTGTCATGATTTTTGAAAAATATTTTTTAAAAAAATCCATGCTTATTTTTGTGAAGATGTTTGAAAAATATTTTTTAAAAAATACACGCTTATTATTGTCACGATTTTTGAAAAATATTTTTTAAAAAATCCTCGCTTATTTTTGTGATGTTTTTTGAAAAATATGTTTTAAAAAAATCCATGCTTATTTTTGTGAAGATGTTTGAAAAATATTTTTTAAAAAATACACGCTTATTTTTGTGATGTTTTTTGAAAAATATTTTTTAAAAAATCCACGCTTATTTTTGTGATGTTTTTTGAAAAATATTTTTTAAAAAATCCATGCTTATTATTGCCATGATTTTTGAAAAATATTTTTTAAAAAATCCATGCTTATTTTTGTGAAGATGTTTGAAAAATATTTTTTAAAAAATACACGCTTATTATTGTCACGATTTTTGAAAAATATTTTTTAGAAAATCCACGCTTATTTTTGTGATGTTTTTTGAAAAATATTTTTTAAAAAATCCACGCTAATTTTTGTCATGATTTTTGAAAAATATTTTTTAAAAAAATCCACGCTTATTTCTGTGATGTTTTTTGAAAAATATTTTTTAAAAAATCCACGCTTGTTTTTGTGATGTTTTTTGAAAAATATTTTTTAAAAAAATCCATGCTTATTTTTGTGAAGATGTTTAAAATTTTTTTTTTAAAAAATACACGCTTATTATTGTCATGATTTTTGAAAAATATTTTTTGGAAAATCCACGCTTATTTTTGTGATGTTTTTTGAAAAATATTTTTTAGAAAATCCACGCTTATTTTTGTGATGTTTTTTGAAAAATATTTTCTAAAAAATCCACGCTTATTTTTGTGATGTTTTTTGAAAAATATTTTTTAAAAAATACACTCTTATTATTGTCATGATTTTTGAAAAATATTTTTTAAAAAAATCCATGCTTATTTTTGTGAAGATGTTTGAAAAATATTTTTTAAAAAATACACGCTTATTATTGTCACGATTTTTGAAAAATATTTTTTAAAAAAATCCACGCTTATTTTTGTGATGTTTTTTGAAAAATATTTTTTAAAAAATCCACGCTTATTTTTGTGATGTTTTTTGAAAAATATTTTTTAAAAAAATCCATGCTTATTTTTGTGAAGATGTTTAAAATTTTTTTTTTAAAAAATACACGCTTATTATTGTCATGATTTTTGAAAAATATTTTTTAAAAAAATCCACGCTTATTTTTGTGATGTTTTTTGAAAAATATTTTTTAGAAAATCCACGCTTATTTTTGTGATGTTTTTTAAAAAATCCACGCTTATTTTTGTGATGTTTTTTGAAAAATATTTTTTAAAAAATACACTCTTATTATTGTCATGATTTTTGAAAAATATTTTTTAAAAAAATCCATGCTTATTTTTGTGAAGATGTTTCAAAAATATTTTTTAAAAAATACACGCTTATTATTGTCACGATTTTTGAAAAATATTTTTTAAAAAAATCCACGCTTATTTTTGTGATGTTTTTTGAAAAATATTTTTTAAAAAATCCACGCTTATTTTTGTGATGTTTTTTGAAAAATATTTTTTAAAAAGTCCACGCTTATTTTTGTGATGTTTTTGAAAAAAATATTTTTTATTTTTGTGATGTTTTTTGAAAAATATTTTTTAAAAAATCCACGCTTATTTTTGTGATGTTTTTTGAAAAATATTTTTTAAAAATCCACGCTTATTTTTGTGATGTTTTTTGAAAAATATTTTTTAAAAAATCCACGCTTATTTTTGTGATGTTTTTTGAAAAATATTTTTTAAAAATCCACGCTTATTTTTGTGATGTTTTTTGAAAAATATTTTTTAAAAAATCCACGCTTATTTTTGTGATGTTTTTTGAAAAATATTTTTTAAAAAATACACGCTTATTTTTGTGATGCTTTTTGAAAAATATTTTTTAAAAAATCCACGCATATTTTTGTGATGTTTTTTGAAAATATATTTTTTAAAAAATCCACGCTTATTTTTGTGATGTTTTTTGAAAAATATTGTTTAAAAAATCCACGCATATTTTTGTGATGTTTTTTGAAAATATATTTTTTAAAAAAATCACGCTAATTTTTGTGATGTTTTTTGAAAAATATTTTTTTTAAAAAAATCACGATAATTTTTGTGATGTTTTTTGAAAAATATTTTTTAAAAAATCCACGCTTATTTTTGTGATGTTTTTTGAAAAATATTTTTTAAAAAATCCACGCTTATTTTTGTGATGTTTTTTGAAAAATATTTTTTAAAAAATCCACGCTTATTTTTGTTGATGTTTTTTGAAAAATATTTTTTAAAAAATCCACGCTTATTTTTTGTGATGTTTTTTGAAAAAAAAAATTTAAAAAATCAACGCTTATTTTTGTGATGTTTTTGAAAAATATTTTTTAAAAAATCCACGCACATTTTTGTGATGTGTTTTGAAAAATATTTTTTAAAAAATCCAGGCTTATTTTTGTGTTTTTTTTTTTTTTTTGAAAAATATTTTTTAAAAAATCCACGCTTATTTTTGTGATGTTTTTTGTTGCAAAATCCACACTTATTTTTGTGATGTTTTTTGAAAAATTTTTTGAAAAAAAATCCGCGCTTATGTCTGTGTTGTTTTTTGAAAAATATTTTTTTTTAAAAAAATCCACGCTTATTTTTGTGATGTTTTTATTGTTGTGATTTTCCTTAAAAAATATTCTTTAAAAATCCACGATTATTGTTGTGATGTTCCTTGCAAAATATTCTTTAAGCAATCTTACTTTCTTACGAACTTCATATGGAAATTCTTTATGATTCAACCTCCCCTATCTAAAGCCTTTCTTTCATAATATTTGCTTCTCTCTTCCAATTATTCCTTACACGTAGTTGTCTTCAAAACATGAATATTAACAAATAAACAAATTTGTTGAGCACATATTTTAAATTAAATAATAAAAAATTAGTTTTATTTCCAATAGGTGGTAATCCGATTCTAATCCTGCCGTGTTTATTGTATGTTCATCAGTACTTCATTTGAGGCGGCTGCCCCACCCATGCACGTACTACACATCAAGGAAGCCAAGTGTATGTTTTTTGTTTAAATTCAATTTTTCAATCATAAATTTTACGTTTTATTGGAATTTACAATTCTGACTCGTCTTGCTCACATTTCGCTTGGAAGGAATTGATTGTGGCGGGGATTTGGAATGTTCGTGCTTTCTGTAAGCGTAACTAAAGTGAATTTATGGCCAAAATATAAAATATGTCGAGTGGGGTTATAGTGTTAGTCATGTTAGCACACACACGCACACATATAACCTGGCTGACTGTCTAACTCTGTAACCAATACTGGATGGCTGGATGGTCATAACCATATATGGTGGCTATAGCCGATTGAAAGGAAGTAAGTTGGGGTACTGTATTTGTCTTGTTTTGGGTCGGTCTATCAATGTTAAGCGACATCCTCTATTATATGACACATGACTTGCATGTCAATGGGTGCTAAGAGCTCACAAAACTTTAACAATAATCTGTGGCATCTAACCCACCTTCCTACCAAAAGCCATGCCACTTGCCACATAATACAGCAATCCACCATGTTCGTCGTCAGATCTTTGTAAATTGTTTTTGTTTCATTTTGCATTCTAAAGAAAATAAGAAACAAAAAATATAACAACAATGTTGTGTTAAATTTGCACAACTTTGCAAAAATGTCAGAACTTGTTTCCCTTTTCTTCTTCTCAAGTTTTCCTCAATGGACAACAATTGTGAAAAATTTAACGCATTGTCCTTGTAAGAATGAGAATTCTGTTTAAAATGGGTGGGGGGTTTGGGGAATGGTGCTGAAGCAGGGAGAAGGACTTGTTGGTTCTGCCCTCCACTTTGTTGTTGACTCCTTCATTTGGCCATAAATAACATTTGGTTTTTGTTTAAAAGGACAAAATATCAATATCCACTTTTGTTTACGCCAAAGAAATGTTAAATAACCACAAAATTTTCATTAGTTGTTGATGTTTTGTTGTGTGAGTGTGTGTGAGTTTTATATCTTTGCCAAAAAGGATATTGAATTTAATAAGAAGGACATGTTTTCAAATTCAAAACACTCTTACACATTTGCAAGGATATTTTAAAAATTCCCAGCCTCCATTTACACTTCTCGCACATCGTTTTGCTTGTATTGTTGTTATTGTTGAAATCTGTTGGTCTATAAACTTTAAATTTATTTCTTTATTTTTTTGTTTGTTTTGTGTGTAAAATTGTTTTGCATAACTTTATTTTTCAATCGTAATCTGGTGCAGGGAAACGCTACATAAGGCAGTTTTTAAGGCTACACGATTGTGATATTCCTTGAAAAATATTCTTTAAAAAATATTGATTATTATTCTGAAGGACTTTGAAAAATATTCTTTAAAAAATATTGATTATTGTTCTGAAGGTCTTTGAAAAATATTCTTTAAAAAATCCACGATTATTGTTCTGAAGGTCTTTGAAAAATACTCTTTAAAAAATCCACGATTATTGTTCTGAAGGCCTTTGAAAAATATTCTTTAAAAAATCCACGATTATTATTGTGATATTCCTTGAAAAATATTCTTTAAAAAATATTGATTATTGTTCTGAAGGACTTTGAAAAATATTCTTTAAAAAATATTGATTATTGTTCTGAAGGTCTTTGAAAAATATTCTTTAAAAAATATTGATTATTGTTCTGAAGGACTTTGAAAAATATTCTTTAAAAAATCCACGATTATTGTTCTGAAGGTCTTTGAAAAATATTCTTTAAAAAATCCACGATTATTATTATGAAGGTCTTTGAAAAATATTCTTTAAAAAAAATCCACGATTATTATTCTGAAGGTCTTTGAGAAATATTCTTTAAAAAATCCACGATTATTGTTCTGAAGGTCTTTGAAAAATATTCTTTTAAAAATCCAGGATTATTGTTTTGAAGGTCTTTGAAAAATACTCTTTAAAAAATCTCCGATTGTTGTTCTGAAGGTCTTTGAAAAATATTCTTTAAAAAATCCACGATTATTGTTCTGAAGGTCTTTGAAAAATATTCTTTAAAAAATCCACGATTATTGTTCTGAAGGTCTTTGAAAAATATTCTTTAAAAAATCCACGATTATTGTTCTGAAGGTCTTTGAAAAATATTCTTTAAAAAATCTCCGATTGTTGTTCTGAAGGTCTTTGAAAAATATTCTTTAAAAAATCCACGATTATTGTTCTGAAGGTCTTTGAAAAATATTCTTTAAAAATCCTCCTCATATTTAAACATAGTGTATTCGTAATTCGTCACATTCTCTTTGAGCAAATATTGGATTGCATTCCAAAAGCTTGTCCTAATAAAATTTGTATCCCAAAGCAAAACTAAAAAACCGAGAAATTTAGTTTCAACAACATATTGTGTTAGTTTTTTCCTTTACAATATTTGAGAATTTCGTATTGTTACTAAATAAAAAAAAACCAACAACAAATGTAAAAATTGTTACAGGCAACATTTGTTTGTCTCTATAAAAAGGGAGAAGTGGGGAGAATTTTCGTAAATTCAATGTGCATTTGTTTCGCACAAAAATCTCATTGAGAATCTTAAATAAACCAGACATGTTTAGGATAAAATATTCTTTCTGTTTGTCTTGGATTTTGTTATAATAAAATTTACTCCGTCGCATTGTCGTCGTTTGTAAGAATTTCGTTTACGCAAATTAGCCATAGCACATTTTGGAGAAACGTGGAGAAATGAAAAAAAAGTTAAAAAAAAAATACAGAAGTATTGTGAATAGCTAGACTTCGTTTAACTCGGATACTTAATTCGTAAGTTTTCATGCTCATCCGTTTTAGTAGTTGGTGCCGGCAGAAGTTTTTAGAGCTATTAGACAATTATCTAAGAAAATATAGACTTGCCCACCGAAAAAAAGTTTTAACGTCGAGGACAACTTGCTGCTAAAATATTAAAAATCCGAGACATGTCCTTAAACTGCAATTTTGCAAAAAAAACAAATGAAATGTTGTGTGGGATGTACCCGAAGGACATGCCGTATTTTATCGATATTCGAACCTAACCAAATCAAAATCGGCTAATCTCTAAGAGAGTCAAGCTGAAACACATAACAACGTTTGAGTAAAGTTTTGCGTTGGGCGTTGACAAAAACAACAACAACAACAGGGCGATGCCGACACCAAATTCCGGTGTTGATGTGTTTGCCGGCATATATTTCAAATGAATTTGAATTTTTCGGCTTCATGCCCAACAGTGTAAAAACGGCCAAAACGACACAAAACTTTCACTTTTTAACTTTTGTTGGAAGGATCATCTTCAAACTTGATCTAAGTTTGCACAAAATATTACAACTTCTTGTTAATTATTAATAATTGTTTTTATTAATTGTTTCATATACAGTTCATTTTAGTTTTCATTCCTCAGTTTTTTACATATTTTTTTAAAAATAACCATAGCCTCCGTAGCCTCCGTATCCTCGTCTATAACCGCCACCACCACCGTAACGGTATCTGCCATAACCACCACCACCGTAACCGCCATAGCCTCCACCGAAACCACCATAGCCGCGACCTCCGTAACCACCAAACCCACGTCCGCCATAACCTCCAAAACCACCACCGAATCCGCCAAATTGCCGCTTAACACGTTGTAACTCCTGGTCATGCTCCTCCGAGAACTGATTATCCAACTCTTGGCCCAAGGCAATGGATATTAATGTCAACATAAGGCAAATTAACAGAAATACTGAGAAGCTGCGCATTTTCCCGCTTTATTTCGAATATGATGTTTAATGAAATTTAATAATTCTAACTATAGTTTCTCACTGAAATTGTATTGCACTTTTATAGGAAATAAAATTTTGACTAATCATTAAAAATTAACATTACAGTACAAAAAAAATTAAAAGTGGTAATAAACAAATTCTCTATTATTTTCCAAAACACCTACAACGTATAGTGACCCAAAATTGGCACAGTCATGCGAAATTAAGTGTAGTCTGTTGCATTACAAAGTTTCTATTGATGTGTAATGTACAAAATTGTGAGAATTGTTTGGGGGGTTAGGAATATACACGGATTTCGGATTTCTTTAGACAATCTTAAAAGTAGCACCATCATCCATGACGTAATTTGGTGGAATGAGGAAAATAATGGGAATTCCCCGCGTATGAATAGATGTTGTAGGGGAAGAAATTGATTTTAATTGATGAGTAAAACAAGTAAAAAAGTATCGGTTGGCATTGCCGACAAAGATATACCCTCAGCCTGTGTGGATTGAAATACTTTTTTCCAAAACAAAAAAAAAAAAAAAAAAAAAAAATGTATTTAGGGGGGTTTTCAAAATTTTGGGCGTATGCAGGACTAAAGTATGGATAGGATTAAAGCTCAAAAATTTGCGGGGATATCGATAGATAGGTCTTTTTCATAAAACTAGCCTGCGAAAAACATAATATCGCTGTAAATAGGGCCACTAGGAAAACATTCGGTAAAAAGGACCCTCGAACCACACAAAAATTTTGAGCATTTTTGTGTGTGAATATAAACTAAGTTTTGACAATATTTAGAGATCCAACGTTTAGACCAAATCTGTTGCTAGTTCTATGAGAAATCTCGCGTACCATTTAGCGAATATTTTCGAAATTTTAAGGGTGAGGTACCGGAAGGAGTGGACCTATAAGCACCACTTTCGAATTTCATCTAATATTCGAAGAAATATTGGAATATCCCAAGTGCGGGCGAACGCAGTATTCGGTTCGAGCCCTCCAGCCACTACATATGGTGCCATAGGGGTTTTTTACAACTTTCGGGCTGTTTTCTCAAGAAGTATGGACTTGCCCCTGAAAAAACTTTTACTGGCTTAATTGAGGTAGTGAATGCAAGTTGCTTCAACAAAAATCAAAGTGATTCGAGAGCAGGTCTTAAAGTGAAATTATCCAAAATTTTGTGTGGGAGGAACCCGTAGGAGTGGACAAATATAGTCCATATTCGAACCTGATCTATATCTGGTAGATATTTTAGGATGTGTAAAGTATGGACCAAATCGGTTACTCCCATCAAGAGTTATCGTGCGGACAATTTTTCCGAACAGTTTTGAAATTTTGTGGGGGAAGCACCTTCGAATCTTCGAACTTTAAGTAAGTTTGCACAAAATATTGCGAAGACCAAATTTTGGACCGAATCTGCAGATCCGTTCGAGAAATATCTTGCGTTCCAACCACTACACACGGTGTCATAGGGGCTCTTTGCAACTTTTAGGCTTTTTTCTCAGGATGTATGGACTTGCCCCTGATGAAACTTGCACCGTCGTATGGGGGGCAGTGAATACAAGTTGTTGCAACAACAAGTAAGAACGGCGTTTAGTTCGGCCGGGCCGAACTTGTTATACCCTCCACCACAAGTTGTATTGAAGTAAAATGGAATAATTAGTTTCCTTTCGTGTATGAAGAAGACTTAATACTAAATTTCAGCAATTTTGGTAAAACAATGTGAGGCACCATTCTATGGGGGCTATTTCAAAACGTCGATCCATACCGACAAATTTATGACGGAATGTTTTTAGACTCAAAGAAGGCTAAATACCAAATTTCCTATATTTCTCTAAGAGAACTTAAAATATAAAGAAACTTAAAAAATACCGAAAATCAAGAAGTACGCTTCTATGAGGATATAGGAAGACGTGGACCTATAGTGATAATACTCTTCTGGAATATTTTATAACTCTTGAAAGACTAAATAACGAATTTCATCCATTTCGGTGGGATATTGACGTCACAATCTTCAGTATTACGGGAGGTACCGTTCTAAGGGGGCTATATCGAAACGTGGACCTATACCGACGAATATTAGTCCGAAATTGGTCAATATGAAAGCGTGGACCTGTACAGATAAATTTCTGGCGAACAGTTTTATATCACATTGAATACTAAATACCAAATTTCAGCCATTTCGGTGGAATATTGAGGCCACAACGTTCAAAATACCGAAAATTGGGAGGTCCCGTTCTATGGGGGCTATATGAAGGCGTGGACCTGTACCGACAAATTTCTGGGGGAAAGTTTTGTACCTCCAACGAAGACTAAATACCAAATTTAAGCCATTTCGGTGTGATATTGAGACCAGAACCTTCAAAATACCGAAAATCGGGAGGTACCGTTTATGGGGGCTATATGAAGGGGTCGACCCATACCAGCAAAATTCTGGGGGAAAGTTTACTACCACCAAAGAACACTTAATACCAAATTTCATCCATTTCGGTGTGATAATGAAGCTAAACCCTTCAAAATACCGAAAATCGGGTGGTACCGTTCTATGGGGGCTTTATCAAAACGTGGACCGATGTAGCCCACGTTCTAAATTGCAAAGCTCTGTTTTAAAAACTGCGAGTTAGAATTTTACCCTGGTCAAGACATTCAGCTAAGTGCTCACTTCTGCGTCTATGAAGTGAACAGATTGATCGTAGATTTAGTGGCGGATGTTTGAGAATTGCTTACGTGGAAGAATGTGGTAAAATCAGTCAAATAGGAGTTCAGCCTATCGCAAATGACATTAGGGAAGGTATCTGACGCCAAGATCGTACACTCATTCGCATACGTTATGATCTCATTGCCGTATGGAGGGAATGGAATACAGGAGAGGTAGTGGTTAAACAGTTTCGGAGATATCACCCACCTTGTGCGTCACCATCGCTTTTTTATCGCAAAGCTTTCTCCGAGTGAGTTCTCGAATAATATGTGTAGAGATGGCATGCAGAGCTGTCGTGCTGTGCTACTTACGGAACCCATATTGATGATCGGCAACAGGATAGATATTTTTAAAGCTGGTAAGAAGAAAAGCTTCAAGAGTCTTTGCTACGGGTGACAAAAGCGAACTCGGTCTGTCTGTACGATTCACTTTTGCTGACATTCTTGCCTTGCTTCAGTACCGGTATCACCCTGCCCATTTTCCAAACTTCGGGAACGATGTGAGTAGCTAGCAACAGTTTGAGAACTTTGGTGAGATACTTAACTCCCGGCTCATTCAGCTGTTCCGGCATTACCATGGAGATTCCAGCAAGGTCCATTGCTTTGATAAATTTAGCATTACTGATGACATTCGCAATATCATCCACTGTAAATTGTGGTGGTCCATCCCCGGCAGGACGTAGTACTTTTCTCTTAGTCCTGTCACTCTCCGTGTGCTCGACAAACTGTCGATTGAAATAACTTGCGCACCTCTTCGGTACAGTTAGCGTTACGTCGCCTTCTTTCCAGGGTTTGAGATTGATTTAACCTTTGTCAACAATTTACTTATTCCGGCTCCAATGTTGCAACTCGTCACTGGGGTTGGTACAACGAAGCTTGCACGCTCATTTGTTAATCCCGTCGCCTTGCCTGGAAAATTTGGTCTCACTTCGGTTATTCGACCAGCAGGTATATGGCGAGCGGCTGCAGCAGTGATGGTGTCCCGGAACGTCAATTCTGCTACCCGAACATCAGACGGGTTGGTGAGATCTCTGAAGGGGCGATTCGTGAACTCTTTGAAATATGGCCAATTGGCTTTCAAATGATTGATGAAAGTGAGACGTTCAGATGCATACATTTCCTGAGTATTTCAGCAAAGTGGTTTCTCTACAAGTGGTGTCGTAAGAAACGTCGTCCGGACACGGAGATAAGAAGTGGGCCCCATTTCATTGAGACAATATGAATAGACGTGCACTCGTTGATATGGGAGATGTCTCCCTTGTCCTTTCGGGGTGCTGTGGGAAAATATGTATGTGTGTATGTCTGACCCGAGAGAAACGACGGGTTGCCAGGTGACTTCATTTGTCAGAGCAGTTATATCTGGCCAACTGTGATACTCTCCGCTAATTCTGACCGTGCAAATCGTGGAGCTATCAATCTGCTCAGCTATCACTATACCCCTTTGATCATTGCCGAGGACCGAATGCCACAAGTCATGATGAGCATTAAGTCCCCCAAGACCAGTCTGTTATAACCTTGCAACTCTACCTCGGCATTTCCAACTCTGACTGCTACACCCATGTATTCCATGTGCGGGTCATTTGAGCCAGGCACAAGTGAGATAGGTCTGTACTAAACAGACTGGTGCAATAGGAAAGCTAATACCCCACCTCCACTTCAGTTGTGATCCTTCCTCAGTATGTTGTAACCATCACACTGGAGGCTGTGATTACACAGCATGCAGAAACATAGTCCATAACATGGACAAGTCAAAATCTACCTCTGAAGTGCACCAACTTGGATGTTGATGTGACAAAGTTTGCAAATCAATATTGGTTCTTGGTTTTCCTCCGTACCGGCACGGAACAAAAGAATCTGGAGCAGGCATTCGGGGATATGTTGCTCCCAACAAGAAAAAAAAAACAAGTAAAAAGTCGTTAAATTCGTCCGGGACGAACTTTTTATACCCTCCACCATAAAATATTCTTAACTAAAATGGAATAATTATTAAAATTTTTCGACCACGGATACCCCAAATGCCTAAATTGTCTAATCTAAAAAATATGTTCAACCAGGTGGTATCTTTGTATTTGAATGGGGGCTATATCAAAGGTGTACATATCTAGACAATTTTTGGTGGAAAAGTTTTGTAACTGTAGGGAATTTCAAAATGTCAAATTACTGGTAGTTCCGTCAAACAATGTAGCTATGGCCATCAAAATACCGAAAATCGGGAGATACTGTTATATAGGGGCTGTACAAAAACATGGACCTATGTTGGCGATTTTTAGTGAAGAAGTTGCGTCACCAGTGAGAACCTAAAATGCCAAATTACAGTTAATTCGATATAAAAATGCAGCTGAAACACTAAAATTACCGAAAATCGGAAGGTACCGTTATATGGGATATATTTCGTGTTGACTGAGAACCTCAAATGTCAAATGACAGCTAATACGTTTAAAAATTGTAGATAAAATCATTACTTACTTACTTAGCTGGCCCATTACAGAACATTGGTTCCATAGACCGAACTAAGAAAAAATCTCCAATTCTCTCTTTTTAGGGCTTCGCTTTCTGGAATACCGCGCCTTGTCATCTCTTCATCCACTTGTTTGCGACATCTAGTCTTTGGCCTGCTAATTCTGCGTGCACCGCCATGTGTCCCGAATTTATACGCCTTTTAGCGGGTTCATCATCGCTCATTCTTTTTATATGGCCTAGCCACCATCAACTTGGTCTTCTCGCCGTTTACCGACAGTCCCACTTTAGCAGATTATCCTACGACCTTCATAAAGGTATCGGTTACTTCTTTTACTGATCGTCCCATGATGTCTATATCATCAGCATAAGCAAGTAACATGTGGCTATTGGTGTAGATTGTGCCACTTCTTTTGACGTTTGCCTCTCGTATAACCTTTTCTAGCAGGATGTTGAAAAGGTCACACGAAAGGCTGTCTCCTTGCCTGAAACCTCTTTTGGTACAAAACTCTTCGGAGAGGTTCTTTCCTATTTTAACTGAAGATCTTGTGTCAGTTAGAGTCATTTTACAAAGCCGAATGAGCTTTGCGGGGATACCAAATTCAGACATTGCTTGGAATACCTTTGAACGCAGTGGGCTGTCGAAGGCTGCTTTATAATCGACAAAAAGGTGGTAGGTGTCGATCTGCATCTCTTGGGTCTTCTCCAGGATTTGGCGCAGGGTAAATATCTGGTCAATGGTGACTTGGCAGGTCTAAAACCGCATTGGTATGGTCCAATTATTTCGTAGACCATGGGCTTTAGTCGTTCGCACAATATCCCTGACACTATCTTGTATGCGATAGGGAGAAGACTTATGCCCCTACAGTTGGAGCATAAAGTCTTATCTCCTTTCTTAAGGACGGGACACAGGATGCTCAGGTTCCAATCGTCGGGTACGCGTTCTTCCTGCCAAATGGAGCTAACTAGCTGATGCATACAACTTATCAGCGTGTCGCCTCTCCGCCTCCATCAGCTCCTGCTGCCTTATTATTCTTCAGCCGGTTTATTGCTGTCTTTACCTCATCTTGACCGGGTGGTATACATTCAATACCATCTTCTTGGATTGGATCTGTGGTATCTTCGTCGACTTCGCTACTATTGGATACCAACAGTTTGGAAAAATGCTCCTTCCAAACCCTTAGCACACTATCTGTATCAGTTACCAGATTACCTTGCTGGTCTCTACAGGAGGATGTGCCAGTTCCAAAGCCATCAGTTTGATGTTTCACTCTTTGGTAGAATTTTCGGACTTCATTCCGTCTCCTATACATCTCGATTTGTTCACACTCCCGCTTTTCCATCTCTCTCTTTTTCCTGCGGAAAAGACGTTTCTCCTCTCTCCTTTTCTCCCGATACCTCTATCGTGCGCTACGCGTTGCTACTGATAGTAAAGTAGCCCTATATGTCGCATTTTTCTCTTCGGTAGCAGCACGACACTCCTGGTCATACCATGGATTCCTTGGTAGAGGTCTCTGGTATCCAAGTATTGATTTTGCGGCTGTTTGCATGGAGCCGTTTAGCCATTGTCCTGATATGTTATCGGGACGAGGAGTGCTTTGATTAAGCAGTTGGGCCAGTTGAGTGGCTATCTGTTGTGATTGCAGCTTACCAATGTCCAACTTCCGTGTTGTATCTGTTCGCACTGTGTTTGCTACGTTTAATCTGGTACGTACCTTTGCTGCAAGAAGGTAGTGGTCCGAGTCTATGTATGCACCTCGCAACGTGATCAATTTGATTTCTTGTTCTTTGATCTGGCGACAGCCAGGTGCCCTTATGAATAGCGAGATGCTTAAATCTGGTACTGCTAACTACCATGTTTCTTACAGCTGCAAAGTATATCAGCCTCATACCATTGTCAGATGTTTCACTGTGTAGACTGAATTTCCCGACTGTTGGGCCAAAGATATTCTCCTTTCCATTTTGGCATAAAAATCTTGTCATGGGCAGGGCAACGGTCATAAG
Organism: Musca autumnalis; assembly: GCF_047663935.1. Lineage (NCBI taxonomy): Eukaryota > Metazoa > Arthropoda > Insecta > Diptera > Muscidae > Musca > Musca autumnalis. The sequence goes on along the minus strand of NW_027411644.1, from coordinate 51,224,293 downwards.
TTTCTTCTAAGCGCTCGTAAAATATATCTATGGTCTGTTCGTCCTTGTCTTCAGTGGGAGCATGAGCGCAAATAAAGGTGATGCTGAACAATTTTGCTTTTAATCGAATTGCAGCGAGTCTTTCATTCACTGGGGTGAAGCTGGAGACCAGATGTTTTAACCTCCGACCAACTACAAATCCGCAACCAAACTCATGCTTTGTGTCATGGCAGCTATAATATAGTGCGTCACCTTTAGGTGTTGTTGTGACGCCTTTCCCGTTCCATCGTTTTCCTGCATGGCAGTAATATCGGCCTTGTACTTTTCAAGTATATCTGCCAATGCGTAAACTGCACCTTCTCTATAAAGAGTGCGAACATTTCAGGTGCAGAATCGCAGATCATGGTCCTTAAAACGTTTGCGGGGTTCGTCGACTTTAGAGGGGTTTGTTTTTCTTTTCTTTCGTTTTTTCATAGTAGGCTGTTTTTTCTAGGGGAGGGTTACCTACCCGACGCCCAAATCCAAGTTTTTAACGTTCTTATGGGTGAACGCGCGGAACATGTTAGCTCACTATCTTTAACGGGTGTTAAAGGCAGTTCCCCAGGTGACATTGCGGGGAGGTCAGTGTCCACTTAAGATGAAAGAGGGACCATGATAAATCCTGGGCTTTGCCATGTTAAAGCCGGTCAGGACCTTTCCTTGGTAACTTCCATCCCCTACATCACCCATGCCATATTCTCCAATATTTTGGCCTAATTTTTTGGTTTCCTTAAATCCAATATGTTAACTATCGAATCCCATATAGAAATTAAGAATCGGTGACGGCAGGAAAATCAATTTATGAACCACTGTGCGTAGTAAAAATAGCGAGCAATACGAACTGCTTTACAAAGATTATGCTTTCTAGGTCCTGATTATAATTTGATGGATGAATAAGATATCGATATCTAATAATAAATCTTTTTTAGTTTAAATTTAATTCCAAAGAACAAAATAAAGTTCTTATCTCAATAATCTGGTAGTCTATGAACAATATCTACCTACCTCTGAGCTGCAATCTGTAGCTTAAATAAACAAGATAACATTTACATTGGCAGTTAAGTTTAAATTTCAAAAGACAAAGAAGTGAAATATTAACATTTAACACTTCTTAAAGCGGAAGCTACGCCTTAGCGCAACCAAGTAAACGCCAGGCATAAAATGGGGTGCATATTTAATGCCTAACACCCATCAACAACAGAATAAATGATGTGCTACACGTAAATCCACTAATACGCTGCTAGTCAAAGGTAAAAAAACGTACACCAAGAGAAGGAGGATAAGCACACAAACCGACAACAACAACGATGGGGAATTCACACAAATGTCAAATACAACGGAAATGTAAATGTAACCAAATCAAAAAAAGCTCAGTAGAAAATATAAAAAAATACAAATCACAATTCAAAAGTAATGTTGGAAAAACACACACACAGTGCCTCTGAGAACTAATGGGAAATGAAATAAACCACAAGTAGGTGGTAATTTGTTAAATTTCCCCTTAAGCACTCTCGAGGGCAAATCACTACCACACAATGACTTCTCATACCCTCATTGTGGAGCAAGGCAGGCAACAGGAAAAAAATAACTTCAACTTCACTACATTTAAGTGTGTAATGTTTTAGATTTAGATCTACTCCCCACGTACTTGCAACGCTTTCCCCGGAAAAGGGAGTCACAAACAAAGGACAATAAAAAAAGAAGAAATGTGCAAATGTAATTTTGGCACATACGATGACAAGTCTCCAGGCTCGCTGGGTTTCATGTTACCACTACAATTCAGAAAGAAGTGCAAATGAAATTGACAACCATTGCCAAAGTGTTTGGGGAACATTTAGAGTTTTTTTTGAAATGTTGCCTCTTTGGGGAGCATTTGTCAAGCAACCGCAAGACAAATAGACATAAGAATTGTTTTTGTTATTGGTTTAAGTAAGTGGTTATGTTTGAATTTAAAATACACGTTAAAACTAATTTACATACAATTGTGAATGAATGATGAGGAGGAGTGAGTCAGGAAAAGAATATGTTTTCTTAAGAAGAAGCATACTTTTAGGCTTAAGGAGATAAGTTGTGTAAATGTTAAGAATTGTATTGTAAAGATTATAGCTACATATCGTCACCATAAATGCCCGAAGACGTAACCCACAAACCAAAACTTTACAGGAGAAGCTAAAAATGTTATAAAATAAAAACTGTTTTATAGAATAGCCTCCATATATATCTTTTTCAAATATATCTCTAATATCAATTGATATATGTAGAACAATACCTGAGAAAAATGTAAAAAGAAATTACATCTTGATGATTAAGACCTAGAAGATTCAATTTGATGGAGTTTATGAGTTCACAAGTTTTGTTCTTCATTCATGAATTCTAATTTCCTAATGGTTTGGAAGATATAGTCCTGACAAAATTACCCCTCTTCACATTAAAGCCTCAAACCTTTGAATGCCTATAACCGCGAAAGTTGATGAGATAGGAAAAAAACGGTGAGACACGTGTCTTCTCTTTTTTGATCTTCTATCACGCAGAATACGGTTAATAATTTTCGTGTTGCATAGTGTATACTAATTCATTGAACTTCAATATTAGTTCTGCAACAAATATATAGCCAAATTATACACATAAATAAATGACTATTGTTATTATCATTGACTGCAAAATCTCAAATGGACTTTACCAAAAAATAGAATTGCAAATCAAAGAAATATATTCAAGCAATACATTTCCAAATGAAGTAAAACGCCAAGAGCAACAAAAAAATACATTCCCATAAGCAATCTATAAAAAAGGACAAATTCGTACATTCCTGTTGCTGTCAACGTCAGACAAAAAGTCAATTCATATAAATTAAAAGCCGACATTGTATGTGTCTCCTTAATGTCATAGCTTTCAATAGCCATCCAGTGACCAACCATACAATAGTGGGTGATAATGGTCACATAAAAAACACCTGAATAGTCCATTTACTTAGTTTCGTGTTTATTGTCCTTTTTATTTCAATTTCCACCCATCCCCCTTCCTCTCCCATGTGAGAGAGGCAATTTAGCTACGGCAAAACACCTAATGGTCATTTCCCTTACCAAAGTTGTGGAGGGGGGTTATAAAACACAACAAAAAACTAAAACAAACTATGACACTAACTTCCAATACCTGCTACGGAAATTGATTAAGGACTTACATGCTTTAGAGATTTCCTAATACAAGGTAACTTTTTTAAGCTTCCCCATAAACGGAATTGTGGTACAATAAAGCAACCAGTAAAGTGGTTATACACCCCCCCACCTTGCAATTGAAGTGTTTAGGAAATTCCATGGAAAAGTCTGAAGAACAAAGGGATGCTTTGGACAAAAACAGCAACACCCTCTAGATAGTTGTGTTATCCTTTGACTAATGTCTGCCATAAAAAAATGACCACTAAGTATATAGAGTGGAATGCGAAGATCTCCGTATCCATTGTAGTTGTGTCATGATGTTATAGGTGGCTGTAGAGCTTATCGCACAACAGTTCTTGTCCTTATGTTCCTTGTATTTCCGTTTTCTCTTAACACAAGTTATGTTTTAGTTTATAACCTGTAATAAATCAAATTTACTTGTTTCCGTAAAAATGTTGCAAACAAAAAACGATAGTTGGATAAGGTGTTCTTCGAAAGGGGGTCTTCTTAAAAATATTTTTCAGCAAACAGCCAGATTTTTAAAGTATTTATTTTCACTCGCCAACTGATGTGTGTAATTTTGCGTTTTAACGTGTTTCCACCGCCGAACGTTATGCAAGTAAGACAATAATAATAATAATTGTTCCACAAACATCCCGGAAGGAACAAGGGAGACTTCTCTCAATAATAAAACAAGTAAAAAAAGGTTTAAGTTCGCCCGGCCGAAGCTTTTAAACCCACCGCCATAAAATATTCTGAGCATATATGGATAAATTAATTGTTTCTCTTTTACGAATGTATCGTACCAATGTCCATAATTATTGGTCGATAAGTTTTTTTTCCCAAATACCTAATATTACCTATTTCGGTCTGCTAAAAACATGAAAATATCTGAAATCGGGCGGCACACAGTGTTGCCGTAGTGGACAAAAATCGAAAAATGTGATGTTAACTTTTTTGTATATGTTTACGTTTCTTTCTTACAGTAAACAAGAATTTTGTCGATATGTGCATCCATAACGAAGTTATAGCTCTTTAAATATGAAAAATATTTTCCAGGTAATCTAAAGCGATAATCATGTGAAAATTAGACGACAACTAAAATAATTATTTTTGAAAATTTTGTTGATAATATTAAAAGTTTTGGATGGGGATTTGATGGTTGGCGTATAAATGTAACATTTGAGTACAATAACTTGACATTATCAAGAATTAAAAATTGAAATTTGATAAAAAATATAAATTCTTAATATTTCGTAGAGTATATCTTTTGGTTGTCACCTATTACCACCTTGGCTCTTGATTCTCGTTAATTGGACATCTCTTCCGAAGCGAAATGTGTAAAAACATTCTGCCCATCCCCGGAACCTTCTGAGATATATCGGTTCAGATTTGGATATATACGCCCCATATATATCTTTTCTCGATTTTGCTACAACTCGTTCAGTTTTGATCAAATAGCCTTCAAATTTAATATGTGTTATTTTCTAAGACCCCTGAGTAGCTACACCATCTTTTACATAAATCGGTTCAGATTTGGATATAGCCCTATATATATATATATATATAGTATGGAGGGTATATTAAGTTTGTTTTTCTGTTTGTAACACATCGAACTAATCATTTGCGACCATATCTTAACATATAAAAGAGCTTTGTAAGTGAGTGAGTGAGTGACTGGCAGATCATCGCCCAGACGAAACGGCTGAAGCTAGAAACTTGAAATTTTGAGTGTGGGTTGTTGTTGGTGTGTAGGGGTGAGATAAGGCTTGGTTTTTGGAAATTCGAACTAGAAGGGTACGAAAAGTACTAAAAGGTACTAAATGTGGTACCCTTTGTATTAGCCAAACGGAAAGAGCTAGAATTCTGAAATTTTGCATGAGGGTCACTGATGGAGAGTTAGAAAGATGTATCAAAGGGTTTTTGGAAATTCGACCTATAAGTGTACGAAAAGTACTAAAAGTTTCTATATTTGGTACCAATTGTATATTTTGAATGGATATACCTAAAATCTTGACATTTGGTATGGGAATCTAGGTTGGGAAGTGATGCTGATATAAGGAAAGGGTTTTGGAAATTCGTACCTATGTGTACGAAAAATACTAAATGGTACTAAATTTAGTACAATTTTGATTTGGTAGAACGGATAGCGCTGGAAACCTGAAATTTGGAGTTGCGATTACTGTTGGAGTATAGGATTGACGTAGTTTGGGAAATTCGTACTTATGGGTACGAAAAGTACTAAATTGTACTAAATTTGGTACAATTTAGATTTGGGTGAACAGATAGAGCTAGAAACCTGAAATTTGGAATTAAGATTATTGTTAAAGTGTAGGATTGAGATATGGAGGTAGTTTTGAAAATTCGTACGTATGTGTACGAAAAGTACTAAGTGACACTAAATTTGGTACAATTTGGATTTGGGTAAAAGGATAGGACTGGAATTGAAATTACTATTGCAGTGTAGGATTGATATATGGGAATAGTTTTGGAAATTCGTACTTATGTGTACTAAAAGTACTAAATTTGGTACAATTTGGATTTGGTTGCGCGGATAGTGATGCAATGATGAAATTTGGAATTAAGATTACTGTTAGAGAATAGAACTAAGGTAGTTTTAGAAATTTGTACTTTTGTGCACGAAAAGTACTAAATAGTACTAAATTTGATACAATTTGGATTTGTGAGAACGGATAGAGCTGGAATCCTGAAATTTGGAGTTATTTTTACTGTTGTAGCATACGATTGAGGTAGTATTGGAAATTCGTACTTATGTGTACGAAAAGTACTAAATGGTACTAAATTTGGTAAAATTTTGATTTGGGTGAAAGGATAGAGCTGGAATCCTGAAATTTGGAGGTATGATTACTGTTTGAATATAGGATTGGGGTAGTTTTGGAAATTCGTACTTATGTGTACGAAAATTACTAAATTTGATACAATTTGGATTTGCTTACAGAGATAGTGAGTTACGTAGGGGATGGAAGATACCAAGCAACGGTCCTGACCGGTTTTAACATGGCAAAGCCCAGGATTTATCTTGGTCCCTCTTTCATCTCAAGTGGACACTGACGTCCCCGTGGTGTCACCTGGGGAACTGCCTTTAACACCCGTTAAAGGTAGTGAGCTAACATGTGCCGCGCGTTCTCCCATAAGAATGTTAAATACTTGGGTTTGGGCGTCGGGTTAGTAACCCTCCCCTAGAAAAAACAGCATACTATGAAAAAACAGCATACTATGAAAAGTTGACGAACCCCGCAAACGTTTTAAGGACCATGATCTGCGAATCTGCACCTGGAATGTTCGCACTCTTTATAGAGAAGGTGCAGTCTTCGCATTGGCAGACGTACTTGAAAAGTACAAGGCCGATATTACTGCCATACAGGAAATACGATGGATTGGGAAAGGCGTCACAACAACACCTAAAGGTGACGCACTGTATTATAGCTGCCATGACGTAAAGCATGAGTTTGGTTGCGGATTTGTAGTTAGTCGGAGACTAAAACATCTGGTATCCAGCTTCACTCCAGTGAATGAAAGACTTGCTGCAATTCGCATAAAAGCTAAATTCTTCAAAATCAGCTTTATTTGCGCTCATGCTCCCACTGAAGAAAAGGACGAACAGACCAAAGATATATTTTACGAGCGCTTAGAAGAAACATATGACAGTTGCCCTGCCCATGACATTAAAATCATTCTAGGCGATTTTAATGCCAAAATTGGAAAGGAGAATATCTTTGGCCCAACAGTCGGGAAATTCAGCCTCCACAGTGAAACATCTGACAATGGTATGAGGCTGATAGACTTTGCAGCTGCAAAAAACATGGTAGTTAGCAGTACCAGATTTAATCATCTCGATATTCATAAGGGCACCTGGCTGTCTCCAGATCAGAAAACAAGAAATCAAATTGATCATGTTGTGATAGATGGAAGACATTAATCGAGCGTGTTGGATGTACGATCGTTCCGAGGCGCAAACACTGATTCGGACCACTACCTTGTTGCAGCAAATGTACGCACCCGCTTAAACGTAGCAAACAAAGTACGAACAGACACAACACGAAAGTTAGACATCGGTAAGCTGCAATCACAACATATAGCCACAGCATATTCCACACAACTAGCCCAACTGCTTAATCAAAGCACTCCTCATCCCGATAACATATCAGCGCAATGGCAAAGCATTGCCCACTCCATGCAAACAGCCGCAAAATCCATACTTGGATACCAGAGGCCTCCACCAAGGAATCCATGGTATGATCAGGAGTGTCGTGCTGCCACCGAAGAGTAAAATGCGGCATATAGGGCTACTTTACAATCCGTAGCAACGCGTAGCGCACGAGAGAGATACAGGAAAAAGAGAGAGTTGGAAAAGCGGGAGTGTGAACAAATCGAGATGTACAGGAGCCAGAATGAAGTCCGAAAATTCTACCAAAGAGTCAAGCATCAAACTAATGGCTTTGGTACAGGCACATCCTCCTGTAGAGACCAGCAAGGTAATTTGGTAACTGATACAGATAGTGTACTCAGGATATGGAAAGAACATTTTTCAAATCTGTTGGTATCCAATAGCAGCGAAGACGACAAAGATACCACAGTCCCAATCCCAGAAGATGGTATTGAATGTATACCGCCCAGCCAAGATGAGGTAAAGACAGCAATAAATCGGCTGAAGAATAATAAGGCAGCAGGGGCCGATGGCTTACCAGCCGAGCTGTTCAAAACCGGAGGCGACACGCTGATAAGGTGTATTCATCAGCTAGTTAGCACCATCTGGCAGGAAGAAGGAGTACCCGACGATTGGAACCTGAGTATCCTGTGCCCCGTCCACAAGAAGGGAGATAAGACTGTATGCTCTAACTATAGGGGCATAAGTCTACTCCCTATTGCCTACAAGATCGTGTCAGGGATATTGTGCGAACGACTAAAGCCTATGGTCAACGAAATAATTGGACCATACCAATGCGGCTTTAGACCTGGCAAGTCCACCATTGACCAGATATTTACCCTGCGGCAAATCCTGGAGAAGACCCAAGAGATGCAGATCGACACCTACCACCTTTTTGTCGATTATAAAGCAGCCTTCGACAGCCCGCTGCGTTCAAAGGTATTCCAAGCCATGTCTGAATTTGGTATCCCCGCAAAGCTCATCCGTCTTTGCAAAATGACTTTAACTGACACGAGGTCCTCAGTTAAAATAGGAAAGAACCTCTCCAAAGAGTTTGGTACCAAAAGAGGTTTCAGACAAGGAGACAGCCTTTCGTGTGATCTCTTTAACATCCTGCTGGAAAAGGTTATACGAGAGGCAAACGTCAAAAGAAGTGGCACAATCTACACCAATAGTCACATGTTACTTGCTTATGCTGATGATATAGACATCATAGGCCGGTCAGTAAAAGAAGTAACTGATACCTTTATGAAGGTTGAAGGAGAATCTGCTAAAGTGGGTCTGGTGGTAAACGGTGAGAAGACCAAGTTCATGGTGTCGACGCGCAATGCGTCCATTGAGCTCGGACCGACTGTGGAAGTTGGTTCCTATAATATTGAGGTAGTAAAAGACTTCGTCTACCTCGGCACCTCCGTAAACACAACAAACGACATCAGTTGTGAAATAAAAAGAAGAATTATATTGGCCAACAGATGCTACTTTGGTTTAAGTAAACAGTTCAAAAACAAAGCCACATCTCGTCAAACAAAATAACGCTCTACAAAACACTGATACTACCCGTGCTGATGTATGGCTCCGAAGCCTGGGTACTTGCGCAAGCAGACACGGCAGTGCTTGGTGTGTTTGAGAGAAAAATTCTTCGAAAGATCTACGGACCAATCTGCGTTGACGGTGAATATCGACGTCGCATGAACCACGAGCTGTATCTGTTGTACAACGACATCAATATTGTTAAACGTATCGAGATGCAGCGATTGCGTTGGCTAGGCCATATCATAAAAATGAGCGATGATGACCCCGCTAAAAAGGTGTATAAACACGGACCGCTTGGCGGTGCACGCAGAATTGGCAGGCCAAGGAATAGATGGCGCAAACAAGTGGATGATGAGATGAAAAGGCGCGGTATTCCAGAAAGCGAAGCAACAAATAGAGAGAATTGGAGATCTTTTCTTAGTTCGGCCTATAGAACAAATGTTCTGTAATGGGCCAGCTAAGTAAGTAAGTAAGATAGTGATGCAATGATAGAATTTGGAATTAAGATTACTGCTGGAGTATGGGATTGAGGTAGTTTAGTCAATTCGTACTTATGTGTACGAAAAATACTAAATGGTACTAAATTTCGTACAATTTAGATTTTGGAGAACGGATGGAGCAGGAATCCTATAATTTGGTATAAAGATTACTGTTGGGTTGTCGGATTGAGATATGAGGATAGTTTTAAAAATGCATACCTATGTGTACGATAAGTACTAAATTTGGTACAATTTGAATTTATTTGCACGGATAGTGATGTAATGATGAAATTTGGAATTAAGATTACTGTTGGAGTATAGAATAAAGGTAGTTTTAGAAATTCGTTATTATGTGCACGAAAAGTACTAAATGGTACTAAATTTACAATTTGTATTTGTGAGAACGGATACAGCTGGAATCCTGAAATTTGAAATTAAGACTACTGTTGGAGTACAGGATTGAGGTAGTTTCTGAAATTCGTACTTATGTGCACGAAAAGTACTAAATTTGATACCATTTGGATTTGAGAGAACGGATAGAGCAGGAAACCTGAAATTTGGAATAATGATTACTGTTGGAGTATTAGACTGATGTTTTAGAAAATCGTACTTATGTGTATTAAAGCTACCAAATGGGACCAAATGTGGATTTGGGTGAACGGACAGAGTTGGAGTGCTAAAATTTGGAATTAAGATCACTGTTGGAGTGTCATATTGAGATATGGAGGAAGTTTTCGTATTGGGATGTAGGAAATGGTACTAAATTTGGTACAATTTGGATTTGGGTGAACGGATAGAGCTAGAATCCTGAAATTGAGAATTAAGATTACGGTTGGAGCGAATGGTTGAGATATGAAAATAGTTTTGGATCGTACCTTTGTAAACTAGATGGTTCATGGTACTAAAGTTGGTACATTTTGGAGTTGGGTGAACGAATAGCACTGGAATCATGAAATTAAGACCTAAAATTACGCTTGAAGTGTAGGATAGAGACATGAATGTAGTTTTGGAAATTCATATTTTGTGTACGAAAAGTAATAAATGGTAGTAAATGTGGGTACAATTTTGATGAAAGGATAGAGCTCGAATCCCGAAATTTGGAATTAAGATTACTTTTGCAGTGTAGGATTGAAATATGGAGGTGGTTTTGGGAAATATGTATGTACCATAAATATACGAAAATTGCTAAATCGTTCTAAATTTGGTATTTGGTGTACGGACAGCGCTGAAATTATAAAATTTGGTATTTGGAATTATGAAATTTGTGGGGTTTTGATATCGAGAAGGTAGAGGTGTAAGGTTGAGATATGTATGTAGGTTTTGGAAATACAATAAGTGCAAAAGGAGTTGAGCTGGACTTTTGGGATGGCAGTTGGTGTATAGAGTGGTGATAAGGAGGAGGTTTTGTAAATTCGTACTTATGAGTACTAAATGGTACCAAATTTGGTACAGTTTGGATTTGTGAGAAAGAGCTGGAATCCTGAAATTTGGACTTATGGAAAGTACTGAATGGTACAGAATTTGGTATAGTTTGTTATTGTGTAAAGGGGATGAGATAGAATTTTGAAAAATTAGGGGGAGATTTTGGAAATTCGTACTTATGTATATGAAAATTGTTTCTGGGAAAACAGATAGAGCTGGAAATGGGAATGCCGGTTGGTATATAGGGTTGATATAAGGAGGTATTTTTCGAAGCTTATACCTATGCGCTCCATTTTGGTATTGTGTGTGAGAATAAAACTGAAATTATGTAATTTGGAATTATACTATTAGAGTACTAAAGGTTCCAAGGGGTAATAAAAATAAGTGTACTAGAAGTACTAAATATTACTAAAAATTTAAGCACTAATATTGAGTGAACGGCTAAATCCAGCGCTTTGACATTTGAGATTAGATCGAAATCGTTATGAAAATTCGAACTTGAAAACGTATGACATGTTTCTACATGTAATTCCATAGGCATTAGGCGAACTTCTTCTTTATTTGCCGATCCGCATTCGGATTTTGGCGATCATACAATAACAAATTAAGTATTTTTTAGCTGTATATATAGATATATGTTTATGAATATGTTGTGGTAAATTATTCAGCAATGGTGATCTCTCTATTCCTCGCAGCGTTGATAAGGCTTCTTTCATTTGGTTGATTTGTCCACTCCAAAATGTTTTTTATCCAGGATATTTCTCTTCCTCTTGGCCTTTTTCCTTCAATTTGACATTTAATTATGCTCTGGATGACAGAATACTTTTCGTTTCTCATTATGTGTCCCATATAGGATATCTTCCTACTTTTTATGATATCAAGAAGTTGTCGTTTAGGTGAACAAGGAGTGCAAAAACTGTTAAATTTTAGGTAAGGTCCACGGTTTGAAAAGTTGTATTATATATTGTACCATTGGTTTTATGTGAACGCAAAGTAACTTACTGAAGTAATTAAATTAGAGATATGTGACAAATTTTTTACAGGAAGTTTTTATCCCTTAATTGAAATACCTTATGAATTGACGGCTGTTGATGTTTTGTGGTGAGGTAGACCGATTTTTTGGGAATTGGGACTAAAGAGGTACGGTAAGTACTTAAATAAAATTAAGCATCAATTAACAGCAACATTTTCATATCTCACCATTTCCATATGAAATATTGTTTATTCCTATCCGCATACAAAGTAGCGGGCATTTTGCTAGTAAAGTTATATATTCTTGATCAGGATAAAATTCTAAGACGATGTAGCCATGTCCGTCTGTTGTAATCACTCTAGCGTTGGCAATAATTGAGCTAGAGCGCTACATTTTTGAACCCGAGTGTCTGGTCAAGTTCGAAGATGGCCTATATCGGACCACTTTTTGGTATAGCCCCCATATAACGGTACCTCCCGTTTTTGGGTATTTTGGTGATTTTAGCTACATTTTTTGACCGAACTGCCTGTAATTTGACAGTTGAGGTTGCTAGTGGTCACAAAACATCTCCACCAAAAATTGTCAACATTGGTCCATGTTTTGGTATAGCCCCATATAGCGGTACCTCCCAATTTTCGGTATTTTGAAGAGTTTAGCAAAAAAATTTACACCGAACTGCCTGTAATTTGACAGTTGAGGTTCCTAGTGGTCACAAAACATCTACACCAATAACTGTCAACATAGGTGCATGTTTTGGTATAACCCCATATAGCGGTACTTCTCGATTTTCGGTATTTTGGGGATCGTGGCTAAATTTTTTGTTTTCCTTCCGAACACAGAAATTCCTTTCCGGCACAAATATGATATTTTGAAGAAGAATGTTAAAAATTTGTGTACACTATTTTAATTACCCTGGATGATATTATTTAGATATATTATTGAATCTGCTTTGGTACATCATAGGGAAGGTTGTTAAATACGAAAATTTTTCAATATACCCGAACAAAACTCTTTGCTGGATGACATAATTTTGCTCCAAGGGGGTGTGCTAATTAGGTAACCAACGCATATGATGTAAGGAGATTCTATTGAAAAATTGATATCTAGCGAAGTCCTACACATCAGCCGCTATGCGACATAACTGGTTAGGTTAGCTTCATCTGGCATAATAGATGTTGTTGTTGCTAGAAAACAAATTTTTTTTTTTCTATTTGGACCGATATTAAATAAGTTATGCGTATTTCTTTGCACAACGTTTTTATAGAATTCGCCTTTTTCAAAGCGCGATATCTCCGCAACCGTTGCCCAAAAAATCTGAAAATGTACTGAAATGTTTTGCTAAGTAGCAGCATTTACACAGAAAAAAATAAAAAATCAAAAACCACTTTTTTCTAAAGTGTCCGATTTCTTCTTATACATATGAATATAGATTTCTATAAATAGAACAGGAATTTATCTTTGCAAGCGACGTAAACACGTAAACAAGTTCAATATTAATTTTTATTTAAATTTATTTCTTTCTTTCTTTTCATTATGTTTCTCTACGGGGTATACCACGCAATGAATATCTTTTAATACTTAATTTTAGTTTCTCTACGTTTTTGTTGTTATTTTCGACAGCGAGTGAATCCGGTTTATTTTGAATATTTTCTTCGGCCCAGCTTGAGTTTATAAACAATAATAACAAAACTAAGCTTGTGATAAACCAGAATCTCATTTTTGCCGTCAGTTATGTATATTCTTGTTGAAGGTGTGAAATGTTACTGATTGGTTTTTTCACCCGTTTGTTCGATTTTATCAATGTCTTGTTTTGTTAAAATTAAGAGTAATAATAAAATAACTATAAATAAAAAAGAACGTAGGTGGATGGGTGTAAATCGAGAACACAATACCATAAGACTTAAGATTTATATCTGATGCTAAGTTCAGGTTGACCATCAACTTGACTCATACAATTATATTTTTAAGGAGAGGTTGATAGAAAAAGTACCCTCCTTAATGTAGGCAATAATACCTAAGCCATGAAAAACAGCTTTACAAGTTGTGTCGTTAGGCACGTCGTTCAGACTGGGCGATAAAAAGGGACCCCATATAATTAAGCAAATAAAAATAGGGGTGTACTTGTTTATTCGGGGAGAAGTATCTCTTCTCCATTCGGGGATGGTAGGGAACGTATGTATGTATATACAAATGTATATTCATATTGTTAACATTCCTAATCATTAACATTTCACGATATACCGCTATAAAACACATAATTAACGTTTAGTACACCACAAAACCGTTGTAGGACCGTTACGATATTTATAACCACGCAATAGAAGGATTAACGTAAGAGCTCTTCTTTATCATGACAATATCTTAATTAACAAGCCGCTTCGGTTTAGCTAACCACAAGAATCAATACAAATTTGTGAATAACCTTAATCAAATATAAAACAAGTTTTTGGAAATAACTTTTTAATGTCATTGTTTGTTTGTTTATTTTTATAAATGTCTTGCGGTACACCAGTGCCTCGTAATTCGATGTACTTTATTTATTTTAGATAATAATTCTTAATGGACGTTTACGTAAACTGATTGCTCGACATCCTAAAGAATAAATGTTCCACAATAAAAATAAATCATGTCAGTTGCCTACCCATTACAAAACCTCCTACTAATCCATTATCATGACTTAAGTAACTACACATTAACTATATATGAGGCGCTCAGCGCTAAAACGGCCTAGCCCACATGCCCAAAAAAATTAATCTGACTATAAAGATTTAATTGGAACCTCATGGTAGAACAATATAAGGTAACTGCAATACCCAGCTGACTGAACTGGGCTGTAATGTTAGTGTCAAATTCCATACGACATTTTATATATTTATTTCTATGTTCGATGTATATTTGGGATATGGTAAATTTCAAATTTCCTTTACAATTACATAGAAAAAAATTTAAAAACTTTTTTGGCGAGCACATCCGCCATTTTTGGTACATGGGTTACGAAAAAAAACGTGGTTTCAAATCTTTTCGCGTTCACAAAATTGGATGCTGCACTCAAAAGTTATATGCGGTTTTACTCTCTTGTAAAGAAAAAATATTTAAAAATTCCTATTGTGTTGTAATAAGAACATGTATATATGAATCGTTAGCAGCATTTGATATCTATCCGTAGATGCTAAAATATTTGCTAAATTTATTTTTATTTTCGCGGAAAATCAAAAAATATTGAATAAATCTTGGAATAAATTTTATTTACTCTAAATCAGAGGCCAAAAAATCTCTAAAAAAATACGTACAGAATCTAGACAACGCGTTGAAAAATGTGAGACCAAAATTATAAAGATCGCGCTTATAACTTGCATATTACAGCAACAACAAAGAACGGAAACTTATTGTTGGAAATTATTTCAAAAATATATTTTTGGTTAAATACGAAAAATTTGAAAAATAAATGTTGGGAGTTATTCTATTATTTCGCTAAATTTCGATCCAAATCCTGAAGTATTTTGCTTAAACTTCTACGAGAAAAGTAATTAGTCATCGTGAAAGTACATTTGCTTTCTGTGATAAGCAATAGAAATAAGAAGTAGAGAGTAATATTGAAATTACAATCAAAGAAAAAACATAGAAGTTAAAAACCGAATAATTCGCGAATTGGTTTAAATCGGTTGAGGTGCATGTGCTTTTCGGATACAGGGAGTCCATGTCTATCAATATGCATGGATTTTATAATGTTTCATTCAGCGGCCAAAGTGTGCCATCAGTTGCATCTTACTATTCAAAAAACCTTCAAGTGGGCAAAAATTACGCGATATGCATATGATGATAAGGTGCATCCGATATCAATGGCCCTCTATTAAAAATACGTCAATATAAATTATTTTAGACAGATTCGTCAAGAACTGCGGATGTGCCGCCGCATTCTATTTTGGGATAAATAGGGATATTACTCCTGAATCTTTGTAATTTGTGACACACCTTTTTGGCAAATATTATAATCGCGTACAAAGGATTACATTTATGCAAAAATAATCATAGAAAAGCGCGGTTCAATTCGCGGAATTGTCAAAATATATTTTTGCAGAATTTCCTACTTTCAAGGTATATATATCCGGCGTTTTAGTGGATGGATTCGAACGCGAAAGGTCTTATTAGATCCGGCACGTAAAAAAAATAAAATCACGCGGGGTTCAGGGGTACCTGTACGACAGTTGTAAATTTTAAAGCCAAAAAATAGGTTTTTTCAGAAAATTTACGCACCAAATTTTGGTCTTTGGGCTCCTATTACTAGGAAGCTGTAGGGAGCACACTCATGAGATATACATCGAACGACGTGGAATCGCTAGTTCTACAATCCTGTAACTAGTTTGAAAATATTATCCAGTTGCACCATATAATTATAAGAAAAATTCGAAAAACACTGAAATCAAAACTTCAAAATGTCAGCATCGATTTTAGTGGGATGTAGTGTATATATCGAAAAGTCATGCACTAGAACCATGTTTCCCAAGGGGGATTCTTTAGTTCTTTCTTTGAGCACAGGTTTGAATTTTGCGTGGTTTGGCCAGAAATCAAGAAAGAACACAAAAAAACTTGATTACTTCAACACATTTTTCCCATTTTTTTATATTACCACCAACGCAGCTTCCACGAAAATTAATTGTTATGGTCCATATTATGAGATCTTGGCTAAAACACTTCAATTAATATAAATGTATCCATATTTTATAAAATATATCAACAGTTCGCGACTTATTAAATAGTGAACCTCAACTTCAACGATTGTAAAACTTTTTTGAATATTACCATATATATTTTTTGAAGAAAAATATATTCATCAGAAAAAAACTACTTTCCATAAAGACTTCTTCATATCAATGACATGTAACCTTCTCCAAGTCCGAACGACGTGCCGCTCACTAAAACACCGCTTATAGAGGCGGTACAACATTTGTTTATATGGTGTGGTATTTTGATAAGTTTGAAAAAAATAAAGCCCTAATAAACATGTGTTTTTGATTTCAAAAACAAAAGATTGAAACAGCTTCTCCTTTTCAATGAATTTCCAGCGACCTCAAACCTATTTAAAACAATTCTACTTTTTGCGAGAAATTGTGCATTTAGTGGAATGATATTGAAACATTTAAGTTGAAAATCTAACGAAATTTCATACATGTTTTCCAAAATATTCTATCAAATGTGAAAAAATATTAGTTTTTTAAATTCCAATAATTTATAGACATTTCCTTATTTTGTTTACAAATACCAGTGACACTAACATTACAAATAAAAACAATTTTCTATGTGGTTGTTGTTGAGTTGTATTTGTTGTAGTATTTACTTTACCATGTTCGTTCCATGTTATTTCAAGTGGTTCTGGTTAGATCTTTATAGCCTGTTTAATATTTTTGGGCATGTGGGTTAGGAGGTTTTGTAATGACGTTAGTACCCAAGTGACAAAAATTTAGTTTATCCTGATCCAAACAACGTAAATTGGGGCTTGAGTGTTTTCTCAGATTTTGCATTCCAATATAATTTTATTGTTTCAAGTTATTTGTCATCTGAAATATAAACAAAACGTATGCTGTTTGACTTTATTTTTGCCAAAACACTTGAATCTTGGGAATCACCATAAATTAAACACACTTTAAATAAATTAGTAGTTAATTTATTAATCTTTAACATTTGTCTGGTGAATGTAGGTTATTTTAAGTTTTATTTTGTTATTGGCAAAACCAAGATATTTTAAAATTTCCAACCTCAGGGATTCCCCCTTTCAAAAGTTCAAAATTGTTTATCAAAATTCATCATTATTTTATTTAATATATATAATGATTTATGTAATGTAATTAGTACATTTAATAAAATAACTAAAATAGGATGAAAAGGGCGTGGAAGGAATTAAATTAGAAGAAGGAAATGTTCGCCAAGAGTATGTTTGGGTCCAAACAAATATTTGTTTGGGACTGGTTGGAAACAAATATATGTTTGGATTCAAACATAATTTGTTTGGTTGTTTTTGCGAGAAAGATAATTTGATTTATTTTGGCAGTTTCTTCTGGACAATCTTTCAGTGTGTGTCGCTCTAGTCCAGCGTCGCCCAAGAATTTTCCACTGAAAGAAAAAGCTACGTAATATAAATGAAATCCTACGTTGTATCAATGAAATTTGTACTTGATTTTGATCCAACGTAGAGCTTCATTGAATAAATGAAAAAAGTTTCATTGAGTTTCAATGAAGTAAAATTAACGAAATTGTTCATTAAGGCAATGAAACTCCTTCATTTATGCAATGAAACTTTTTCGTTAATGCAATGAAACTTTTTCATTAATGCAATGAAACTCCTTCATTGATGCAATGAAACTTTTCCGTTAATGCAATGAAAATTTCTTATTAATGCAATGAATCTCCTTCATTGATGCAATGAAACTTTCTCATTAATGCAATGAAATATTTTCATTGTTGTAATGACACTTCTTCATTTATGCAATGAAGCCTTACGTTGGTTCAAAAATTGACAAATTTCATTGATACAACGTAGGATTTCATGCATGTTATGAAGTCATTTCATATTCACGTAATGAACAAAAATGAAGTCAATGCTAAATATGTTTATTTCATTTTATTGCAATTAGTTTTGACCATTAATACAACAAGTTATATTTAATACCTCAAGAAAATTAAACAAATACGAAAAGTCTATAGTCGGACGGAGCCGACCATGGGATACTCTATACCACTATCCCTGGACAATCGCTCTCCACGGAACTTCTTTTCAATAATTGTGAAAATTTAATTATCAAATATCAGAGATGTAATGTATAATACTTATGACCAAAACCAAAAAGTTATCTAGCATGACAAAGACATTTTTGTAGCCGGAAAGGAAAATTTAGTTCACACAAACTAAAATGTAATGAAACCCACTTATGTAGTACTACTACTTCCGTTGTTTAACCGCTACGTTATTGAAATTTTTACCAATTTCACACAAAAGTTATAGTCCATTTAACCCGGTAGGTATTATCTGACCTTCACTTTGTTTAAAATTTTGCGGGTTATTATTTTGAACTACAGAGCCGCTACAAAATTATTTAAAATTGTGTTTTTAGTCTATTTCATTCCCTGATTATTTCACGATCATCAGCAAATACTAATCAATTCTATTCTGGCCCGAACCTAACCTCCTTAAAAAATTCGTTACAAAAACAAAACATAGTTTAATTCTAACCAAGTCCGAATAAATGTCAAAAATGACAATGAAAACGGGACAAAATCGATTAGTTGTCAAAGAGAACCGTACCTCAAATCTTCTGAGCAACATTTTTGTAGAATATTTGGATGCTGAAAAATCTCATCTTGTGGTACTTTCACTACGGTTCAAGAAATAAAGGACGAAAAGGACATTAAAGGCATCGAGTTAGAAGAATGAAATGTTCTACAAAAAGATTCGCCAATTGGTTTGACTGAAGACATGTCACCTCAAAACGATGCTACAACAACGCCAAACAGAGATATGGAGCTATTTTCCCAAGTTTTATAGGGAAAAAATCAAAAACTTCACCGCGCGATATCTCAGAAACTTGACCTATGGCGAAAATTTCCTTTTGGGTTCTTAGTATACTCATCAAGGGCTTTCATCTCCAAATGAAATTTTACACCCCCCAAAAATGCTGCTGCACAGTGTAATTTATTGAAATTTGTTGAAGTTATTACAAGTTTGTTTTGGAAAAAATGCATGTAACACCGCGAATATCTCGCCGAGATAAAACGATTTTGAGATGTGTGTCCGTCCGTCCGTCTGTCCATTATAAATTGTAATCAAACTCCAAGCCGCAATTATGGACCGATCGTCACGAAATTTTGCATGGAGTTCGGGTTTAGACCAGAATAGACACCTATTCTTATTGGTTATTATCGTGAAATATTTAGCGGGTGAAATGGACCAAAAACATAATTTTTATCCGATTTTGTAGCTGCTCTGTTGGCCGCAATAATAGCCCGATGGCCTCGAAAATTCGAACAAGGTAACAGTATATGACAAAGAAAATGCTTGCAATTTGAGATGGTGATCGGATGATGTTTAGAGGTTAAATGGTTATATCTTTTAACGGTTATATCTTTATTCCTGGAAGACACATTCCGCCCACAGAAATAATATTTGGAAGACCAAATCTTGCCCTTTCCATTGATGCCAATTATATTGATTTACGCGGTCACATAACAAAGTTACAGCCTAATTTATCCAGTTTTTTGCTTGAAGTGTAATCATATGCACACTAGAGGTCGCAATTATAGATTAATAGTCACGAAATTTTGCACGAGGTTAGGGTTCAAGTCGAAGAAGATGCCTATAATTTTGGATGATGATCCGATATTATTTAGCGGGTGAAATAGCCATTATTTTTTTATGAAAAATATACAAATTTTATTCATCCATATTTTTATTCCTGGATGGCATATACCGGCAAAGTAGCCTAAGTATGGAAAAATAAATACTGATATTTTCCCTGATGCAAATTGCAATAATGTGTCTGCCAGATAGCGGGCCTACTGCCTAATATATAATGGGTTTTGTGTAGAGAACCACAATTTCCTCTCATACTGCAAATTGTCTCAATCATGACAGAGAAATTTTCAGTTCAGTTGTCCAATTGAATTTTTATACAAATATTGCAGCATGGGGTCGCTTCGCCACCTACATATTTTCTACCCTCAGCCTTTAGGTTAATACAAAATACGACCAAAGATGTGCCCATCGAAAAAATGGTTTTAGACCCCAAGTATGTTTGGACAAAATTCGTTTCAAACAATTTGGAGACGATTTAGGCCTGTCCGTTCATCTGTCTCTCTTACTGTCTGTCTGGTTGGTGCGCACGATAACTCCCGAACAGATCTACCGATTCGAACCAAATTTTGCACTTTGTAATTTTTTGCCCAAACTTAGTTTAATTTCGAATATGGGCTATATCGGTTCACTCCTTCGGGCACCTCCACCACAAAAGTTCAAAATTTGTCTGAAAAATTGGGTGAATGATAACTGTCGAAGTGCGAAATCGATTTGGTCCAAACTTTCCACTCCTTCGAGTACCTCCCACATAAAATTTGGAAAAGTTAAATTTAAGAGTCCTATCGAATCGTTTTGATTTTTTTCAGCAGATTGTCCTTGCGGCCCCCTTTACGATGGTACAATTGCAATGGCAAGTTCATACCTCCAGAGATTATGGCCGAAACGGTCCAATTAACCCTGAATAACAAGCAAGAAACCTAACTAAAATGGTAAATCCGCAAGATAACTCTCAAGGGGATTTTCGGATTGGTCCAAACTTTGCAAATCCTGTTATTTCATCCAGTAATGTATCAGGTTGGAATATGGGCTAAGGATACGTAAAATCGATTTCGGTCAATCGATAAATCGATTATTAGTCGTAAAATTTCTAAAAGTCGTAGTCGACTATTGACTGTGCGGAAACCGGATATTCCATTACTCTTAATCAGCTACACAGCTATTATTCGTAGTCGACTATTAATCGTGGTCGACTATTGGTCGTAGTTGACTTTTGGGTGTTCGACGGATTGCATCAAAGAAAGTGGACGATTATATTCGATTACACTGTGCAAGAAAATGGAGGTGAAAGTCTGGGGCACGAAAAATTCCTCTTAGGGATGAACGGCCTTGGTGAGTATATTAAGAACCTCGAAGGACAGATCCGCCGTGAGTCGAACTTCCGCGTTATGGCGTGATGAATGTTTTGCTACAGACCCTGTATGACATCAGGAATTTGCGTTATATCTTTGTTCACTGTTGTTTTAGCTTATTTTTGAGATGACATGTCTTCAGTAAAATCTTATAAGGATTAGTTTCGTTGAGCACTTCGACCTTCTAACTCGCTTCCTTCAATGTCCTTTTCGTCCTTTATTTTAAGAGCCGCTATAAAAGTACCACAAGATGACGTTTTTCAGCTTCGAAATGTTCCTCAAAAATGTCACTCAGAAAATTTTAGGTACGGCTTTCGGCTTTTTAGTGTTCGTTTTGTGCATTTACCCTGTTTTTTGTTCAGAAAAAGACTATATTTTGTTTTTATATATTTTGTTACAAAAACACAGTTTTTTCTGAGCAAACAGGGGTAAATGTCAAAAATGACTATGAAAACGCGACAAAATCAAATTAGTTGTCAATGAGAGCCGTACTTAAAATTACAGGATCTCTAGCAAAAACTTCATCACACCATAACGCGGAAGTTCGACTCACGGCGGATCTGTCCTTTGGGGTTCTTAATATACTCCCCAAGGGCTTTCATCTCCAAAACGAATTATCGCTTCCCCAAAATTTGTGTTCACAGTGTTATAGATGTCTATAAAAGACTTCAAGATGACTTATCTCTGTAAAAAACCTCAAGATGTATTCTTGACCTAAATAAGTTTTTTGTCTATCGAAGACCTCAAGAGGTATTTTGTTTATGGAATTCCTCAAACAGTCTCCCGTCAAAGTCCTCAAAAGTTCTGCTGTCTATAGAATACCTCAACATGTCTTCGGCCCATAAAATACCTTGAAAAAAAAACCTTAAGAGGTATACTGCCTATTGAAGACCTTGAGAGGTCTTCTGTTTGTAGATGATCTCAAGAGGACTTCTGGCTATAAATATCTCAAGACGTGTTTTTGGCCTGAAGAGGCCTATAGAAAATCTTAAGACGTCTTCAGTGTATAGAAGACCAAAATATGTCTTCTCTGTTTATAGAAGACCTCAAGAGGAGTTCTGTCAAGAGGTTGTTTTGTCTATAGATGCCTTAAAGAGGACTTCTCTCTGTAAAAACTTCAAGGTGTATTATTGACCAGAAGAGGTCTTCTGTGAAAGTATCCTGATCATTGGATGTATTCGATATATCGAAGATCTTAGGAAGTCTTCTGTCTGTAGAAAACCTCAAGAGGTTTTCTACTTGTAGACGATCTCAGGTTGTTTTGTCTATAGAAGACTTCAATAGGACTTCTTTCGGTAAAAAACCCTTAAGATGTATTCTTGACCCAAAGAAGTCGTTTGTCTATCAAAGACCTCAAGAGGTATTTTGTTTATCGAATTCCTCAAAAGGTCTCCTGTCGATAAAAGTCCTCAAATGATCTGCTGTCTATAGAAGGCCTCTATATGTATTCTGGCCATAAAACACCTCGAGAGCTCTTTGGTTAATAAAACACCCTAAGAGGTGTACTGCCTATTAAAGACCTTGAGAGGTATTCTTTCTGTAGAAGATCTCAAGAGGACTTCTGGCTATAAAAAATCTCAAAACGTGTTTTTGACGGGAAGAGGTATATAGAAGATCTTAAGACATCTTTAGTCTATAGAAGACCAAAATATGTCTATAGAGGACCTCAAGAGGTTGTTTTGTCTATAGGCTGTATTCTGTAGGCTGTATAGCTGTATTCTTGACCAGAAGAAGGCCTCACGAAACGACCTCAAGATATCTTCTGTCTATAAAAGACCTCAATGTTCTTGAGCTCAAGATGTCTTCTGTCTATAGAAAACCTCGTTAAGTCTTATGTTTTTAAAGACCTCAATATATCTTCTGTCTATCTAAGGCCTCACTAGTTCTTCTGTGTATCGAAATATGTATTTTGTCTATTGAAGGCCTCATTAGGCCTTCTGTGAAACGAAGACCTCAAGAAATCGTCTGTCTATAAAAGACCTCATTGGGTCTTCTGTGTACCGAAGACCATAAACAGTCAGATGACAGTCTATCGAAGGCGTCAAGAGGTCTTCTGTATATAATAGACCTCAAGGTGCATTCTGTCTATAGAAAACCTCGTTAAGTGTTATGTTTTTAAAAACCTCAATCGAAGTCTATCGAAGTCCTCACTAAGTCTTCTGTGTATCGAAAAATGTCTTCTGTCTATCGAAGGCCTCAAGATGTCTTCTTTCTGTAGAACCCGTCAAGTGGTATCCTGCCTATAAAATACATCGAGAGGCCTTCGGTTTATAAAAGACATCATCTTCTGAATATTGAAGACCTCAAAAGGTGTTTTGCCTGTAGAAGATACGTCTTCTATCTGTGGTAGACCCCTATAGGTCTCTTGTCTATAAAGTCAAGAGACCTTCTGTATAGAGCAGAAATCACGTTGTCTTCTGTTTTCAAAAGACTTCACTAGGTATTCTGTCTAAAAGGGCTTATGCCTATAGATGTCCACAAAAGTTCTTCTGTGTGTAAAATACCTCAAGAATTCTTCTGTTCGGAGATGACTTCAATAAGTCTTCCATATAAAAATTAAATCAAGAAGTCTCTTGACTATGTTTGATTTTAGCAGGTCTGTTTTAATAGACCTCAAAAGGTCTTTTGAATATAGAAACCCTTAAGGGGTCTTTTGTCTATAAGAAGAGCTCAAAAGGTCATCTTTGTTGATCATCATGCATAAAAAAGTAATTTCATTTGCTTCACAACTTTATTTTATTTTGATTCAAAATTAATCAGAATTAACGAATTCAATTGTTAACCAAAGTATCCACCACGACCAAATCCACGGTATCCACCACCATAACCACCGCCATAACCACCACGATAACCGCCAAAGCCGCCACCAAAGCCACCACCAAAACCACCACCATAACCGCCACCATAACCTCCATATCCACCATATCCACGTTTCTCACGAACCACATCGGCAAAGCTATTCTCGTTTACATCCTCCGCCTGGGATAGGCTTACAATTGCCAAAAGGACACAAATTACGGATAGAACCAATTGAAATTTCATTTTGTTGTTGTTGGATGTTGTGTTGCAGACAATTCAATGAACAAAACTGTTTTGATGCCCCATAGAATAATTGCAACGATTTTTATAACAACAAATCAATGGGATTTTGAAACTCAAATTAATTGTTTAATGTAACCACAAAAAAATGATATTAAATATTTTTGACAATTAACTCGTTTTGCTGTTAACCACAAATTAACAAAAAAACTAAAACAAACAAAGAGCTAATTGGGTTTTGAAAATAATTGTGTCTGTGGGACTTCCCATATTGGGGTAATTTACTCAAAATCGTCTGGCTATTGTGTTTTTGCAAAGGAGGTCTAGGATGTCCTTTATCTTTTCAAGGTGATCATTATTATGAAAACCGAGATTATTGTCCATTGGGTCTGGAAAAATATGCTTCTTTTTTGTCACCGTTGAATGTTGCCTGGCCTTGGAATCAAACCCGATCATTCAGGGTGCAACTCAGGGGTGTATACCATTGCACCACGGCGGCACCCTAACGACCTATATCTATATAAAATGCATAAATAGTTGTGAATGGTAAGTGCCAAGTTGGTGTGTGGATATTCTAACTTAGCGGGTTCACTGTGGGTTGGTTTTCTGGATAAATAAACTGCCACAGATTAAGATTAATAAAAAGGAATATGGGGCACATATACTCCTGAATGCTTGCTGAAGCCTCAACCTGCCCAGAAGACCCTCCAAATCATTCCTGACCCCCATTATTATAAGTCTTCTTTTGTTATAGTTTGGATTTTCCGAACAGATTTATAGCGTTCCGGTTAACTTTAAGGAGAAAGTGATGAATAGATTTCAAGGAGGACCTTCTTTGCATTAACTTTTAATGAGAAAATTATGTTTTAATGGCGGCAAATTGGTTTATTTTGCGATTTAAAATCCATCCAATAGTAAAAGAAAACATGTAATAATGACCCCAAGCTAGAGTTGGGCAATCTGGTTCATCGTTCACTGGCTTCGTTATAAAACGTATGATTAACATCATCCAAACCAACGTGTGAAATTGAGTATACGCACTTTTGTCATACAAAATACCGGATTCCATTGAACGATATAGTGAAACGGATCGTTCAATTGAACGATATTGGCAGAACTCTATTCTAAGCCAATTTAGGGAACTAACAAGGGCGCTGACATTATTGCCTATGCTCGAGAGCAGCTGAGTATTAAAACGATTGTGTATTTGAGGTGGTCATGTATTCATTGGAAAGTTGTCAACTTTTATCCAATCGAAGAATATTTTTTCAAGAACACCAAGACGTGGATTACGACTTGTAGATGAAGAAGAGAAAACAATAACTGGAAGATTTTGGGTAAATTACTCCAACATGGGAAAGTCCCACAGATATAATTATTTACAAAACACAATTAGCTCTTTGCTAGTGCTATTTTGTGGTTAACAACAAAACAAGTTAATTATCGAAAAAAAGAAAACAATTATTTGTTTATGGGTACACTAAACAATTAATCTAAGTTTCAAAATTCCAATGATTTGTTATTATAAAAATCGTTGAAATTTCTCTTTTGGGCATCAAAGCAATTTTGTTCATTGAATTGACTACAACACTATTTGCAACAACAAAATGAAATTCCAGTTGGTTCTATCTGTCATTTGTGTCCTTTTGGCAATTGTATGCCTATCCCAGGCGGAAGATGTAAACGAGAATAGCTTTGGCGATGTGGTTCGTGAGAAACGTGGCGGTGGATATGGCGGATATGGAGGTTATGGTGGCGGTTTCGGTCGTGGAGGATTTGGAGGTGGATACGGTCGTGGAGGATATGGTGGTGGCTATGGTGGATTTGGCGGATTTGGCAAATTCCGTGGATAAAAAAAAACTTAATATTTTAATCGAAATAAAATAAAGTTGTGAAGTAAATGCAATTATTTTTAATGAAGACTATCATTTGGTTAAGAGTAAATGATTGGCTGACCTATCGAGGTTCTCTGTAAGCAGAAGGCTTTTATAGGTTGTTGGCGTGATACCACTGACCGTCGATAGCTCAGGGATGAAAAGAGAAGAAAATAAAAAGACAAACACGAGTGTATCAGTTTCAAATATTTTGAGTGTTTATTGGTGGTAAAAGTGAGTTTCTTAGGCTAAGAAACAGTTACCTTTGGTGTGTGAAGCTACGAACGAAAGCAATAGGAGTGGGACTCCTTCGAAAGTTAAATAGCAAGTGTGTTGCAGGTGGGCAGAATAACGTTCACAAGGCCGTGACATCAACTACGACTGCAGCATTGGAAAGCGCCCCTCTGCATTCGAACTATGCGAATAAAGCTTTCCGGGAGAGGTAGTAGAAAAGAGCGGACTCTCTCCTACAAATAAGGCTCCTGGAAGAAGTGCAGAGAAGATTTCCCCATAGAGCTCGAACGAGCGGCCAATTAACGTAGTTAATTGGAATGCTGGGAAGGGGAAACAAAGTATCGAACGTATACATTGGCGTAACCAATGTATCGAACTTATACATAGGTCTTCTACAGCGAGAAGACCTCTTGAGGTCTTCTACACGCTGAAATACTGAGGTGTTCAATAGACTGCGGATGTATTGATGTATTATACAGACAGAGGTCTTCTAAAGACAAAAATTCTCTTGAAGTCTTTTAAAGACGGAAAATTTCTTGAGGTCTTCTATGCACAGAATACCTCTTGAGGTCTTCCATAGACAGAAGATCTCTTGAGGTCCTCTATAGACCGAAGAAATCCTGAGGATTTCAATAGACAGGAGATGTCTTGAGGTCTCCTAAAGACAGTATATCTTTTTATGTCTTCTATAGACAGGAGACGTCTTAGGGCCTTCTAATGACAGAAAATCTCTTGAGGTCTTTTTTAGACAAAATATATCTACCATAGGTCTACCATACAGATCTGAGATCCTCTAAAGGCTGAAATTATTTTGATGTTCTGCATAAAAAGAAGTACTATTGATGTTTGCCCTAGACAGAAGACCTCTTAAGGCCTTCGATAGACAGAAGATTTCTTGAGGTCTTCTATAGGAACAAGATTTCTTGAGGTCAGAATATCTCTAGAAGTTCTGCATAGACAGAAGTATTATTCAGGCCTACCATAGACATAAGACCTCTTGAGGTCTTCTATTGACACAAGACCTTTTGAGGTCTTCTATAGACAGAGGACCTCTTAAGGCCTTCGATAGACAGAATATATTTGAGGTCTTCTATAGACAGAAGACCTCTTGAGGTCTTCTATAGACAGAAGACCTCTTGAGGTCTTCTATAGACAGAGTACCGCTTGAGGTCTTCAATAGACAGAAGACTTCTTGAGGTCTTCAATAGACAGAAGACTTCTTGAGGTCTTCTATAGACAGAATATATTTGAGGTCTTCTATAGCCAGGAGACCTCTTGAGGTCTTCTATAGACAGTAGACCTTTAGAGGTCTTCGATAGACAGAAGAACTCTTGAGGTCTTCTATAGACAGAATATATTTGAGGTCTTCTATAGAAAAAGACCTCTTGAGGTCTTTTATAGACAGAAGATCTCTTGAGGTCTTCTATAGACTGAAGGCCTCTTCAGGTCTTCTATACACAGAAGACCTCTTCAGGTCTTCTATACACAGAAGACCCCTTAAGGTCTTCTATAGACAGAAGACCCCTTAAGGTCTTCTATAGACAGAAGACCTCTATACGTTTTCCGTAGACAGAAGACCTTTTTACGTTTTCCGTAGACAGAAGACCTCTTCAGGTCTTCTATATACAGAAGGCCTCTTGAGGTCTTCTATAGACAGAAGATCTCTTGAGGTTTTCTATAGGCAGAAGATTTCTTGAGGTTTCGATAGATAGAAAATCTCTTGAGGTCTCTTATAGATAGAAGACTTCTTGAGGTCTTCTATAGACAGAAGACCTTTTGAGGTCTTTTACAGACAGAAGACCTTTTGAGGTCTTCTATAGACGGAAGACATCTTAAGGTCCTCTATAGGCAGAACACCTTTTGAGGTCTCTATAGACAGAAGACATCTTGAGGTTTTCTATAGACAGAAGCCCACTTAAGGCCTTCGATAGACAGAAGACCTCTTGAGGTCGTCTATAGGGAGAAGATCTCTTGAGGTCGTTTATAGACAGAAGACCTCTTGAGGTCGTTTATAGACAGAAGACCTCTTGAGGTATTCTATAGACAAAAGACCCCTCGAGGTCTTCTATAGACAGAAAACCTCTTGAGGTTTTCTATAGACAGAAGACCTCTTGAGGTCTTCCATAAACAGAGGTCTTCTATGTAGACAGGAGACCTTTTGAGGTCTACTATAGACAGAAGACCTCTTGAGGCCTTCTATAGACAGGTCTTCTATGTAGACAGGAGACCTTTTGAGGTTTTCTATAAACAGAAGACCTCTTGAGGCCTTCTATAGACAGAAGACCTCTTGAGGCCTTCTATAGACAGAAGACCCATTGAGGTTTTCTATAAACAGGAAACCTCTTGAGGTCTTCTATAAACAGAAGACCTCTTGAGGTCTTCTATAGACAAAAGACCTCTCGAGGTCTTCTATAGACAGAAAACCTCTTGAGGTCTTCTATAGACAAAAGACCTCTTAAGGTCTTCTATAGGCAGAAGACATTTTGAGGTCTTCTATAGACAAAAGACCTCTTGAGGTCTTCTATAAACAGAGGTCTTCTATGTAGACAGAAGACCTCTTGAAGTCTTTCATAGACAGAATACCTCTTGAGGTCCTCTATAAACAGAAGATCTCTTGCGGTCTTCTATAAACAGAATACCTCTTCAGGTATTCTATAGACAGAGGACCTCTTGAGGTCTTCTATAGACAGAAGACCTCTTGAGGTCTTCTATAGACAGAAGACCTCTTGAGGTTTTCTATAGACAGAAGACCTTTTGAGGTCTTCTATAAACAGAATACCTCTTCAGGTATTCTATAGACAGAGGACCTCTTGAGGTCTTCTATAGACAGAAGACCTTTTGAAGTTTTCTATAGACAGAAGACCTCTTATGGTCTTCTATAGACAGAAGACCTCTTGAGGTCCTCTATAAACAGAAGATCTCTTGCGGTCTTCTATAAACAGAATACCTCTTCAGGTATTCTATAGACAGAGGACCTCTTGAGGTCTTCTTTAGACAGAGGACCTCTTGAGGTCTTCTTTAGACAGAGGACCTCTTGAGGTCTTCTTTAGACAGAAGACCTCTTGAGGTCTTCTATAGACAGAAGACCTCTTGAGACCTTTTGAGACCTTCTTTGGGCAGAAGACCTGTTGAGGCCTTCTATAGTCAGAAGACCTGTTGAGGTCTTCTATAGGCAGAAGACCTCTTGAGGTTTTCTATAGACAGAAGACCTCTTGAGGTCCCCTATAGGCAGAAGAGGTCTTCTATAGACAGAAGACTTCTTGAGGTCTTCTATAGACAGAACAACTCTTGTCTTCTGTAGACAGAAGCCCTCTTGAGGTCTTCTATAGATAGAATATCTCATGAGGTTTTCGATAGACAGAAGATCTCTTGAGGTCTTTTATAGACAGAAGATTGCTTGAGGCCTTCGATAGATAGAAGATCTCTTGAGGTCTTCCGTAGACAGAAGATTACTTGAGGCCTTCGATAGTTTTAGTCCCATGGGCCGTCAAGACCTTACTCGTAATACCCTATAAGGTTAACAGGTTTCATCCTTAAATAAGACGTTGTTTACCACATTTTATCTGAATTATTGAATAAGATTTTTTTCAACAACCACAAGACCACTATGTTTGGATTTCAAATACAAAAAATTTATTGTGAAAATAATGTATATTTTATGGTTAAAAATATTTTGAATAAATTACTCCTACATGGCAAAATCCCACAAATGCAATTATTTTTAAAACCCCAATAGCTCTTTGTTCTGTTTTTGTTTTTATTTGTTTCTAGTTTGTGGTTAACAGCAGCCAAACAAGTTATTTGTCAAAAAATGTTGCTGAATGTCAATAACATACATATATTCTTAAGACACCTCAGTTTTTTTATTATAAAAACTGTAGCAATTTCTCACTATGGTATCAAAAAATTTTGACTATTCAATTAGCTCAAGCTCTAGTCTCAGCATCAACAATGAAATTCCTGGTGGTTCTATCGGTCATTTGTGTTCTTTTGGCATTTGCAAACCTATCCCAGGCGGAGGATGTAAATGTTCGTGAGAAACGTGGTTATGGTGGATATGGCGGCTTAGGAGGATATGGTGGTGGTCTTGGTGGACTATATGGAGGTTATGGTGGCGGATATGGTGGGGGATATTATGGCGGTTATGGTGGCGGATTTGGTGGTGGTTATGGTGGCGGATTTGGTAATTATGGCTTATACCGTCGTGGCTTTGGTGGATTTGGTCATGGA
This sequence comes from Musca autumnalis, assembly GCF_047663935.1. NCBI lineage: Eukaryota > Metazoa > Arthropoda > Insecta > Diptera > Muscidae > Musca > Musca autumnalis. Next base: position 51,193,475 of record NW_027411644.1, on the reverse strand, counting down.
TTCTATGGATAAAATTTACGAATGTTTTTAAACTAAGTACAATAAAACCATAAACTAAATTAAATTAGTTTCTTGTGGACGATTATCAATTGTTAAAGTGTAACGCATACGCCGATCTTTTTGGAAATACTGCTGTGGATTCCCAACAAAACGTGAAAATTATATAACAACAAACCTCTTGAGGTCTTATATAGAGACAAGATCTATAATATATACATACATATGTTCCGTAAACACCCTGAAGGGATAAGGAGACATCACTCATATCAATGATTGCACCTCCAAACATATTAGATTAATAATATGGGACCCACTTTTTATCTCCGAGTCCGAACGGCGTGCCCTAAGACATAACTTATAGTTAAGATTTACATGGCTAGAAATACACAGAAAATTTCAACAACATTACGCTGAGGGATATTTTTGCCATCGTTGGAAATGTTATTCTGTCTGGCGTGAGAATCAAACAAGGCGGGTGTGCATGCCATTGCATTTCCAATAATTTACCAAAGCAATTACCAGAGGAATTTAAGGTTAAAGTTAAAATTTGGAGTTTTTCATATTTCGCATCAAAATATGAGTGTGTTTGAGTTTTTCAAAAGTGCCCTAGTTGTGCTGGCCAAAAAACTCAATTTTCATATTTTTTTCTGAGAAAACTACCAATATTTTTAGGTACATAAATATTTTATTCCTATGAAAGACCACATCTTAAATTACCTTTTGAATTTTTGTTGTTGAAAAATATTGCAGTTTTGTGGTAAATGGCTACCTGCGAAACCCATTTTTTGTAAAAGCGTTTTGCGGTGCCAACGCTTGCTAGAAAACGAATGGGCCGATCTTCATATATTTTGGTGCGCGTTTTAAGAACCTAATAATCTTGTTTTTAAGCGAGTGTAAAAAATTCAATATTGCGATTTTATCGAAAAAAATGGACCGATTTTTGCCCAAAAAAATTTAAAAAATCTGTCTCGCTTAAGACAAGGTTTTTATGTATTTAATAAGCTCACCAAAATATACGAAGATCGGTCTACCCGTTTTCGAGTTATCGTTGGCACCGACTTCAAAAATGGCATTTCGAGAAAAACGCGTTTTAAGTTTTTATTTCGGTTTACCTGAATAAAAAATGTATTTTTGGTAAAATTACAAGGAGTCATCTATTCCTGGTCCATACAGAAGCTGTTCCGCCGACGATGCAGCTTGTAAAATGGTTTTGCCTTCGCAACATTCTTCCTTCACGAGTGCACTCGGCCGCACGTCTCTCTGCCAGTGCAATTCTTGGCTGGTCGATTTTTTTTAGCATATTCGTGTGCGTTTTGTCCACAGCTCACTCCGATCGAGAACGAATAAAATAACAATGATTTTGTACCTTCGTTAAAAATACCAATCACAATGTGAGCTTCTAAATTTACAACGAATGGTCCACTTGAAAGGGTTTTGGGGCAAATTTTCCAAATAAGTTGAAGCTTTCGTTGCTATTTTGATTGAAGCAGCCGACGCATATTTCTAGTAAAGTCTCTTTACTTAGATCGTTGTATAAAGGTCTAATAGCATCCAAAATATTAGTTAGAATTTTCTTGGCAGAGGTACTGAAGTTTTCAGCTTGCGATTTATCATCTCTCTTGCAGAATATAGACTTCCGTTTGTTTGGTAGATATGTATTTCCGTATTTTATATGTTCGTCTAAGAGCTCGTGAATCTTTTTTCCTATCCATTTTGAAAAGTATAATAAATACACTGTTTTTTGTTATGTAGAACAATCTCTTTCGTTGACACTTACTAATTGACAAAAATAATGAATGAGCGGCTTTATAATATGAAAACGACCATTCACAGTTACAATACTTCTATACCTGGAAATTAATGAATGGCCGTCCACATGTTTCATTCGTAGGTTACAAGTGAATTCATTTCAGGTAATTCCCAACAGGTAGCCATTGTGCGGTACATTAAAATTATGCCAAAAGAAGTGGTATAATAAATCAATAAAGTACGCCTAAACACACAAACCAGTACGGGTTCTCCACTTTGAAAGGTCATGTCTCAGCCAATTTTGCTCCGATCGACTTGAGTTTTTTTTGCGGCAGACTCTATACTACCTGTACTTCAAAATAAGCCAATACAATTTTTTTTCGATTTTTCGAAATTGACAAGTAGGGATAACCCCTTAAAAATGCATCAATAAGAAACCCATAAAAATACAAAAAAAAAAATAAAACAAACATTTTATAATTTTTTTTAAAAATGTTCTTGGTCCTAGGGTTTCCAAAAAACTCATGTATTTAAAAAAATTCGATTTGTGTAGAAAAGTAATTTATATAGGAAAACGGTAATTATGAGCACACATTTTTGCCCATGATGTATTACCTGAGGAAAAATAAAATATCTCAATTCGTGTTAACTCTACGGTAATTTATTAAAACGGTTCTTAAAGGCAACAATCCTACATAACTAACAAAAAACAACGAACACAATATCTATCTTTCTATATCTATAGTTTCCGAGAAATAAAATCCTTTAAAATTGGAAAAATGACGTATTTTCTAATATTTTGACCTATTTTTTGTCTTCCTTAGTTTCAATATGGAATCCCATATAGAAATTAACAATCGGTGACGAAAAAAATTTGGGTGTTGGCCAGGAAAATACATTTTTGAACCACTGTGCACAGCACAGTCTTCTATATACAGGGGTCTTCTAAAGACAGTTTAAGAACCGTTGAGATCTTCTAGGGACCACATAATGTAGACAGAATATCTTTGGGCCTTCTAAAGACAGTGGACCTTTCGAGGTGTTCGGTAGGCAAAGGACCGCTTGAGGACTTTTATCGATAGAAGACATCTTGAAGTGTTCTATAGAGAGAATACCTCTTAAGATGTTTTATAGAGAGAAGATCTTTTGGGGTCTTTTATAGAAAGGAGACCTCTTTGGACATTCTATAGACAGTAGACCTTGTGACGTGTTCGGTAGAGAGAAGACCTCTTGAGGTCTTTTATCCACAAATATAGCTACACACCATCCACGTTCAAAGAAAATTTCGAACTGATCCTCGTACAGACTTTAAATTACCCTAAGGAGAAAATTTTGAACTTCTAGATATCATATTGGTTTGGAAGAAATATTACGAATTACAATGTTTCCATCAGACCGGACTCGTAAGTTATCGTGTTCATCAATCATTTAGTTTGTGTTTTTAGAGCTTGTCTATGGACATGATGTCTTCTATAGAAAGAATACTTCTGAAGGTCTTGTGTAGACTGTAGGGAACCTCTTTAGCTCTTCTATAGACAGAAGGTCTCTTGTTTCTTCAATAGACATAAGACGTCTTGAAGTCTTCGTTAAGCAGAAAAGTTCTTAAGGTCTTCGTTCGGCAGAAGAGCTCTTGAAGTCTTCTTTATATAAAAGACCTCTTAAGGCCTTTTATAGACTTAAGACCTCTTGAGGTCTTATATAAACAAAGAACTCTTGAGGACTTTGGCATATGGAAGACCTCTTGATTCATTCTATAGACACTAGAGCTCTTTGATGTCTTTTATAAACAGAAGACCTGCTATAGAGTGAAGACTTCATGAGGTTTTCGATTGTATGGTGTCCTATTTATACCCTCCACCATACACGCAGAAAAGAGATATTGTAGGAGCAATCATATTCTAAGAACAAAATGGTATATATTAAAAATCTGAAAATATATGTTGTTGGCGCAACAATATATTTTGGCTCATTACGGTACCTGACATTAAATATATGGTTGAAACAACAATATACATTTTCAGATTTTTAAAATATGATATTTTGTTCTTAGAATATGATTGCCCCTACAATATCTCTTCTCTGCGTGTAGGAATGGGAGTATGGGGGGTTTTGGAACCCGAGTGTTTTTTTGCCATACGCAGGTCAAGTTCGACGATGGGCTATATCGGCCTAGTGTTGGTATAGCCCCCACATAACTGTACCCCCGATTTTAGGTATTTTTGCAGATTTTAGCAACAATTTTTAACCGAACTAGCTGTAATTTGACATTTGAGGTTCCTTACTTACTTACTTAGTTGGCCCATTACAGAACATTTGTTCCATAGACCGAACTAAGAAAAGATCTCCATTCCTTTCTGTTTTTCGCTTGACTTTTTGGAATACCGCGCCTTTTAATTTCTTCATCCACTTGTATGCTCCATCGAAGCTTAGGCCTGCCGATTCTGCGTGCACCGCCAAGTGGCATGTATTCATACGCCTTTTTAGCGGGATCATCATCGCTCATTCTCATGATATGGCCTAGCCAACGCAATCGTTGCATCTCGATACGTTTAACTATATTCATTTCTTTGTATAGCTTATATAGCTCGTGGTTCATACGACGTCGATATTCACCGTCAACGCAAATCGGCCCGTAGATCTTTCGAAGAATTTGCCTCTCAAACACACCAAGCACTGCCTTATCTGCTTGCGCAAGTACCCATGCTTCGGAGCCATACATTAGCACGGGTAGTATCAGCGTTTTGTATAGTGTTATTTTTGTTTGACGATATGTGGCTTTGTTTTTAAATTGCTTACTTAGACCATAGTAGCATCTGTTGGCCAATACAATTATTCTTCTTATTTCACAACTGATGTTGTTTGTTGTGTTTATGGCAGTGCCGAGGTAGACGAAGTCTTTAACTACCTCAAAATTGTAGGTGCCAACTTCCACGGTTGGTCCGAGCCAGACCCACTTTCGCAGATTCTGCTTCGACCTTCATAAAGGTATCAGTTACTTCCTTTACTGATCGTCCCATGATGTCTATGTCATCAGCATAGGCAAGTAACATGTGGCTATTGGTGTAAATTGTGCCATTTCTTTTGACATTTGCATCTCGTATTACCTTTTCCAGCAAAATGTTGAAAAGATCACACGAAAGGCTGTCTCCTTGTCTGAAACCTCTTTTGGTACAAAATTCTTCGGAGAGGTTCTTTCCAATTTTAACTGAGGACCTAGTATCAGTTAATGTCATCTTAGAAAGCCGGATAAGCTTTGCGGGGATACCAAATTCAGACATTGCGTGGAGTACCTTTGATCGGAGGGGACTGTCGAATGCTGCTTTATAATCGACAAAAAGATGAAATGTGTCGATCTGCATCTCTTGGGTCTTCTCTAGGATTTGCCGCAGGGTAAATATCTGGTCAATGGTGGACTTGCCAGGTCTAAAGTCATATTTGTATGGTCCAATTATTTCGTTGACCATTGGCTTTAGTCGTTCGCACAATATCCCTGACACTATCTTATAGGCAATAGGGAGAAGACTTATGCCCCTATAGTTTGAGCATACAGTCTTATCTCCTTTCTTGTGGACGGGACATATGATACTCAGGTTCCAATCGTCGGGTACGCTTTCTTCCTGCCAGATGGTGCTAACTAGCTGATGCATACACCTTATCAGCGCGTCGCCTCCTGTTTTAAACAGCTCGGCTGGTAAGCCATCGGCTCCTGCTGCTTTATTATTCTTCAGCCGGTTGATTGCTGTTTTTACCTCATCTTGGCCGGGCGGTATACATTCTATACCATCTTCTGGAATTGGATCGGTGGTATCATCGTCTTCGCTCCTATTGGATACCAGCAGATTGGAGAAATGTTCCTTCCATATCCTGAGCACGCTATCTGTATGTGTTACCAGATTACCTTGCTGGTCTCTACAGGAGGATGTGCCTGTACCAAAGCCATCTGTTTGATGCTTCACTCTTTGGTAGAATTTTCGGACTTTATTCTGGCTCCTGTACATCTCGCTTTTTTCACACTCCCGCTTTTCCATTTCTCTCTTTTTCTTGCGGAAAAGACGTTTCTCTTCTCTCCTCTTCTCCCGATATCTCTCTCGTGCTCTACGCGTTGCTGCTGATTGTAAAGTAGCTCTATATGCCGCATTTTTCTCTTCGGTAGCAGCACGACACTCCTGGTCATACCATGAATTCCTTTGTGGAGGTCTCTGGAATCCAAGTATGGATTTTGCGGCTGTTTGCATGGAGTGGGCAATATGTTGCCATTGTGTTGTTATGTTATCGGGACAAGGAGTGCTCGCGTTAAGCAATTGGGCTAGTTGAGTGGAATATGCTGTGGCTATCTGTTGTGTTTGCAGCCTATCGATGTCCAACTTCCGCGTTGTGTCTGTTCGTGCTTTATTTGCAACGTTTAGACGGGTACGTACCTTTGCTGCAACAAGGTAGTGGTCCGAATCAATGTTTGCGCCTCGGAACGATCGTACATCCAACACGCTGGATGAATGTCTTCCATCTATCACAACATGATCAATTTGATTACTTGTTCTTTGATCTGGAGACAGCCAGGTGCCCTTATGAATATCGAGATGATTAAATCTGGTACTGCTAACTACCATGTTTTTTGCAGCTGAAAAGTCTATCAGCCTCATACCATTGTCAGATGTTTCACTGTGGAGACTGAATTTCCCGACTGTTGGGCCAAAGATATTCTCCTTTCCAATTTTGGCATTAAAATCGCCTAGAATAATTTTAATGTCATGGGCAGGGCAACGGTCATATGTTTCTTCTAAGCACTCATAAAATATATCTTTGGTCTGTTCGTCCTTGTCTTCAGTGGGAGCATGAGCGCAAATAAAGCTGATGTTGAAGAATTTAGCTTTTATTCGAATTGCAGCAAGTCTTTCATTCACTGGGGTGAAGCTGGATACCAGATGTTTTAGTCTCCGACTTACTACGAATCCGCAACCAAACTCGTGCTTTACGTCATGGCAGCTATAATACAGTGCGTCACCTTTAGGTGTTGTTGTGACGCCTTTCCCAATCCATCGTATTTCCTGTATGGCAGTAATATCGGCCTTGTACTTTTCAAGTACGTCTGCCAATGCGAAGACTGCACCTTCTCTATAAAGAGTGCGAACATTCCAGGTGCAGATTCGCAGATCATGGTCCTTAAAACGTTTGCGGGGTTCGTCAACTTTAGAGGGGTTTGTTTTTCTTTTCTTTCGTTTTTTCATAGTAGGATGTTTTTTCTAGGGGAGGGTTACTAACCCGACGCCCAAACCCAAGTTTTTAACGTTCTTATGGGTGAACGCGCGGCACATGTTAGCTCACTACCTTTAACGGGTGTTAAAGGCAGTTCCCCAGGTGACACCACGGGGAGGTCAGTGTCCACTTGAGATGAAAGAGGGACCAAGATAAATCCTGGGCTTTGCCATGTTAAAGCCGGTCAAGACCGTTGCTTGGTATCATTCATCCCCTACGTCACCCCAGGTTCCTAGTGGTCGCAATACTTCTCCACCAAAAATGTTCAGTACAGCGGTACCTTCCGATTTTCGATATTCTGATGTTTTTAGCTACATTTTTTAGACCGAAATTGCTGTTATTTGACATTTGAGGTTCATAGTAATCGCAAAACTTCTATATCAAAAATTGTCAACATAGGTGCATAAATTGATATAGCCCCCACATAACTATACCTTCCAATTTGAGAATTTAGCCAAACTTATTTACCGAACTACCTGTAATCAGATATTTGAGGTTGCCAGTGGTCAAAAAAGTTCTGCACCAACAATTGTCAACGTGGGTGTATGTTTTTTTATAGTCCTACCGATGTGCGGTGTTCTGAGAATTTTTGCTACATTATTTGACCGTTATTGACTGTTATTTTACATTTGAGATTTCCAACAATTATCAACATAATAATAATAATTGTTCCACAAACATCCCAGATGGGACAAGGGAGACTTCTCTCATATCAATGAGTGCACCCCGATTCATATTAGCTCAATGATATGGGACCTACTGTTTATTGCCGAGTCCGAACGGCGTGTCCTGAGGCACCACTTGTAGAGAAGTTTTACAAGGCTGAAATACTCAGAAAATGTCGCCAACATCACTGAGGGGTATTTTGCCACCGTTGAGAATTTGATGTTGCCTGGCCTGGGAATCGAACCCACGACCTTTAGCGTGCAAGGCGGGTGTGCATACCATTGCACCACGGTGGCACCCAACATTGTCAACATAGATCCATATTTTAATACATCCGGATTTTCGGTATTTTGAGGATTTTAGCAAAATATTGTCCGAACTGCCTGTTATTTGACATTTGAGGTTTCCAGTGGTTGCAAAACTTCTCCACAATAAATTAGAAACATAGGTTCATGTATTGGTATAGTCCTCATATAACGATACCTCTCGATTTTAGGAGTTTAGCTTGTCAATATAGGTCCACACTTTGATATAGCCCTCCATATAAAGGTACCGCCCGATTATAGACATTTTAAATGCCTTATCGGTAAAAATTCTCCATAAAGTTGTGGACAGAAAAGGAAATTAATCATTCCAATTGTCTTTAAAATGTTTTATGGTGGAGGGTGCAAAAAGTTCGTCCCGGTCGAACTTAGTCTGTGTTTAGACACACAAATTTCTCCGGAAAGTAAATTGAGTTTTGTGGGAGAGAGCGGAGAGGAAAGAGCTCCTCAATACTAGTTCTTACCGCCTATTGCCTAAAAACTGAATTTACTTTCCCGAGAAATTTGTGTGTCTAAACACGGACTTATAGATTTTTTACTTATTTTGTTCTCAAAATTTTCAATAGGTTGAATCTCATTCATTTCAGCATTCATGTCATTCATTGCCAGCAAAAATGAATGTGCAAAATAAAATTTAATTTACTTCTTCAAAAAAAAAAATCGCAGTAAATAAAAATGATTTTCAAAACAAAATCTCATTAAAATTAGCTTAAGCCTATCAGAAGCCAATTTCGAAACTGGAATGTAATTGTAAAAATAAGCAAATTTAATTTTATTGATTTATTTTATATTCACTGAACATGTGCTGAATAATTTTCAAAATCTAGAACAAGTTATTTGCCAGTTATTAAATTAGTCAATTGCCCCATTTTAATTTTTAAAATTCCTTCGTTTGATATAAAAGCCTGTTGAGTTTGATCTGAAAACAGTAGGAGACTATTGGAACTCAAGGAAAAAACTTTACAAAAACGTCCCGGTTGAAATGAAATTTCTATTGTGTTTAACGTTCATCTTTATGGCAATTTTTGCCTTGTGTTCGGCTGCCGATTATGAAAGTCTTGAGGATTTAGTACGTGAAAAACGTGGCGGTTATGGTGGAGGAGGAGGTTATGGCGGCGGTAACCATGGTGGCCAAGGAGGAGGTTATGGTGGAGGTCATGAAAGTGGTCATGGCGGCGGTTATGGAGGAGGTCATGAAGGAGGTTATGGAGGAGGTCATGAAGGAGGTTATGGAGGAGGTTATGAAGGCGGTTATGGAGGAGGTCATGGAGGAAGTCATGGAGGAAGCCATGGAGGAAGTCATGGAGGAAGTCATGGAGGAAGCCATGGAGGAAGCCATGGAGGAAGTCATGGCGGAAGTGGTGGCCATGGATATCATGGTTAAAATATGTAAGATTTCCTATAAAACACACGCCAGAGTTTGTTGAAATTAAACAAATAAATAAATAAATAAATTATATAAAAAGTACATCTTTATTGTCATTTATTTATATATAAACAAGTAAAAAATAGTTAAGTTCCGAAAATCGGAAGGTACCGGTAGTTTTGGGGATATGCCAAAAGTGGGCCGATATAGTCCATCTTCTACCTTGACCTGAATATGAAAAGCCCCTGTGCAAACGAAAACGGTCTAGCTCAATTATTGTGGACGCTAGAATGATTACAACAGATAGACAGACGGCCAGGGCTACATCGACTCAGATTTTATTATGATTATTTCAAAACAAAAAAAAAAAAGTGAAAGAAAAGTTATCGATTGTAGGATTAAAACATTTCGCTGGAGGAATGCCTATTTGAGAACTTGATCTATGGCTGAGAGTCACTTCTTTCGATAGTTAATGTGTATTCATTAGCCATTTTGATTGGGCACCGTAGTGCTTATTTAGATCTTTCGGCTTATTTAGATCTTTCGATACAAAATTTCCAACCGATCTTCGATGCTTCACTTAAGTACAAATTTTGAAAGTAAATGGGATAGATACCTCAAGGAGTTGGTCGAAATATTATTATTATACCCTCCACCATAGGATGGGGGTATATTAAGTTTGTCACTACGTTTTTAACTACTCGAAATAATTGGTCGAAATATTATTATTATACCCTCCACCATAGGATGGGGGTATATTAAGTTTGTCACTACGTTTTTAACTACTCGAAATAATCATTGTAGACCCCACAAAGTATATATATTCTTGATCAGCGTGCAATTCTACATCGATATAGCCATGTCCGTCCGTCTGTCCGTCTGTCCGTCTGTGGAAATCACTCTAGCGTCCGAACGGATTGACGTAGGTTGATGAAATTTTGGGAAAATATGTTATTTTTACGTAGGACTTTTGGTATTGAAAGCGGGCTATGTAGGTCCACGCTTTCGTATAGCCCAAATACAAAATGACGCGTGACGCGTCGTCGTTTTAAGGAATTTTTAAGATATTTGGCCCATTTTACCACCGAATTGGTTGTAATTTGGTCTTTGTGTCTCCAGAGGCCAAAAAATATTCCTACCAAAGTTGGGTTATATAGGTCCACGTTTTGGTATAGCCCCCATATAAGGTCCCATATAAAGTACGCATCATTTTAATATATTTTGAATGTATTAGACCCATTTGACCACAGAATTGATTGTAGTTTGGTATTTTGTGTCTTCAGAGGCCAGAAAACATTCCTACCGAAGTTGGGTTATATAGGTCCACGTTTTGGTATAGCCCCCACATAATGCCCCTTATAAAGTACGCGTCATTTGAATATATTTTGAATGTATTAGACCCATTTGACCGAAGAATCGGTTGTAACTTTGTATTTTGTCTTTCCAGAGGCTAAGAAACATTTCTACCATAAAATGTTTATATAGGTCCACGTGTTGATATAGCCCCCCATAATACAATATCTCCCGATTTTCGATATTTTGAACGTTTTAGCCTCATTATCACACCGAGACGGCTGAAATTTGATATTTAGTCTTCTTTAGGCGTATAAAACTTTCCCCCAGAAATTTTTAGGTATAGGTCCACGCCATCATATAGCCCCCATAGAACGGTACCTTCCGCATTTCGGTATTTTGAAGGTTGTGGCCACATTAATCCACCGAAATGGCTGAAATTTGTGGTGGAGGGTATAAAAAGTTCGGCACGACCGAACTTAACGCTTTTCTTACTTGTTTTTTTATTTAGCTGGTCCATTACAGAACATTTGTTCCATAAGCCGAACTATGAAAAGGTCTCCAATTCTCTCTGTTTGTTGCTTTGCTTTTTGGAATACCGTCTCTTCCCATCTCATTTTCCACTTGTTTGCTCCATTGAAGCCTTGGCCTGCCAGATCTGCGTGTACCACCATGTGGGCCGTATTTAAAAGCCTTTTTAGCGGGTTCATCATCGCTCATTCTTATGGCCTAGCCAACGCAATCGTTGCATCTCAATTCGTTTATATACACTGATGTCGTTGTATAGCAGATACAGCTCCATGGTTCATACGACGTCGATATTCACCGTCAACGCAGATTGGCCCGTAGATCTTTCGAAGAATTTTTCTCTCAAACATACCAAGCACTGCCTTATCTGCTTGCGCAAGTACCCAGGCTTCGGAACCATACATTAGCACAGGTAGTATCAGTGTTTTGTTAAGCGTTGTTTTTATACCCTCCACCATATGGAGGGTATAATTGAATTTGTCATTCCGTTTGTAACACATCGAAATATTCGTCGGAGGCCCTATAAAGTATATATATTATTGATCAGCATAAAATTCTATGTTCGTCTGTCCGTCCGTCCGTCTGTCTGTTGAAATCAAGATACAGCTCGCAATTTTAAAGATAGAGAGTCAAACTTTGGTACAGAAGTTTTTATTACTTGCAGGATGGTTGGTATGGAAAATGGGATATATCGGTCCACGTTTTGATATAGCCCCCATAGAACGGTACCTCCCGATTTTCGATATATTTAAGGTTTTAGCTTCAGTATCCTACCAAAATGGCTGAAATTTGGTACGTAGTCTTCTTTAGGGGTACAAAACTTTCCCCCAGAATTTTGTCGGTATCGGTACACACCTTCATATAGCCCCCATAGAACGGTACCTCCCGATTTTCGGTATTTTGAAGGTTTTAGCTTCATTATCACACCGAAATGGCTGAAATTTGGTACTTAGTCTACGTTGGTGGTATAAAACTTTCCCCCAGAACTTTATCGGTATCGGTCCATGCCTTCATATAGCCCCCATAGAACGGTACCTCCCGATTTTCGGTATTTTGAACGTTGTGGCCTCAATATTCCACCGAAATGGCTGAAATTTGGCATTTAGACTTCTTTGGGGGTACTCAAACTTCCCCTTTAAATTTGCCGGTATAGGTCCAGAAGAGTATTATCAGTATAGGTCCACGTCTTCCTATATCCCCATAGAAGCTTACTTCTTTATTTTCGGTATTTTTTTTAGTTTTAGCCACATTCTCTTGCCGAAATATAGGAAATTTGGTATTTTGTCTTCTTTGAGCCTAAAAACTTTCCGTCAGAAATTTGTCGGTATAGATCAACGTTTTGAAATAGCCCCCATAGAATGGTGCCTCACATTGTTTTACCGAAATTGCTGAAATTTAGTATTAAGTATTCTTCATACACGAAAGGAAACTAATTATTCCATTTTACTTCAATACAACTTGTGGTGGAGGGTATAACAAGTTCGGCCCGGCCGAACTTAACGTCGTTCTCACGAGATGTGGCTTTGTTCTTAAACTGCTTACTCAAGCCAAAGTAGCATCTGTTCGCCAATATAATTCTTCTTTTTATTTCACAACTTATGTTGTTTATTGTGTTTACGGCGGTGCCGAGGTAGACGAAGTCTTTTACTACCTCAAAATTATAGGAACCAACTTCCACTTTTGGTCCTAGCTCTATGGACGCATTGCGCATCGACGCCATCAAATTTGTCTTTTCGCCGTTTACTACCAACTCACTTTTGCTGATTCTCCTTCGATCTTCTTAAGGGTATCAGATACTTCCTTTACTGATCGTCCCTTGATCTCAATGCCATCAGCATAAGCAAGTAACATGTGGCTGTTGCTGTTTATTGTGCCATTTCTTTTAACATTTGCATCTCGTATAACCTTTTCCGAATGAGCCAAAGCCGAAAGAGCTTTGCGGGGATGCCAAATTCAGACATGGCTTGGAATGGTGGCTATCGAAGGCTGTCTTATAACACTGTGCAGCAGCATTTTTGGGGGGTGGAAAATTTCTTTTGGAGATGAAAGCCCTTGATGGGTATGCTAAGAACCCAAAAGGAATTTTTCGCCATACGTCAAGTTTCTGAGATATCGCGCTATGAAGTTTTTGATTTTTTCCCTATATTTTATTGACCATAGGCTTTAGTCTTTCGAATAATATCTCCGACAGTATCTTGTAGGCAATATGGAGAAAACTTATGGCTCTATAGTTAGAACATAGAGTCTTTTCTCCTTTCTTGTGGACGGGAAACGGGATACTCAGGTTCCATTCGTTGGGTACGCGTTATTTCTGCCAGAGGGTGCTAACTAGCGGATGCATACACCTTATCAGCGTATCGCCTCCGAATTTAAACAGCTCGGCTGGTAAGCCATTAGCTCCTGCTGCCTTATTATTCTTAAGCCGGTTTATTGCTGACTTCACCTCATCTTGGCTGGGCAGTATACATTCGATACCATCTTCAGGTATTGGATCTGTGGTATCTTCGTCGTCTTCGCTACTAGTGGACACCAACAGTATGGAAAAATACTCTTTCCATATGCGAAATATACCATCTTCAAACTTGATATAAGGTTGTGAAAAATATTATAAACTGCAAAGGCTGACATTGCGCTCCTTTCGTTAGTTATTATGTTCATCAGCCATTTTAGTTTGTCACCCTTGGATACATAGTGTTTGTTGAGCCATTATGTCAGGAAGTATAGACTTGCCCATGATATACGTAATATCTTTTTAAACGCGACTGCAAGGAATACATTCGGCGTGTATTTCAACCCGATCTTTTAACAGTATAAGTTTACATAAGTGAAATTATTGAGAATTTGTGAGGGAGGTAACCGAAGTAGTACTATATATACCTTCTGGGAATTTGATGTACAGTTGGGAGAGATATTCCGATTTGCTACGTCTCTGTCAAATCGGATACTCAAGTTGCAGTTGTCGCGCTCTAGGAGTGCTATAGGAAATTAGATCTTGCCCACCAGGAAACTTATATCATTGTAAACAGTTCAACGGTATCTATGTTTGGTAAAAATTTAAAACTGATCCTCGTACAGACTTTAAACCAATCTAGGGAGAATATATACCATACTCCACTCTGTGGGGAGGGTATTATAATTTGTCTCGACGAGCTGAGACGATCTGGCTATGTGTGTCCGTCCGTCCGTCCGTCCGTCCATCTAAACCATGTAATCACGCTACAGGTCGCAATTTTGATCGGATCGTCACCAAATTTTGGGTGTTGATGGGGGTCCCGGAGGGGAAGAAGCTTATTGATTTTGGTGATGGTCGGATAATATTCAGGGGTCGGAATGGGCAAAACAAACTTATTTGGAGAAAAAGTCAACATTTTATTTCAAAGCTAATATCTCCGCTTCTATATGGGGTATATCAAAAGCAAAACCTGCTAATGAAAGAAAAAATAACACATTTGCAAAAATATCAAAAATCCCATCTTTACAATGATGCAAAATAGGTTGACGTAGGTGGCCAAATAACGGAGATATCGCAAAAGTCGGTAATACATCCCATTTTTTTCTTCTCACAGGCAAAGTCAACAAAAACAGCCTGTAACTTTCGCGAATTCGTTGCAAATGTCCCCATATTCTCTTGTCCGATAGGTACAAAAAATATAAACATAAAACTCACGAGTTTATAAAGAAAAACCAAAAATTGCAATAGTGTCAAAAGTTCCTAATATGCTCCGAAATGGCGCGATTTGAGAACAAATTGGTCCAGAACGGTTTGATAATGATTTTAAATTAGATTACGAAAAAATAAAAATTTTAATGAAAAGCAAATATGTTGTTATAACAGATAAAATTAAAAAATGCATTACTGAACTTCGATGCATTCGGTGCGGAAACTTTTTTCGCGATAGAGAAAAATTAACACCGTATTTAATAATAGTTTTCCATGCTCTACACGGCTATGTGGTGGTATTTTTTTGGTTATAGCCCTATTGTCCAGTATTGTCCTTCAAACTTAGGAAAACAATTTTAGAATTTTATTTTATTATGTATTTATTATTGAATATTTATTCATATTTACACATTTACAATTATTGTTTTTGGTCGTCTAACCAATGAATCCGCCGCCAAAACCTCCAACAAAACCCCCGCCATAGCCTCCACCATAACCTCCTCCATAACCTCCGCCATAACCTCCGCCATAGCCTCCACCATAACCTCCTCCATAGCCTCCACCAAAACCTCCGCCATAACCTCCGCCATAACCTCCACCATAGCCTCCGCCATAACCTCCTCCGAAACCGAAACCTCCACCTATAGCTTTAATGAAACGTTTCTCGCGTACCAATTCGGTGTTGGCTTCATTGTTGGACTCCACAGCATCTGCCGCAATGAGGACTGCCAGTGCACAAAACAAGGTTAAAAACAAAACAAATTTCATTTTTTCGTCCTCGAAATTTGTGCACAAATTCTTGGCGATATGTTTAAGTGAAAGTAATATATTACTGTGATGCCTTTAATTGATATAGACCGGCCTTTTATACAGAATTAAATAAATTGACCGGACTTTTACACTGAATTAAAAAAAAAATATATAAAAAAAATTATAAAAAAAATTATAAAATTCCAGAAAAAATATTTTTTTTATATTTTAATGTAAATAATTACATTGTTGATATACTGGTAACATATGCATAAATAATCCTATTCAAAATTATATTAATTTATTCATTATATTAATTTATTTGTCAAAGTTTTGTGTGGACTTTTACATTTTGGTGAATACTCACTCGTACATCAAAATCAATTGTTAGAATAAAAAAACAACAACAATTGATGGAAATGAAGTATATGTATGTCTTCAATGTACGTCACCCAAATGGACCGCAGCTATTTACTCTCCTTTATAAACTCATCATCGTAATTATAAAAACAAGTAAAAACGAATCAATCGACTTTAACAACATACATATATAGTCTGTGAAGTAAGGAAAAGAAGCAAAACCAATATGAACTGTTGTATCTCTACACAAATCACTGACCTCTGACGTCAATATTCAATATTTATTTGAAATTCATGGGGTTTCAGCTTTTTATAAAGCAACCCAAATTTTTCCTCCGCATGTTTATTTTAAAATATTACGCTAACAGTTCTCTACCTGTACATAATTCTTCGAATTTGATATAATTTTATGTAAGTTTGGAAGGAATATTACGATGAACAAAGTTTCGAAAAAATCGGTTACTTCCTTTGCGAGCTATCTTGCACAGTAGTCATTTTAGTTGGCGGCGGTATGGTTTTTAAAACAATTTTTAATGGACAAATCGCCTGATCTGTAGGAGCGTTATCCTGGTGTCCACGGTGGACTGGGCTAAATCGAATCCAAATTGTCTGAAACGGATTTTATCCAAACATAATTGGTGTCCAAAACCATTATTTTGATGACCATATCAATGTCTATACCATCGTTAGCCCAAAAGG
The DNA here is from genome assembly GCF_047663935.1 of Musca autumnalis. Lineage (NCBI taxonomy): Eukaryota > Metazoa > Arthropoda > Insecta > Diptera > Muscidae > Musca > Musca autumnalis. The sequence goes on along the minus strand of NW_027411644.1, from coordinate 51,176,827 downwards.
CTGAGGGTATAACAAGTGAGATAGTATCAGTCGGTTTTGCTTGCAGATATAGACTCTTAGCATATGGTCCTTTACCTACACACTAACGTACCCTCAAAACAAGGGATTAGCGTATGAGCGTGATGAGCTTTGCGGTACTAACCCTGGCGACCCCAGAATCAGAAAGCCAAAATTGGAGCACATATCTAACGACATGGTTGTGACAGATACGAAGAGGTGAGTGGGTTGTTTTAACCGACAATTTATTCACCACCACGGTAGCGGACGGGCGAAGGGAAGCGTTTTACGTCATCTGAGATCTCGTTCAACTGTGGAGGAGATGTTATCCGAGGCTCACAATCATCCACAGGGCTTGGACTTGATGAAAATTCGATGGTGATGGTAAAGCAGCAGTTTACCAGACGCTACTACTCACCAGCATCACAAGGTGCTATCCAAGGTAGTTGTGTTGTTGTTATTGTAGCAGTATTTTATATGTTTGTATGTTCATCATTCTACTTAATCGGGCACTGTGTCTGCCTCTAGTTTTAAAAATGGAGTGCGGTCCTGTTCCGCGTGCTGGGCAGATGTTTTGCACGGTGTCATCGATGCTTGTCCTATAGGAATTCAGACGATTGCACCATACCGGGCGTCAGGGACGTACGCAGGATTTCATTTCCGGAGGGGGGGGGGGCCAACTTCACCAAAAATCATGAAAATTAAAAATGTTATGTATCGTTACGTAAAGCTATTTTAAAGGGTTTTTTATGATTTTATGTATGAGGGGCACTAAAAACCTTCTGGCCTAGGCAGTGTCGCCAGACGTCATTTGACATAAGCATACTCAGGACAGTTTGACATTGTTGTGTTGTTGAGGCTATAAGCATGATTTTTAAAAATTTGGATTTTGGAAATCCTTTTGGTGGAAGAACTTCCATGCAAAAAGTGCGAATATGTGGAATAGATATATACAGTGTTTGGAGGATATAAACAGTTCGACCCGAACATAACGCCGTTTATTCTTTAAAGTACATATGGTAAATTTAAAATTTCTTTTGCAATTCCATTGGAAGAAATATAAAAAAAAAATTTTTGCGAGCACATCCGCAGTTTTTGGAACATAGATTAAGAAAAAAAGTTGTGGTTTCAAACCTTTTCGCTTTCACAAAATTGGATGCTGCGCTCCAAAGTTATGGGGGTTTTATTCCCTTATAAAGAACAAATATTAAAAAATTCAATTTTTGCTGTAATAAGAAAATGTATATGTAAAGCGTTAACAGCATTTAATATATATCGGTAGATGCCTAAATATTTACTAAATTTATTTCTATTTTCGCAGAGAATCAAGAAATACTGAAAAAATCTTGGAGTAAATTTAATTTATTCCAAATAAAACTCGAAAAAATAAATTAAAAATACGTACAGATTCTAGACAACGCGTAGAAAAATATGAGACCAAAATTTTAACGATAGAATTTATAACTGCCATATTACAGCAATAACAAAAGCCGAAAACTTATTGTTGGAATATTATTTCAAAATATATTTTTTGTTTAATACGAAAAATAGAAAAAAAATTTTGGGAGTTATTCTACTATTTCGCTAAATTTCGATGCAAGGACTGACGGACTTCGCTGAAACTTCTTCAGTGTAAATGCGATGACAACCCCGAAAGTGTATTTGCTTACTTTGATAAACAATAGGATAATGAAATAAAAAGTAATATTGAAATTACAACCAAAGAAAAAACATAAAAGTTAAAAAACGTATCATTCGCGAATTCGTTAAAATTAGTTAAGGCGCATGCGCTTTTCAGATACAGCGAGTGCATCTCTATCAATATGTAGCGATTTTCCACTTTTCATTCAGCGGCAAAAGTGTGCCGTCAGCTGCATCTTACTGTTCAAAAAACCTTAATGTGGGTAAAAATTGCGTGATGTACATAAGATTATAAGGCGCATCCGATTTCAGTGACCGCCTATAAAAATACGTCATTATAACAAATATTAAACAAATTCGTCAAGAACCGCGGATGTGCTACCAAATTCTATTTTATACGAAATACGAATATTACTCCAGAATCCCGGTAATTTATGCCACACGGTTTTGGAAAATAATATAATCGCGTATAAAGGATTACATTTATGTAAAAATAACCAAAGAAAATCGAGGTTCAATGCGCGGAATCATCAAAATATAATTTTGCAGAATTTCCTACTTTCAAGGTATCTATAACCGCCGTTTTAGTGGATGGATTTGAAAGCGGGAGGGTTCGTTAGATCTGGCGCGTAAAAAAACTAAAATCACGCGGGGTTCAAGGGTACCTGAGTCACAGTTGTAAATTTTGTAGCCAAAAAATAGGATTTTAAAGAAAATTTACGCACCAAAATTTCGACTTTGGAATACTATTACTAGGGAACTGTATGAAGCACACTCATGAGATATACATCAAACGACGTGGAATCACGAGTTCCACAATCCAATAAATAGTTTAGGTATGTATCTGGTTGCGCCCTCCAATTATAAGAAAAATTCAAAAAACCCATACTTCAAAACTTCAAAATGTCAGCATCGATTTTAGGGGGATGCAGTGTATATATCGAAAAGTCATACATTAGAACCATGTTGCCAAGGGGTATTCTTCAATTCTTTATTTGATCTCAGGTCTGAGTTTTCCGTGGTTTGACCAGAAATCAAGAAAGAACACAAAAAAAACTTATAATCTTCAACACATTTTTACCCATTTTTTAATATTACCACCAACACAGCTTCCACATAAATTATTTGTTATGGTTCATTTTATGCGACCCCAGCTAAAACACTTCAATTATTATAAATATATTCATATTGTATAATATATATTGACAGTTCGCGACTTATTAAATGGTGAACCTCAACTTCAACGATTGTAAAACATTTTTGAATATTAACATATATAACACACTAATTTCAGTGCCAGTAAAAACGTTTTGTATCATTGTAAGAAAATAACATTTTTTAATTGCATAAAAACACCAAAGCTTTACTATTTTACCAGAAGTGATAGAGTCAGTGAAATCCAACTAAACATTCAGAAAGTTACATTAAAAAAAATTATCAGGAGCTGGGCGATGCAATCTACGACTCATTGACTCCGAATCCAACTCGTAGTACTGTTTGAAACTTTGCAAAAACATTTTAGCTAAATCCTGAAAAAATAGGTTGAGTCGAAAAACTCCATCTGATACATCAATGGTTTCCAACAACCAATCACTTTTGTCAGCACAGCGGAGGCAAACTTATAAAAATTCATAACTTTTGATTTCTGAAAAACAAGAAAAAGTAAATGTCGGGTTTGCCTACATAGATATACCCTCAGCATGTGTAAGTTGAGACTTTTACGAGTATATATAGACAGATCGAATACGGGATACATAGCCAATTTTTGTTCTGTAAATTGTATACCCAGGAAGTTTCAGAATTTCGTGTCCTTTCTTGGACGTATAAACTTTCCGACAATAACTTCGAAATATTTGGGGTGTACAACTTCTCGACTGTTGGCGTTCTGATCAAAAATGTGACTTCGATGAAAGCGCAAAAGTTTTGAATTTTTGTACAGACGATACCTGAAAGAATCGACTGATATCATCCATTTTGGAAGTGGGCCTAATTTTAATTTGGTCGGCGTAAGATTTACAGCTTTTGGACCAATACTGATATAACCATTGACTCACCCACAAAAAATACAATATCGCTGTAAACAAGTGAATCGATCCATATTCGAAAGTACTCTAGGTTTCGAAAAAATCGAATTGGACTTTGCTCGCGATTTTAGGGAAATATTTTGAAGTCTGGCTGGGGAAGTGTCCAAAGGAAGTTTGAACAAAATATTGCGAGATCCAAATTTTGGACAAAATCTTTTGATCTGTTAGAGAGTTTTAATGCGCTCGAGCCATACAGACTGACGGACGGACGAACTGGGATAAATCGACTCCAAATTGTAACGTGGGTTACATTTTTATCATTAGCCTAACAGCTGAGGGTACAATATCACGGTGCTCTTGAACGAACGTTAAACCGGGAAGTTCTTGCGGATTCTCAAACAGCAATATTCATAGACGAGAAAAATCCAAAAAAAAATCGCTGGAGGGATTTTTAAATAAATCGCGGTCAAAGTTCACATTTTTAGGCTTTCGCGACTTTGCTTGGAAACTGCAAGTCCTATCGAAATGGGGCTATGGAAAATGGTGTAGCTTTGAAAATTGGCTCCTCGGTTGTACCATTTTTGTGATATATAAGTTTAAGTTGGGACATGTCTGTCATGACATTGTTTTATAAGGAGACGATACAGTCAGTGAATTGTCCCAATTTGAATTTCTATATCTCAAAAATAGTAAAACGTTGGAAAATATCATAAAAGAACAAGAATTTTCACTGCTACAACATTTTTTTATTTCCATTTGGATAGGGCTTCTTGTGGTTTTCCAGCAAAATGGTCAAAACCTGAAAAACCCTAAAAATGCGTTTTTTATTTTTTTATCTATAAACCCAGGTGTAAGCTTCATTCGTTTAAAGTTGATTCAAGAGCACCGTTATATACAATACAAATAACAGCAGATATTAATACAATACCAAATAACCAAAGTTTGAGCATTGATTTCGTTTACGGTTGCTTTCAGCTACGAATTTGTTACTGATAGGAAAAAATTCAGATAGGCATGCTATTGATAGCAAATATCATCACTTTATGATGCACAACAATAAATTTTCTCCATTATTTTCTCCCACTATTTAGCAATAATTTAATATAAAATAGGAATACAAAATTTTGATACAGGCAGTATATCAATTTGCTAATTGGTTTTCGATATATACTCCACGGAAACCCCTTGATATGTCGTACATACATATTGTCCAATAGGCACTTCATTTTATGTACTTCTAATCCGCACAATAATGAATTTGTAATATTTTGAATACGAATTCCAAAACACAGCCATGGCATAAGGGAGGAATTCAGTTTTACTGGAAGTTTCTTTCAAAGAGCGTTTTCAAACAAAAAAAATCAATATTTCTTCAGACAACTTGTTGATAAAGTACATTTTCAGTACAGAACCTTCAGAACAATATCAGATTTCATTCGAAATTTCAAATACAAAAATTATTTTAGAGAAAAAATCGTAATAATTTGTTAAAGTAGCTCAAAAAATTTTGTCGGAGCAAACCCCCCCTGCGTACGTCCCTGCCGGGCGTAGTTGAGCCAAAAACACTCTTGTTTGTCGCGGCAGCTGATGCTCCTCAGCTGCGAAGGATGGGGGATGTTCTGCGAGGACCGCATTCCTATGAATACAGAAGAGTTAGAGGTTAGAAAGTATCGGAGATGCCACACCACCTTGGGAACTCTTGTTCTACCCTAAAGGTTTTGGACTTCCTGTTCCTAGATTCCACTCACGACTGGCGTCCACACATATAATTTATTATCAAACGTTTCAAATTTGTCCAGAGGGTAGTCTGATCAGTGTCCACAAACAGCGTGGAGTACTTGATAGTATCAAAGGCTTGTGATAAATCCAGCACCACCAACTCCGTCATATCGCACGGTTTGCTCTGGTTGAGTCCTCGACTAATATGTGTGGGATGGCGTGGAGCGCTGTTGTCGTGATGTGCTGCTTACGAAACCCATGTGGATGATCGGAAATTGGATAGCAATTTCAGATTCCTCAATAGTCTTTGAAAAGTGATATTTTTTTTTTGTTCCACAAAATTACTTTTCAGTTTCTCTTTGTACTTAGCAAATGTGACTATCACTGTTCTCTTTCGCAAAGTGGTTGTGCTCTCTTGCTTAATTTTTACGCCATCTTGCTAAGTCTCTCCGTTCTCTTGCAAAGTGTGGATGCTATTTGTTCCACAGAACATTTTATCATCATTGCATTATTTTCTACTTGACAATGATAAATAAGACATGTAAAAATGGGACGCGAGAATAAAAATGAAAAGAAACTGGTGTTATCAAAAAAATTAAATAAAACAAAATAAAAATAAAATAAAAATTAAAAAAAATAAAATAAAATAAAGTAAAAACATAAAATAAAAATAAAATAAAAATAAAATAAAACTAAAAATAAAATAAAAATAAACTAAAATAAAATAAAAATAATATAAAGATAAAAATAAAATAAAATAAAATAAAATAAAATAAAATAATATAAAATAAAATAAAAATAAAAATAAAATAAAAATAAATTAAAATAAAAATAAAATAGAAATAAAATAAAAATAAAAATAAAATAAAAATAAATTAAATTAAAAATAAAATAAATAAAAAAGAAGAATAAAAATAAAATAAAATAAAAATAAAATAAATAAAAAAGAAAAATAAAATAAAATAAAAATAAAATGAACATAAAATAACAATAAAATAAAAAAAATAAAATAAAATAAAAAAAAATAAAATTAAAAATAAAATAAAAATAAAAAATAAAATAAAATAAAAATAATAAAATGAAGTAAAATAAAATAAAATACAATAAAAATAATAGAAAAATAAAATAAAATGACAATAAATTTAAAAATAAAATAAAATAAAATAAAAATAAATTAAAATAAAATAAATATAACATAAAAATAAACTGAAACAAGTAAAAAGTCGATAAGTTCGGCCGGGCCGAACTTTTTATACTCTCCACCATAAAATAGTCTTAATTAAAATGGAATAAGTAGGGCCCTTTCACAATTTTAAGTGGAACAACTTTTCGACAATGGATAGACTCCTACTGCCTCTCACTATTGCTTAAATTACACTGTGAACACAAATGTTGGGGCAGAGATAATTCCTTTTGGAGATGAAAGCCCTTGGCGTGTGTATATTAAAAACCCCGAAGGACAGGTGCGCCGTGAGTCGAACTTCCGCGTTATGACGTGATGAAGTTTTTGCAAGAGACCCTGTAAGCCATCATGAATTAACATTATATCTTTGTTTGTTGTTTTTATACCCTCAGCCTTTAGGCTAAAGAGGGTATTTACACTTTGATACGACCAAAAATGTGCCTCATAGAAATAATGGTTTTAGACCCCAAGTATGTTTGTACGATATCCGTTTTAGACAATTTTGAGTAGATCTAGCAATGTCCGTCCGTCTGTCTGTCTGTCTGTCTGTCGGTCTGTCTGGCTGGCTGGTGCGCACGATAACTCTCGAACGGATCAATCGATTCGGTTCAAATTTTGGGTATCGAAATATTTTGTCCATATTCGATTTAAGTTCGAAGATGGGCCATATAGGTCCACTCCTTCAGGTACCTCCCCCACAAATGTTCAAAAATTGTCGCAAAACTTGTGCGCACGATAACTCTTGTAGGGAATAACCGATTTGGTCCATACTTTGCACATCGTGTAATTTCTACCAAACTTAGATGAGGTTCTAATATGGACTCAATCGGTCCACTCCTTCGGGTACCTCCCACACAAAATTTCGGAAAAGTTCAGTTTAGGACCTGGTCTCGAATCGCTTTGATTTTTGTTTACGCAAGTTGTATTTGCTGTCCTCTATATGACGCTGTAAGTTTCATTAGGGGCAAGTCCATACTTCCTGAGAAAATAGCCTCAAAGTTACAAAAAACCCTCTGACACCGTGTGTAATGGTTGGAGCGCAATATAACTCTCGAACGGATCTGCCGATTCTGTCCAAAATTTGGCTTTCGTAATATTCTGTCCAAACTTAGTTCAAGTTCAAAGATGGATTATATCGGTCCACTCCTTCCGGTACCTCCCCCACAAAAGTTCGAAAATGTTCGGAAAATTTGTGCGTACGATAACTCTTGAAGGAAGTAACCGATTTAGTCCATACTTTGCACATTATGAAATTTCTACCACACTTAGATGAGGTTCCAATATGGACTCAATCGGTAAACTGCTTCGAGTACCTCCTACACAAAATTTCGGAAAAGTTTAGTTTAGGACCTGCTCTCGAATCGCCTTGGTTTTTGTTGTAACATCTTGTATTCACTGTCCCCTATACGAAGGTACAAGTTTCCTCAGGGGCAAGTCCATACTTCCTGAAAAAATAGACTGAAAGTTGAAAAACAAAACCTATGACACCATGTTTATGGGTGGAAGCGCAAGATAATTCTCGAACGGAAATGCCGATTCCGGCCAAAATTTGGCCTTCGTAATATTGTTTCCAAACTTAGTTTAAGTTCGTATATAAGCAATATCGGTCCACTCCTTCAGGTACCTACCCCACAAATGTTCGAAAATATTCAGAAAAATTGTGCGCACGATAACTCTTGATGGGAGTGACCGATTTGGTCCATACTTTACACATTCTCATAATATCTACCAGATATAGATTAGGTTCGAATATGGACTATATTTGTCCACTCCATCCCGTACATCCCACACAAAATTTTGGATAAGTTCACTTTAAGACCTGCTATTGAATCACTTTGATTTTTGTTGAAGCAACTTACATTTGCTGCCTCAAATACGATGGTAAAAGTTGTTTCAGGGGCAAGTCCATACTTCTTGAGAAAACAGCCCGAAGCGTGTAAAAACCCCCTATGGCACCCCCATGGTCCTTTAAGTACTTTTTCCGCAAAATTTTTGAACTTTAATCGTAATCAACATTTTTGTCGGTTCATACGACCAAAATTTTGAAACCCCCTAATTACATAAGTTTTTTGTAAAAAAAGTGTTTCAATTTGCACAGGCTGAGGGTATATCTCTGTCGGCAAAGCCGACTGATACTTTTTTACTTGTTGTAGAGCACTTAAGCAACAGTGAACAAAGATACAACGCTAATTCCTGATGGCCCGCAGGGTCTCTAACAAAAAATTCATCACGCCATAACGCGGAAGTTCGACTCACGGCGGATCTGTCCTTCGGGGTTCATAATATACTCACCAAGGCCTTTCTTGCCCAAGAGGAATTTTCCGTGCCCCAGACTTTCACCTCCATTTTGTTGCACAGTGTCATCTAATCTAATCTTAAAAAAATTGTTCAGCTAGGTGAAAGGTACCACCTACGGGGCCATATGAAAGAGTCAACCTATCTTTAAATGTTTTTGGCGGAAAAGTTTTATAGCTGCAGGGAAGTTCAAGAGTCAAATTGAGGGTAGTTTCATCAAAACAATGTAGACCCATGTTGACGAATTTTAGTGAAGAAATTTCGTGACCACTGAAAATTCCCGAAAATCACGAGGTACAGTTATATGGGGGATATACCAAAACATGGACCTATATTGACGATTATTTTTGAACAGACAAAATTGTAGCTAAAATTCTCAAAATACCGATCATTACAGCTAGTTCGGTTAAAAATTGCAGTTAAAATTCTCAAAATACCGAAAATCGGGAGATACACTGTCAACCTATCTTTAAATGTTTTTGGCGGAAAAGTTTTATAGCTGCAGGGAACTTCAAGAGTCAAATTGAGGGTAGTTTCATCAAAACAATGTAGACCCATGTTGACGAATTTTAGTGAAGAAATTTCGTGACCACTGAAAATTCCCGAAAATCACGAGGTACAGTTATATGGGGGATATACCAAAACATGGACCTATATTGACGATTATTTTTGAACAGACAAAATTGTAGCTAAAATTCTCAAAATACCGATCATTACAGCTAGTTCGGTTAAAAATTGCAGTTAAAATTCTCAAAATACCGAAAATCGGGAGATACCGTTATATGGGGGCTATACCAAAACATGGACCTATGTTGACGATGTTTCGCTGGAGATGTTTTATGACCACTGAGAACTTCAAATGTCAAATTACAGCTATTTCGGTTAAAAACTGTAGCTAAAATGCTCAAAATGCCGAAAATCGGGAGGTACGGTTCTAAGGGGGCCATACCAAAACATTGACCTATGTTGACGATGTTTGGTGGAGATGTTTCATGACCACTGAGAACCTAAAATGTCAAATTGCAGATAGTTTGGTTACAAATTGTAGCTTAAATTCTCAAAATACCGAAAATCGGGAGGTACCGTTATATTGGGGCTATACCAAAACATGGACCTATGTTGACGATGTTTGGTGGAGATGTTTCATGACCACTGAGAACCTCAAATTGTAAACTACAGCTAGTTCGGCTAAAAATTGTAGCTAAAATTCTCAAAATACCAAATATCGGGAGGTACCGATATATGGGGGCTATACGAAACATGGACCTATGTTGACGATGTTTCGTGGAGATATTTCATGACCACTGAGAACCTCAAATGTCAAATTGCAGATAGTTCGGTTAAAAATTGTGGCTAAAATTCTCAAAATACCGAAAATCGGGAGGTACCGTTATATGGGGACTATACCAAAACATGGACCTATGTTGACGATGTTTCGTGGAGATGTTTCATGACCACTGAGAACCTCAAATGGCAAATTACAGCTAGTTCGGTTAAAAATTGTGGCTAAAATTCTCAAAACTTGACCTGCCTATGGAAAAAATACGCTCGGGTGCAAAATTTCAGCACTCTATCTCAATTATTGCGGACGCTAGAGTGATTACAACAGACGGACAGACGGACGGACAGACGGACATGGCTAGATCGTCTTAGAATTTTATCCTGATCAAGAATATATATACTTTATAGGGTCGCAAATGATTAGTCCGATGTGTTACAAACGGAATGACAAACTTAATATACCCTCCATACTATGGTGGAGGGTATAAAAAATTAACATAAAATAAAAATAAAATAAAATTAAAATAAAAATGTAATAAAAATAAAATAAAAATAAAATTAAAATAAAATTAAAAGCCTGACTATTTTGAAAAACAAAATAGAAGTCGTCATCCCAAATAAAAAACGCCAACCCTCCTAGTTGTGAGACCAGGTACCGTCGAAATGTTGTTTATTGCTGTAGTATGCAATACCAACAAATTAGTTATGTGTTTTTCGCTGAGAATCTACGAACGCATAGCAGTGGGAAAGATTTGGTTCTGTTTGCAAGTGAAGTTGCTCGAGTTTAGGTAGTGCCAAAGAAATTCTCGATCAGGGTGTTTCTTTGCACATGTATCTATTTGAGCGGGCAATTGACACTTGGGTATAAAAAGTTTCTTGTTGAAAAACAAGAAACAAGGGAACTGATGAAGATCTGTGGCGAGATCTGAAACTATAGTCTTTTTTCCCACTAATAAATTAAAGTTGTTTTAATAAAATATTAAAACAACAACTATGGTATTAAGCCAGACAATTTTGAAAAACAAAATAAAATTAAAATAAAATTAAAATAAATATATTTTTTTTTTCAAAATAGTCTGGCTTAATCCCATTGTTGTTGTTTTAATATTTTAAAACAACTAGTTTATTAGTGGAAAAGATTTGGCATTGTTCGCCAAGGGGTAAGGCAGGGAATACTATAGTTTCGATCCACGCCACTGTTCAGTTCCCTTGTTTCTTGTTTGTGGATATTCTCCACCGAAGTTATTTTTCAATAACTTCTTCAACAAGAAACTTTTTATACCCAAACATCAATCGTCAGCTCGAAGTATAAAGGTAAGCAAAGAAAAAAGTTCAATGAGAAGTTTTTCCTTGGCAACCTCACACAACTCCGACGAAGGTGTCTGCGAAAACAATTCAAACCTCTTCCACTAGTATGTGTCGTCGAATTTCGACGAATGCACACACCAAAATTTGGTTGGTCTGCTTTACAGCAAAAACAACACACGTCGTGCCAGTGTCTTCAATTAGAAACATTGTGGCGTTTTTTATTGGGATAGCGTTTGCAATTTTGTTTTTTCAAAATAGTCTGGCTTAATCCCATTGTTGTTGTTTTAATATTTTAAAACAACTAGTTCTTGTTGAAGAAGTTATTGAAAAATAACTTCGGTGGAGAATATCCACAAACAAGAAACAAGGGAACTGATGAGATCCAGTGGCGTGGATCGAAACTATAGTATTCCCTGCCTTACCCCTTGGCGAACAATGCCAAATCTTTTCCACTAATAAACTAGTTGTTTTAAAATATTAAAACAACAACAATGGGATTAAGCCAGACTATTTTGAAAAAACAAAATTGCAAACGCTATCCCAATAAAAAAAAACGCCACAATGTTTCTAATTAAAATAAATAAAAAATAAAAATAAAATAATATAAAATAAAATAAAATAAAATAAAATAAAATAAAATAAAATAAAATAAAATAAAATAAAGTTAAATAAAAACAAGTAAGCAAAGGCTATAGTCGGACGGGGCTGACCATGTGATACCCTACACCTTTATCACTAGGAGTTAGCTTTCCACAAATCAAAATTTCATTTTGGAACAAAGAAAGAAATAGCTTTGTGGATTCTGGTACCGTATCACACCAAGCTTAAATAATTATATAATAATTGTTTCACAAACATCTCAGAAGGGACAAGGGAGACTTCTCATATTCGCTCATTGATATGGGACCCACAGCTTCTCTTAGAAGTTTTATATGTCTGAAATACTCAGAAAATGTCGCAAACCTTACTGAAGGATATTTTGCCACCGTTGAAAATTTGATTTTGCCTGGCTGGGGAATCGTTTTGCAAAAAGGTGGCAAAGCAATCCATGCTGCAATGTATGTATACAAATCCAATTGGACAATTAAAACGTTAGAACACCATGTAATTTACAATAATGCAAAAACTGGGAATAGGAAAATGTGGTTCTCTACACAATACACATTATATATTAAGCAGTAGGCCCGTTATCTAGCAGACACGTGATTTGCATCACGGGGAAGATCAGTAGTTTCATTTCCATATGTAGCCAACTTTGCCGGCACATGCCCTCCAGGACATAAAATATAGACCAAAAATATTTTTTGTATTGTTCATACAAATGTAATGGTCCATTTCATCCGCTAAATAATATCAGATCATTATCCAAAATTCTAAACATCTTCTTCTACCTAAACTTTTACCTCGTGCAAAATTTCGTGATTATTGAGCTATAATTGCGACCTCTAGCGTGTTTTTGATTACACTACAAACAAATAACTGGGTATATTAGGCTGTAACTCTGTTATCTTATCATGTACACCAACACAATTGACATCAATAGAAAGGTCAAGCGTTCCTCTTCCAAGTATAGCTTACTTGCCCGGAATGTCTCTTCCAGGAAAAAAGATATAAGCTGTATATTACAAATTTTCACAATTTTCACACAAAAGTTGTGGTCCCTTTAACCCTCTAAATATTATCTGATCGCTATCTCAAATTGTAAGCTTCTTCTTTGTCATATACTCTTACCTTATTTAAAATTTCGAGGCGATCGGACTATTATTGCGACCTACAGAGCAGCTACAAAATCGGATAAAAATTATGTTTTTGGTCCATTTCACCCGCTAAATATTTTACTATCATCACCAATTAAAATAGCGATCTATTCTGATGTGAAACCGACCTCCATACCAAATTTCGTGACGATCGGTCCATAATTGCGGCCTGGAGTTTGATTACAATTTATAATGGACAGACGGACACACGGACGGACGGACGGACGGACGGACGGACGGACACACATCTCAAAATCGCTTTATCTCGTCGAGATATGAAGATTGGTGTACCACATTAGGGGGTCTCCGACGAATATTTCGCGGTGTTACATGCATTTTTACCAAAACAAACTTATAATACCCTTTCCACATAGTGGTGTAGGGTATAATAAAATAAAAATAAAATAAAATAAAATAAAATAAAATAAAATAAAATAAAATAAAATAAAATAAAATAAAATAAAATAAAAATAAAATAAAATAAAATAAAAATAAAATAAAATAAAATAAAATAAAATAAAATAAAATAAAATAAAATAAAATAAAATAAAAATAAAATAAATAAAAATAAAAAACCCTGAAATAGAGTTTAGTCTAAGGGATTTGTGGGGTGGTTCGGAGGGTGTTGTTCGGAGGTTGTAAGTTCGGAATGGGGTGGTTCGGAGGTTGGAAGTTCGGAATGGGGTTGTTCGCAGGGTGGAAGTTCAGAAGGGTGTGGAAGTTCTGTGGTCGATGTTTCTGAGGGTGGAAGTTGGGAGATAGAAGTTCAGAGGGGGTGGATCCTTATAATTTCTTGTTATTACCGTGTTTTCAATATTTCCGAACAAAATCTCCCTTCGTAAAGTTTTAAAAACTTTTTACTTATTTTAACAATGTTCATTGGCAAAGAGAACTTTTACCCTGCAAATTTTAGGCAAACTTATCAAAATTTTGTTCTGCAAAAACAAAATGCAAAGCTTTGTATGGAACGAAAGAGGGCAATTTTTTTGCAAAATTATAAAATAAAATACTTTTTGCAGTTACAACTTTTCACTTAGCAGAAGAGGACGTTTGTAGAACAGAAATAAAAAAGAGAGCAACAATTTTCTGAAAACTTAGCAAACTCAACTTATCATTAGCAACTTATCTCTTATCAAAAATAATTGTCTAACATATTGCTAAGTGCAAAATGAAAAGTTGATAGGGCCCAGGTGACACGATGGTTATATCCGTCGAACTGTGACACTCTCCGGTAATTATGGTAGGTACGTCCTCATTGTCCGAGCGAAACGTAGAGCTATCAATCTGCTCAGCCAGCACTATACGCCTCTGGTAACTGCCGAAGACCAAATGCCATAAGTCATGATGAACATTAAGCAGACTTCCAAAAGCGGGCTAATGTTGGGCCTATAACCTAAAAAACAAATATTTATCGACGGGATGTATATCTTAAGCAAATCAAACTCGACACTCGACACACATTCCATGTACGGATCGGTAGCGAGATATTTCTGTATTGAACAGACTGGTGTAATAGAAATGCTAAGCTAATCCCACTAATGTCATCCTTCCTCAGTACGTTGTAATCACCACAGCGCTGTAAGCTGCAGTTGTTCTTGAGCTTGGTTTTACTACACCGCCGCGACCATCATATTCTTTCGGCTCATAAAATGCACTATGTCTTCGATCTTACCTCGGAATCTTTTGCAATTAAATTGCAAAAAGGATAATTTATTTGAGATTGCAACAGCAACGGCTAGTGTTAAGTGCTTCGTGTGCGGGCTGTTGTTGAAGGGACTGTGAAGGGGTTTAGTATTCTGTTGATGACGACTCACTGGGGGCTGTGTTCACTAGGGTAGTGGATTACCAATGACAGGCCATGACATCAAGGTATACACAGGTGGCTCCAAGATGAAATGTGGAGTCGGCTTTGGTGTCTTCTCAGATGATGCAAACATATCTACATCCATAAAGCTACCTGACGATTACAGTGTTTTTTAGGTGGAGATACTGGCCATAAAGGAAGCTTGTATTATTCTCTTAATAATCCACACACCAAACTCAGTAGGAATTTACGTCGACAGTCAAGCGGTCCTCCTTGCACTAAAATTTAACTCTGCCACATCAAAGCTAGTGAAAGATCGTAAAGAAGAACTTGCTAAACTAGGGCGTCTGGCAAGAGTAACTCTCACGTGGATCCCAGGCCATAAGGGATTTGATGGGAATGAAAAAGCGGACGAACTAGCCAGAGCAGGATCCGCCTCTAACGAACTCCCAAAGGCGTCAGTCGCAACACCAATGGGAGTAATTAAAGGGGATATCTTCAAATACTATCTATCATTGGCCGAGAGTAGATGGGACAAAACGGAAACATGCCGAATATCAAAATCTACATGGCCTCAATACAACGCCAAACGCACAAAGTTCCTAATCAGGCAAAATCGATGGAACCTGGCAAGACTTATTGCAGTGTTATCCGGTCACTGGGCTATCGGTAACCACGCAATGCGCTTAAATATACCACACAACGACCACTGTCGAAGCTGCGGAGATGAAGAAGAGGAGGAAACTGTGGAGCACCTCCTCTGTTCCTGCCCTGCACTAATGCAACGACGACTTAAAGACCGTTCCTTCATAATATCGCCGAGATAGCCGCGGTTTCTCAACTCATCAGGTTGGATTTAACTGCCAATTGAATACTACGAAATAACAATCCTTTAACGAGTGGTGCGGTTTTCATAACGGTATTCCGTATATACTAATTGAGGCTATAAAGTATAGCCACCACGTAAACCAACCAACCAACTAGGGTGGTTTTTAAACATCGATGTCGGATTTTTTTTGCGGCACCCCCCTAAAGTATTTAATTTTGTTAGATTTTTTGCCAAAGTTTGAGAACAATCGGAATATGTTAACACGTGCCACCGGGGCCTCAAAACTTCCATAGAAATTTGGCCAAAGGTGAATTTTCACGAAATTGCCTTAAGGGTAACATTTATTGTCCAATCGATGAGGAAATTTTATAAGTTCATTGCTGCGGCTAGAAAAAAACCCACAAAAATTTATGTAAATCGGGTAAGATTTTGATATTGCCTCAATAGTATATTTGGGCAATTGGGGTCCTAATATAGCTTTATATCAAAATCCAGCAGATTTTCAAATTTTTTTTAGGCCCCAGTGGCCCGTGAAAACATATTCTGATTGTGCTCAAACTTTGACAATCTTAAAATTTAACAAAACTAAACACTTTAAGGGGGTGCCGCATAAAAAATCCGACATCGATTTTTTCCTTTGAGTTAAAACATAGTACCTGTCGTAGTCCCCCACATAGACAAGTCCAGAGCAAAATCTGATAAACCGAGCACATCCGAGTTAGCATGAGCTGACCGGAAAAGGGGTGTTGTTTCGTTACAGGTAAATCCGGTATCGGAGAACTCGCCGCCGAGTTTGTATAGGGTAATGTGTTTTCATTGGTCGACGTAAAGATTTTCATAGAAAAATCTTTGATTCCGCCGGGCTGAATATGGGGAATAAAACACAAAGAATTTGTTATATTTACTATTGTTAGGAACTTAAGACAGGAAAACAATTGAAGTATTTTAAATTAAATCCGTATTTACTATTTAATATTTCTATATGAACATAAACATTTATAATTATTATCTGCCGAAACCAAATCCGGGATAACCAAATCCGCCAAATCCGGGATAACCAAATCCGCCATAACCACCATATCCGCCATAACCGCCTCCGTAACCATAACGGTAATAGCTTGAACTATAACCTCCACCATAACCAAAACCACCAAAACCTCCAAGGCCTCTACCGAATCCAAATTGGCGTTTCTCGCGAACTAATTCAGGTTTGACTTCATTGTTGGACTCCACAGCGTCCGCCGCAATTAGGGAAATCAGTGCACAAAACAGGGATAAAAACAAAACAAATTTCATTTTTGTTTTCTTTTTCAAAATTTATTTAGAAACTTTTAGTGATATGTTTACGCGAATGCAAACTATTATTGTGATGCTCTAAATTGAAATAGACTAGTCTTTTATACTGAATAAAATTAGTTGTATCAAATTCGAGAAAAACAATATTTTATTTATGTATGTTTTAATATGAACAATCCAGTTCTGGATATACCGGTAATACATGCATACATAAAACTATTCAAAGTGATATTTTTTTTTGTCAAAATTTTGATGAGTCTTTTGAGTAGACGATTGTTAAAACAACAACAATAATAGACGATTCAATATAGTTCACCAAATGGGCAATAATTCTGCAGGGTTCGACGCCATATATACCTTCAGCTTGTGACGTAAGGAACAGAATTTAATCCAATATGAACTGTTGTGTCCTAACACACACCTCTTAGTTCTGACGTCTATGAAAGATATTTGTTTTATAAGATCAGAGCTTAGGCCATGTTTATATTACAGCCTCTTGCAGGGTTAACCTTCTTTATGAGCATTTATTTGACGTATACGCAAAGTAATTGGCATTTGAAACCCAGTGGGTTTGTTAAATCCGGTTATATATAAACGTACTATTAGATGCTATTTATAAAACAACTCACATTTTCCTCTGCATATTTATTTCAAAATATTACAATTTATACACGAACAGGTCCCAGCCTGCACTTAAGCCAAAATGTTTGAAATGTTGTGGGCCGATTTTCGAATTTAATGTACATATGTTTATTAGGGTTATACATTTTTTTTTGCAAATTTCAAAAATACCACAACATAGCCATGTAATACGGTGTCATTTTTCTCTATCGCGAAAGAAGTTTCCGCACCAAATGCATTGAAGTTCAGTAATGCATTATTTAATTTTATTTGTCATAATGACATATACGCTATTCGTAATAACTTATTAATATTTTTAATCTATTTTAAAATCAATACAAACCATTCCGGAGCAATTTGTTATCAAATCGCGATATTTCAGAGCATATACTGCACCTTTGACAATATTGCATTTTTAAACCCTCAGCATTTATGCTAACTAGGGTATATACACTAGGGTTATGACTTTTTTATAACCTCGTATCCCTGTATGATATTATGATGACTTTTTACCTAAGATTGCATAAAATCTTAATTATAAAGTGATTCGATGAAAAAGGCTTCCGCACAAAAAGCTTTAAAAATGTTTATTTTTCAGAACTTTTGACAATATTTTGAAGTCACTGTAAGGCCATGTTTATATTATAGCCTTTTGCAGGGTTAACCTTCTTAATTAGGGTTTACTTGACGTATACGTAAAGGAATTGGCATTTGAAACCCAGTGGGTTTGTTAAATCCGCTTATATATAAACGTACTATAAGCAGATATTTAACTGAAAACAAGGTATAGGGGCACACGACATAACCAAAATGACATAACCGTTTGTTTCTCAATAATTTTTCATCGAATTATAACATATATATCATTTTATATTATACATAACTTTATTTCTTACATCATAAAAAATGAAAGTGGTTTGTGGGACCTTTTTTAAATTTTAAACGGAATAAAAGTTATTTTAGTCATTAATAGGCAAATTCGTGCAACAGGAAATATTTTTTTTGAGAAAATGTTTTTTCTTCATTTCACAGAATTTAAAAAAAAAATCAAGTTGCAAAGGTTTTGTTATAATAAAATGGAATGAATGTTGTTTTAATCATTAATAGGGAAAAGTTTAATCATTCTCACTGCAGGAAATCATTTTTGAGAAAAAATGTCAAAAAGTCATAACCCTAATATACACTTTCATACGGGAAATATGTGCCTCATCGGAATAATGGTTTCAAACCCCATGTATGTTTGGACAAAATCCGTTTCAGAAAACTTAAAGTTGATTTAGCCATGTCCATTTGTCTGTCTGTCTGGTTGGAGCGCACGATAACTCTCGAACGGATCAACCGATTCGGTCCCCAATTTGGCTTTCGCAATATTTTGTTCAAACATAGTTTAGTTCGAAGATGGGTTATATCGGTTTACTCCTTCCGGCACCTCCCAACAAAAGGTCGAAAATGTTCGGAAATTTTGTGCGCAAGATAACTCTTGAGGGGAGTAATCTATTTAATTTAATCTATGAAATTTCTACCAGACTTAAATAAAGTTCCAATATGGGCTCAATCTGAACTTTTTCGCATCCGAAGGAATGGACCAAGTTCAGTTTAGAAGCTGCTCTCGAATCGCTTTGATTTTTGTTGTAACAGCTTGTATTCACTGCCCCCTATACGAAGGTAAAAATTTCATCAGGGCCAAGTCCATACTTCCTGTAAAAGTAGCCTCAAAATTGCAAAAAGCCCTTATGACACTGAGTGTAGTGGTTGGAGCGCAAGATAACTCTCGAACGGATTTGAAGATTCGGTCCGAAGTTTGCCCTTCGTATTATTTTGTTCAAACTTAGTTTAAGTTCGGGTACCTCCCCCACAAAAATTCAAAAATATTCGGAAAACATGTGGCCACGAAAACTCTTGAAGGGAGTGACCGTACTTTACACATCCTAATATATTTACCAGATATACAGTATCGGCCAAAAATAAAGCACCCCCTCAGTAAATTTTTATACCCTACACCACTATGTGGGGAGGGTATTATAAGTTGGTTTTGGCCAAAAATGTTGTAACGCATCGAAATAATGGTCGTATACCCATACTTATATATATCAAAATGAATGTCTCGACGGGCTGAGTCGATCTGGCTATGTGTGTCCGTCCGTCCGTCTGTCCATCTAAACCTTGTAATCACGCTACAGGTCGCAATTTTGATCGGATCGTCACGAAATTTTGGATGTTGATGGGGGTCCCGGAGGGGAAGAAGCCTATTGATTTTGGTGATGGTCGGATAATATTTAGGGGTCGGAAAGGGCAAAAAACTTAGGTAAATAAAAAGACAACGTTTTTTCTAAAGCGAGTATCTCAGCTTCTGTATGGGACATACCAAAAGCAAAACCTGACAATGAAAGTAGAAAATATCACATTTCTAATGATGTAAAGTAGGTTCTCGTAGGTTATTAAACAACGAAGATATCACAATAGTCGCAAATAGAACCCAAATTTTCAGTTTTGCGATTTTAATTATAATGACGAATATCACAGCCTTTGGTTGGGGACTTTCCAAAAGTAAAGACTGACTATGAAAGTAGAAGATTTCATCTTTACAGTGACGCAAACTACGTCGGCGTAGGTGACCAAATAACGGAAATATCGCAATAGTTGGCAATACATCCCATTTATTCATTTTTTTTTTTTTTGGAAATCACGCTACAGGTCGCAATTTTGATCGGATCGTCACGAAATTTTGAGAGTTAATGGGGGTCTCACAGAGGAAGAAGCCTATTGATTTAGGTGATTGTCGGATAATATTTAGGGGTCGGAATGGGCAAAAAACTTATTTGGACAAAAAGACAACGTTTTTTCCAAAGCGAATATCTCAGCTTCTATAAGGGCTATACCAAAAGCAAAACTGACAATGAAAGTAGAAAATATCACTTTTCTAATGATATAAAGTAGATTCTCGTAGGTGATCAAACAACGGAGATATCACAATAGTCGCAAATAAAACCCCAATTTTCATTTTTTCGATTTTAATTATATTGACAAATATCACAGCTTTGGTTGACAATTTTCCAAAAGCAAAGCCTGACTATGAAAGTAGAAGATCCCGTCTTTACAGTGATGCAAACTAGGTCGGCGTAGGTAACCAAATAATGGAGATATCGCAATAGTCGGTAATACATCCCATTTTTCTATTTTTTTGGAAACCACGCTACAGGTCGCAATATTGATCGGATCGTCACGAAAATTTCAGGGTTAATGGGGGCCCCACAGATGAAGAAGCATATTGATTTTGGTGATGGTCGGATAATATTTAGGGGTCGGAATGGGCAAACACTTATTTGGAGAAAATTCAACATTTTATTTCAAAGCCAATATCTCTGTTCCTTTAAGAGGTATATCAAAAGCAAAACCTGGAAAGGAAAGTAGAAAATATCACCTTTACAACGGTGTAAAGCAGGTTGTCGTATGTGGTCAAATAGCAAAGATATGGCAATAGTCGATAATGCATCCCATTTTCCGATTTTTTTGTAATCACGCTACAGGTCGCAATTTTGACCGGATGGTCACGAAATTTTGGGGGTTAATGGGGGTCCCAAAAAGAAAGAAGCCTATTGATTTTGATGATGGTCGGATAATATTCAGGGGTCGGAATAGGCAAACACTTATTTGGAGAAAGCTCAACGTTTTATTTCAAAGCCAATATCTCTGTTTCTTTAAGAGGTATATCAAAAGCAAAATCTGGCAAGGAAAGTAGAAAATATCACCTTTACAACGATGTAAATTAGGTTGTCATAGGTGGTCAAATAGCAGAGATATGGCAATCGTCGATAATGCATCCCATTTCCGATTTTTTTGTAATCACGCCACAGGTCGCAATTTTGATCGGATCGTCACGAAAGTTTAGGGGTTAATGGGGGTCCCACAGAGGAAGAAGCCTACTGATTTTAATGATGGTCGGATAATATGCAAGGGTCGGAATGGGCAAAAACTTATTTGGAGAAAAGGTCTACGTTTTATTTCAAAGCCAATATCTCTGTTTCTTTAAGAGGTATATCAAAAGCAAAACCTGGCAAGGAAAATAGAAAATATCACCTTTAAAACGATGTAAAGTAGGTTGTCGTAGCTGCTCAAACAACAGAGATATCGCAATAGTCGGTAATGCATCCCATTTTCCGATTTTGGGAGTTGATGCGGGTCCCACATAGGAAGAAGCCTATTGATTTTGGTGATAGCCGGATAATATTTTGGGGTCGGAATGGGGAAAAACTCATTTGGAGACAAATTCAAAGTTTTATTCTTTGTGAATATGTTGGCTTCTAGTAGGGGTATTCCAACGACAAAGCCTGTCAATGGAAGAAGAAAATATTACCTTTACATTGGTGTAAAGCAGGTTGGCGAAGGTGGTCAAACAAGGGAGATACCACAAAAGTCGGTAATGCATCCAATTCTTCCATTTTTTTGCAATCAATCTACAGGTCGTAATTTTGATCGGATGGTCACGAACTTTTAGTTGCTTATGGGGGTCCCAGAGACAAAAAGGCATATTATTTTTGGTGGTAGTCGGTTTATATTCCCTAAAAGAAATGTTTACCAGTGAAAAGCTTATGCACAGGGGTAGTGGTGTAGGGTATCACATGGTCGGCCCCGTCCCGACTATAGCCGTTGCTCACTTGTTTTAATCCTAATCATAATTTTTGTCGGCAAGTTTAAATGTCCAACAAGTAGGAAAAGCGTTAAGTTCGGTCGGGCCGAACTTTTTATACCCTCACCACAAATTTCAGTCATTTCGGTGGATTAATGTGGCCACAACCTTCAAAATACCGAAAATCGGATGGTACCGTTCTATGGGGGTATATGATGGCGTGGACCTATACCTACAATCTTCTGGAAGAATGTTTTATACCCTCAACGAAGACTTAATACCAAATTTAAGCCATCTCGGTGTGATAATGAGGCCAAAACCTTCAAAATACCGAAAATCGGGAGATATCGTCCTATGGGGGCTATATTAAAACGTGGACCTATATAAACAATTTATGGTGGAAATGTTTCTTTGTCTCTGGAAACACAAACAAATATCTTAAAAATTCCTTAAAAAGACGACGCGTCACGCGTCATTTTGTATGGGGGCTATACGAAAGCGTGGACCTAGCCCGCTTTCAATACCAAAAGTCCTACGTACATATAATAGATTTTCCCAAAATTTCATCCACCTACGTCAATCCGTTCGGACGCTAGAGTGATTTCCACAGACGGACAGACGCACGGACATGGCTATATCGATGTAGAATTGCACGCTGATCAAGAATATATAGAGTTTGTGGGGTCTACAATGATTATTTCGAGTAGTTAGAAACGGAGTGACGAACTTAATATACCCCCATCCTATGGTGGAGGGTATAAGAAAGAGCACGATAACTCTCGAACTATTCAACCGATTTGGTCCTATGGTGGAGGGTATAAAAAGGGCCACAAAATTCTGAAAAGACCCCAGACATAGGCTGCGGGTATATCTCTGTCGGCAAAGCCGACTGATACTTTTTTACTTGTTTGTTTTTCTTTATAAACTCGCGAATATGTGGTCATGTGCAACGAATTCGCGAAAGTTACAGACTGAAAGCGGAAACTTTTTTCACCGAATCGAACTAAAAAAACGCGTTTTCGTTACTAGGACAATATTCCACACATGGTACTGGCGTGGTATAAAGTAATCCCCCAAATGTTGACGCTCCCAGCCAGACTTGAAATGTCCGGATTGTTTACACAGAGTGTACAAATTACGCGGATTTTCTTGACCATTCTTGACATTATCGGTGTGCGATGGTAAGAGATCGGTTTACTTTGTAAGGTATCGGTTTAAACTGATCCATGGGGATAAAAGTTAAAAACTCAAACGATAAAATTGCGATATATGCTTTTTCGAAAATCGAAAAAAAAAAAAATGTAATAACGATTACATTATAACAAAAATAAAATGTCATTGATTCATTGCATCAACGATTGTATTCATTAATGGAATAAACAAATTTCATTAAAGAAATTAATCACTTTCAATAACGCAATTAAATTATTTTATTAATGGCGTTATTATAAGTTGTCATCTCGTTACGTATTTGATTCGATCTACAAGGTTCAGAGAGTGTTCGAAAATTCCAGATACCAGTCATAATTCGTTAGCGTTGTTATTTTATTGATTAACGTTTAATGTACAGACTTTTTATGCAATTGGATTACTAGTCCAAAGCTTAATTTAAAAGTGATTTATTCAGGTCTTCTTGTCTCAATCTAGAGACGCTGACAGCCAACACGTAGCCCATATACCGGCGGGGTTTATATGTATATATTGTCTTGGGCACCCATATTTTAGTCTAAACTAATCCATTAATAGTCCTTTTTAAATGATAACATTTTGAGGATGTATGTTTCTTTGTTTTGCCTTCCAAAATAAAGGAAATAATTAAACAAAAAAAGAAATAACAATATTACATTAAATGAAGTATTTTTGTATTTTATATTTACACATGAACATACAAATTTTCTGTTAGTAGTAATGTCTAACCAATGGATCTGGATTGTTAACGGCCATAAAATCCGCCAAGACCGCCACCATAACCGCCGCCAAAACCGCCACCATAACCGCCGCCAAAACCACCACCATAACCGCCGCCAAATCCACCACCATAGCCGCCTCCGAAACCTCCACCATATCCACCATAGCGGTATCTGTTAAAACCACCGCGGCCATAACCGAATCTACCGAATCCAAATTGGCGTTTCTCGCGAACTAATTCAGGCTCCACTTCATTGTTGGATTCCACTGTATCGGCCGCAATGAGAACAATCAGGGCACAAAACAAGGATAGAAACAAAACAAATTTCATTTTGTCTTTTTTGAAGTTTCTTTAGATACTCTTGGCGATATGTTTAAGTGAAAGCAATGTATTACTGTGATGCCTTTAATTGAAATAGGCTGGTCTTTTATACTGAATTAAAATGAGTTGTATCAAATTCCCCCCAAAAAATAATTGTACTTATATTTAAATATAAAAAATTACAGTCTAGATCGACCGGTAAGAAATTCATAAATAATCCTATTCAAACTGATATTTATTTGTATTTACTTGTCAAAAATTTGTGGGTACTTTTACACTCACGGTGAATACAATTAAAAGTCTATTGTAACAAAAAAAAAAAAAAAAAAAAAAACAACAAAAAATAAAAAAAAACAATTGATGAAATGAAATATCTCTTTAATTTAACACTGTACAACACAAAAAATAATTACAAGACAATTCGGTCAGATTATGAAAGAGGGCCGAAAAAAAGAAGACACGTATATCGGCGTTTTGAAAGCTTACGTCGGGAAGTAACCTAAATAGGCGTGGTAAGTTCCGCCCATTTCTACAGGTTTTGAAATATTCGACATCAGATTCCTTGGAATCCTTGCATTTAAGGTATAAAGTGTCTTTGGTAATGATACTGACAACAATGCGGGGTATCTTTTTATAAAAAAATTAACCCTCATGCGAGTCACTAAACGGGACTTTTTGGTCTTTTTTTTCAAAAACGTTTAAAAACTCCTTTAATATGTGATCGTTTCAGATCAAAATATTCTACAAAATTATTTGTCATAAAATTTTACTATAGGTCCCCGAATACACCAAAACTCTAAATTGTACCTAAATGCCAGGAATCTGCCAAAGGATTAATTCAGTCAATTTTGTGAGAGCAGGAGTAGCTGCCATCATTATAGTATTTAGGACCATGGCAAAATCATAGATGTTAGGACTCGTATGTCGGATATATTCACAGGACAATAGCCGTAGACTATCCTCGCATTTTCACATACAATATCAAGAAGTTTGAATCGAGCACACATAATCTTCTGAAAGATTTTATTATGAAAAACATCAATAAAATATATTTTGTGACCGCAGATAACGAAAATGTGAATAACAACGGTAAAATAATCATATATAAAAACCGAAAGCTTCTAGAGATGTTAAATATTATAGCTACACATTTCTTTTATTCAGAGACTCGTAATGAAATTTGATTTGGAACATTTCTTCTTTTGGCACAATCCCCAAAAATTGAAGTATTTTAGGAGATTTTGACTCAGTATGGAATAAATTTTAATTAAAAGCGTAAAGGTTTTACAAATAATTTCTACCTATAATATCTAATTTTGTAACGTCATTTTCTTAACAAAGTATTTTACTTAGATATATAGTTTGTTCTGGGACTTACAGTGAAATTTTGTCTAGAATATTTCTTCTTTTAACGCCTTTCGTCTAAAACTAAATTTCATGTTACTTTCATGCATCAACTCGAAAAAAGAACAAAACAAATTTATTCAAAAAATATTTAGGTATTTTGTTGGCAAACTTGATGTATATATTTTCTTGATATATATTGGAAATACATGTTCTATTTATTCGGCGGCATACATTAAAATTTGATGGAGAATATTTTTGTCTTTGACGTCTTCTATCTAGAATGAAGTTGTGTGGGACAAAACTTAATAAATTCAGATAAAGTACAACATTAACCCTAAAATGTGATTTTATTTTTGGCGTTTAGGTACGATTTAGAGTTTTGGTGTATTCGGGGACCTATAGTAAAATTGTATGACAAATAATTTTGTAGAATATTTCTATATACGATCACATTTTAAAGGAGTTTTTAAACGTTTTTGAAAAAAAGGACCAAAAAGACCCGTTTAGTGACTCGCATGAAGGTTAATTTTTTTTCATAAAAAAATACCCTGCATTGTTGTCAGTAATATTGCCAAAGACACTTTATACCTAAAACCAAAGATTCCAAGTAATCTGATATCGAATATTTCAAAACCTGTAGAAATGGGCGGAACTTTCCACGCCTATGTAGGTTACTTCCCGACGTAAACCTTCAAAACACCGATACATGTTTCTTCTCTTTTTCGGGCCTCTTTCATAATCTGTGCGGGGTTTCTTGTAATTTTAAAAAAAGTTCAATTTTGTTGTACAGTGTAATTGATCCAAATGGACGACAATTATTTTTACTTATTTTTTGCCTTCATACACACGTCAGCGTAAATATAAAAAAATACAAGTAAGAACGGCGTTAATTTCTGCCAGGTCGAACTTGTTATACCCTCCACCACGAGTTGTGTTCCGAACTTGTTATACCCTCCACCACGAGTTGTGTTGAAGTAAAATGGAACAACTAGTTTCCTTTCGTTTTTGAAGAAGACTAATTACTAATACCAAGTTCGGTAAAATAATGTGGCTAACCTTCAAAATACCGAAATTGGGGAGGTACCGTTCCATGGGGGCTATATCAAAACGTCGATCTATACCTACATATTTCTGGCGGAAAGTTTTTAGACTCAAAGACGACTAACTAACTACCAAATTTCCGAAATTTCGGTAAAACCTTCAAAATACCGAAAATCAAGAGGCACGCTTTTATGGGGGATATAGGAACCCGTGGACCTATACTGATAATTCTCTTTTGGAATATTTTATAACCCCATAGAAGACTAAATAACAAATTTCAGTCTTTCGGAGGAATTACGAAAATCGGGAAGTCTTTATTGGAGGTAAAAGCCTTTCTAACTGAAATTAGTCGTTATAGGTCCACGTTTCGATAAAGCCCTCATAGAACGCCTACATTGAAACGTGGGCATATAAAGAAGAATTTCAACCAACAAAGACTAAATACAAAATTTCAGCAATTTGGATGGGTTGCTGTGGGCACAACCTTCAAAATACCGAAAATCGGGAGGTACCGTTCTATGGGGGCTATATGAAGGCGTGGACCTAAAACGAAACAATTCTGGGAGAAAGCTTTATATCCCCAACGTAGACTACGTACCAAATTTCAGCCATTTCGGTGTGATAATGGGGTTAAAACCTTCAAAAAGCCGAAAATTGGGTGGTACCGTTGTATGGGGGGTATATGAAGGCGTGGTTCTATACCAACAAATAGGTCCATACTATGGAGGGTATAATTAAATTTGTCATTCCGTTTGTAACACACCGAAATATTCATTGGAGACTCTATAAAGTAAATATATGTGTCTACCAGTAATAAAGATATAAGATAAGTATAATTTTTATACCCTCAGCCTTTAGGCTAAAGAGGGTATTTACACTTTGATACGACCAAAAATGTGCCTCATCGAAATAATGGTTTTGTAGGATATCCGTTTCAGACAATTTTGAGTTGAAATAGCAATGTCCGTCCGTCTGTCTGTCTGGCAGGCTGGTGCGCACGATAACTCTCGAACGGATCAATCGATTCGGTTCAAATTTTGGGTATCGAAATATTTTGTCCAGATTCGATTTAAGTTCGAAGATGGGCCATATAGGTCCACTGCTTCAGGTACCTCCCCCACAAAAGTTCGAAAATGTTCGGAAAATTTGTGTGTACGATAACTTTTGAAGGGAGTAACCGATTTGGTCCATACTTTGCACATTATGCAATTTCTACCAGACTTAGATCAGGTTCCAATATGGACTCAATCGGTAAACTCCTTTGAGTACCTCCCACACAAAATTTCGGAAAACTTCAGTTTAGGACCTGCTCTCGAATCGCCTTGGTTTTTGTTGTAACATCTTGTATTCACTGTCCCCTATACGAAGGTACACGTTTCCTCAGGGACAAGTCCATACTTCCTGAAAAAATAGCCTGAAAGTTGAAAAACAAACCCTATGACACCATGTTTATGGGTGGAAGCTCCAGATAATTCTCGAAAGGAAATGCCGATTCCGGCCAAAATTTGGTCTTAGTAATATTGTTTCCAAACTTACTTTAAGTTTGTAGATAAGCCATATCGGTCCACTCCTTCAAGTACCTACCCCACAAAAGTTCGAAAATATTCGGAAAAATTGTGCGCACGATAACTCTTGATGGGAGTGACCGATTTGGTCCACATTCTCATAATATCTACCAGATATTGATCAGGTTCGAATATGGACTATATTTGTCCACTCCATCCCGTACCTCCCACACAAAATTTTGGATAAGTTCACTTTTGTTGAAGCAACTTACATTCGCTGCTTCAATTACGATGGTAAAAGTTGTTTCAGGGGCAAGTCCATACTTCTTGAGAAAACAGCCCGATGGGTGTAAAAACCCCCTATGGCACCCCATGGTCTATGTCGGTCCATTCCTTTAAGTACCTTTTCCGCAAAATTTTTGAACTTTAATCCTAATCAACATTTTTGTCGGTTCATACGACCAGTTTTTTTGTGAAAAAAAGTGTTTCAATTTGCACAGGCTGAGGGTATATCTCTGTCGGCAAAGCCGACTGATACTTTTTTACTTGTTTTTTCCAATTTTCACACAAAAGTTTCCGTCCGTTTCACCCACTAAAAACTATCTCATCATCATGTAAAATTGCAAGCTTCATTTCTGTCATAAGCTCACACCGCAGATACAAATTCGGCCAAAAATTACCTTTGGGTCCATTTCACCCCTAAATATTTCACGGTCATCACCAATTAAAATAGCGATCTATTCTGATGTGAAACCGAGCTCTATACCGAATTTCGTGACGATCGGTCCATAATTGCGGCCTGGAGTTTGATTACAATTTATAATGGACAGACGGACACACGGACGGACGGGCACACATCGCTAAATCGCTTAATCTCGTCAAGGTATGAAAAATGGTATATAACATTGGGGGTCTACGACGGATATTTCGCGGTGTTACATGAATTTTTAGCAAAACAAACTTATAATACCGTTCCCACATTGTGGAGTAGGGTATAAATATTTGGAAACAATATTTTTGTTAAAAAATTTAAATTTTTTCTAAAATTGAAAAAATACTCCTTGGGTTTTCATAAAACTCTTATAAAAACTCATATATTATAATAATTTATATGGAAAACGGTATAAAAAATAAAAATAGGTAAAAAAAACTTTTTAAGTTAAACGGTTTTATGTTAAACATACATTGCAATGTTTAAGATAAATGTACTAAAAACCAAAAAATAATAAAATAGATACAGTCGTGGGAATTATAAACATATGCATAGACTAGACTAAAATAAAACCGTGGGGCACGTCAATTGCCTACAATCGTTGATTAAAATGTTTGTTTTGTAATGTTACACTATAATTAGGCAGTTGTTCAACCGACAACGATGGACGTGTGATAAGTAGGGCTAGAATGTGGAAACAAGCTAGCAAGCTCGATTATAAGCGAGTTTTAGGGTTCCATAGTGGTGAGCGATTAGTACTTTGTCGATTAAAGACAAACTACGAGCAGTGAAACGCTTCCTCGCCAGGCAGCAGTGTGAATGTCTAACGATAAACTAGTTGAAACATCTCTTTTATTTACATGGAGTGTATAACTATTGGAATTTCCATGAGCAAGAAATAGTAAGTAATTTCCTCACCGTCTGCGGGCCAACTGCCTAACGACGAATTAAACGATTCTTCTATCGCACATTAAGTCGATAATTTGTAGACAATTGACGTGCCCCACGGTTTTATTTTAGTCTAGTCGATGCATATTTATAATTCCCACGACTGTATCTATTTTACTATTTTTTGGTTTTTCGTACATTTATCTTAAACATTGCAATGTATGTTTAACATAAAACCGTTTAACTTAAAAAGTTTTTTTACCTATTTTTATTTTCTAGTTTTTAGTTTTTATTTCGCATTCTGTTTAATTCGTTTAGTGCTTCATTATTGCAAGGTTTCTTGCCCGTTAGTTTATTGCAGTCCAACTCCTCTATACGTACACTGAAAGAAAAATGCTTCGTTGTATCAATGAACGGGTTTCATTGATTATTTTTCATTGATGCTATAAAATGTTACATTAATACAATAAAATGTTTAGTTAATGCTATGAAACCTTACGTTAACTAAAATTTAATGATTTTTGGTTTCATTGAATAAATGAAACGGTTTTCATTGATATAATGAAACTTTTTATTTCTTTAAATTAAAACAAATGTGAGTATTGAAACTATGCTAAATAGTATGTGCTTAAAAACTAG
This sequence comes from Musca autumnalis, assembly GCF_047663935.1. Taxonomy (NCBI): domain Eukaryota; kingdom Metazoa; phylum Arthropoda; class Insecta; order Diptera; family Muscidae; genus Musca; species Musca autumnalis. The sequence continues at coordinate 51,146,083 of NW_027411644.1, read as the reverse complement.
TATTCAAACATCTTTTAAGAAAATGGTGGAAAATTGGATATATTTGATGTTTTTAGTTGGCTCCAAAAATTAGTGATATAGTTGCATTAAATAAATGAAATAGTTTCATTAAATAAATGAAACATTTTCATTAAATAAATGAAACAGTTTCATCAAATAAACCAGTAAGGAAAGGATCAAAGTCGGGCGGGGCCGACTATATGATACCCTACACCGCTGTGAATATGTAAAATATAAATCGGAGCTATATCCAGATCTAAACCGATTTATATATAATTTGGCACATTTATTTTCAGACCGAATTCAGTCACACATTCCAAAAATCATTGAAATCCGACTTATATAGCGTGTTTGGAGCAGCAAATACGCGAAATCGGCCGAAAATATATATGGGTGCTATATCCAAATCTGAACCGATTTCGATATAATTTGGCACATTTATTTCTAGACTGAATTCAGTCACACATTCCAAATTTCATCGAAATCGGAAATATATAGCGTGTTTGGTACAGAAAATACGTGAAATCGGCCGAAAATATATATGGGAGCTATATCCAAATCTGAACCGATTTCTATATAATTTGGCACACTTATTTCTATACCAAATTCAGTCAAACATTCCAAATTTCATTAAAATCGGACGTATATAGCGTGATTGGTACATCGCATACGTGAAATCGGGCGAACATATATATGGGAGCTATATCCAAATCTGAACCGATTTCGATATAATTTGGCACATTTATTTTTAGACCAAATTCAGTCACACATTCCAAATTTCATCGAAATCGGACATATATAGCGTGTGTGTTACAGAAAATACGTGAAATCGGCCGAAAATAATATATGGGGGCTATACCAAAACTTGGACCGATATAGCCCATCTTCGACGGCTAAAAAATGGTATTCCCCAATTTTCAGCGAAATCGGTCAACAAATGCGACCTGTATGTTGCGAACGGACGGACGGACGGACATGCATAAATCGACTCAGAAAGTGATTCTATGTATATCCCTAGAAGGAACTATGGGTCTATCTCGCTTCCTTTTGTATGTTACATACAAATGCACTAACACATAATACCCCTTACCACATAGTGGTGTAGGGTATAATGAAACATTTCTGAAGTCCCCAATATTATTTTGCGGAATGAAAAAAGGGTCTGTTATAATGAAATCTTATATTATCATTTTTTCTAATTATTTTTCTTTATTTAACAAATGTTTTAAATTTTCCACAATCATAAAGAGAACACATTCATAAATATGCTACGTACATACATATGTGGGTATAGAATCACATACAAAAACATACATATGTATGCACGAATATTTGCAGAAGCGTCACCAACAGCGTAACTGTACAAAAATACCTTACTTGCTTTACTAGCGATTGGCTTTGATATACATACATATTCATTCTCATTAAAATGTTTGTCTCGTTTTTTCTACTTGTGTATTAAGGCTTATTCTCTCGGTATGTTACTCTCTGTTGTTCCTTGTTATGTATTTCATTGTTATTATGAAGTAAATTCCAGCTATGCGGTGTGAATGTGCATGTGTGCGTTTAACAAGCAGAAAACACGATTAGACAAAACAAAATTCGCTGGCTTAAGTTGATCAGCAAATTTTCAACAACATTGTTTTAGTTGACATCATAACGCCGCAAAGTGCGGATGAAAAAAATTTTACGATTCGTGTTTTTAGCTTAGAAAAGTAAGTATGTAAGTATTGGGTAAACTATTTCTGTTAAGTTTTATGTATTCATTTGTTTATTTAGGTAAATTTTCATTTATTTGTTTTTTTTTTCTTTGTAAAAGATGTAAGCAATCGAAAATCTAAAGAAGAGTGGAATGACGGAGAAAATGCCAGCGACAAAAGACAAATTACTAACATTTTTTATGATTCTCAAGTTTACTTACTGGTGACACAACGCCTAATAGAATCATAAACTTCGTTGAAAGTAGGTATGAAGTGTTTAATGTTTAACAAAATACAAATATTAAACTAAAACTCTTTCATGTAGTTGTTATGTGTACAGTTGTTTTATGTGAATTTTCTATGTTGTATCCCAACATCATGGACGTACACAGGGGATGTCTCAGCGGCAAAATATGAAGGTAAGTTATTGTGTAGAAAACAAGTTATTTAGTTAGTAAATTGTTTATTCTTTCAATTTTACTTACAGATGACAACAACCAATGGTTTCATTAATGTTTGTAGTTAATACATAAGGAATTAAAAATGACGTCTTGTATCCATGGTCAAATCTAATTGCAATAAACTGAATTAAACATATTTAGCATTGGCTTAATTTTTATGCATTCCGTGAGTATGAAAGGACATCATAACATAAATGAAATTTTACGTTACATCAATGAAATGTACCATTGATTTTGAACCAACGTAAGGCTTCATTGCATTAATGAAAGTATTTCTTTACATCAATGAAAATATTTCATTACACTAATGAAACTATTTCATTATATTAATGAAAGTATTTCATTGCATTAATGAAAAGTTTTCATTGCATCAACGAAGAAGTTTCATTGCATTAATGAAAATGTTTCATTGCATCAATGAAGAAGTTTCATTGCATTAATGAAGAAGTTTCATTGCATCAATGCAGAAGTTTCATTGCATTAATGAAGAGGTTTCATTACATCAATGAACAAATTCGTTAATTTTACTTCAATGAAACTCAATGTAACTTTTTTCGTTTATTCAATGAAGCTCTACGTTGGCTCAAAATCAATGACAAATTTCATTGATGGAACGTAAGATTTCGTTTATATTATGAAGCTTTTTCTTTCAGTGTAGTACCTGCAAAGATCTTACTCTACTAAGAGCCACGTAGGCTTGACCTTCTTCAAACAGTTTCGCACCTAAGTATACGACTGCGTGATCCACAGTGCTGCCCTGCATTTTATGTATAGTAGAAGCCCATGATAGTATTAAAGGCAACATTCTTCTTTCAGCCGTCCCGTAATTGTACTTAGCTGGAAACTGTATGGCTTTCGGGTGTATAAGATGTACTGTATAGTGCACTGTATTCTTCTTGTCAAGCTCTTTTATTTGATACCCATATTGGTGGGATTGATAAAAAATTGTTATCAGCCATTTGGTAGCGGCGGCCATCTTAGATTTCAATTTTGCATAGTAAATTGTATTCTACTTGTTGAGACCTTTCATTTGATACCCATTTTGAGGGGATTGATAAAACGTAAGTTATCCGCCATTTCGTAGAGGCCGCCATCTTGGATTTCAATTTTTTATAGTATATTGTATTCTGCTTGTTGAGCCCTTTCATTTGATACCCATATTGATGGGATTGATAAAACCTACGTTATCCGCCATTATGTAGCGGCCGCCATCTTGAATTTATAATGATAATGAATAAATATAATTGTATTGTCACCAAAATCCAAAGTGTATACAAAATTTCAGATTAATCGGTTGACAGGAAGAGGGTGAAATTTGAATTACTAAATTTGACCCAAGAATAAATAATAAATAAATTAATAAAATAAAACAAACGGGGTGAGCTAAATAAAACTATTTAAAAAACAAATTTTTTACCCATGTAATTTCAAAAAAATTAAAAAACTGTTAAACGGACGGGTACAAAAGTATATATGTACATATGGGCTGAAATAGGGCACTCTCGGGCATTATTCTGTGAAAACGCAACTTTGTTCCCAGCTGTTCCCTAAAAGTTCTAGTCCACTAAACTTGGAATTTCACTAAAATTTAGTACTTGAGGAAAAATAAAATAGCTCACTTAGTGTAAACGATACGGTAATTTATTAAAACGACAAAAGGCAACAATCCTACCTACCTAAGACAAAAAAAAAAAAAAAAAAACAATGAACACAATATCTGTTATATTTCTGAGAAATACCTGTTTCTTTCTCCAGAAATTTGCAAAAATTACGTATTTTCCAAAATTGGGAAACATCGTCGTCTTTAGGAGAACGCCACGCCCTAACCTTCCAATAGTTTGATCTAATTTTTTGCTAGCCTTAGTTTCAGTATGTTTAGTATCGAATCGCATATAGAAATCAACAATCGGTGACAAAAAAATGGGGGTTATGACCAGGAAAATCGATTTCTGAACCATTGTGGGTCATTTGTATTTGTTCTTCTATATCAGAAGATTTGATCATCAATTATTGTCTACGAAGGTTTTGACAAGTTGATGGTGGCTTAAAACGCTAAGACGCCTGCATCAGGGAGAACCAGGGACTTCAGTAGACACCTAATTTTTCAATGTACCGCTTAGGTCACAACAACTCAACTCGAAAAAGAATTAATTAAAAATATCATTATAAATAACCTTCGCCTTAAGCTGAGATTCGAGCCTGGGTCTCCGACAACCAAGTGATAAGGTTACCGACATCTTACCGTTGTTATACCGATGTAATAGGGGCCGTGAATATTACTTAACCTTAACCTGTACTTGCGCCAACATTTTTGGAACTAATTAAAATTATTCCGCTGACATGCTCCTTCCAAAGCAAATAAAAAAGTGTTAAGTTCGGCCGGACTACATTTTTTATACCCTCCATCACAAAGTGTCCGGAACTATAATGTAATAATTATTTTGTGACAACAGGTACCCCCATAGTCTAAACTGTCTAAAAATAACTGCAACCGGGAGGGGCAGGGACTAAATCAAAGTGTGGACCTATTTTGACAATTTTTGGACGTGAAGTTTTGTGATCATCGTTAACATCAAATGTAGCTAAAAGCCTTAAAACACATAAAATCGTGGGGTACAATCATATGGGGGCTACACCAAAACATGGAAATATGTTGACAATTTTTGGTGGAGAAGTATTGTGACTGGGAATCTCAAAAGTTAAATTGCTGGTAGTTCGGTTAACAATTGTGGGTAAAATCTTCAAAAGACCGAAAATCGGGAGGTATTATTATATGGGGTTATACCGAGACATGGACAAATGTCGACAATTTTGGGTGGAGATGTTCTGTGACCTCTGGGAACCTCAAATGTCAAATTACAGGTAACATGGTAAATAATGTAGCGAAAATCCTCAAAATGACGAAAATCGGGAGGTACCGTGATATGAGGGCTATACCGAAACACGGACGCTAGAGTAACTACAACAGACGGACATGGTTATATCGACTTAGAATTTTATTCTGATGAATAGCATATATTAGGGTTATGACTTTTTGGATTTTTTTTAAATGGTATCCAGTAGTAAGAATGAATTAACTTTTGCTTATTAATGCCTAAAATAACATTCATTCCATTTTATTATAAAAAAGGTTCGGCACAGACCACTTTAAAAAAAAAAAAAATAAACAAGTAAAAAGTATCAGTCAGCTTTGCTGACAGAGATATACCCTCAGCCTGTGTATATTGAAACAATTTTTCTCCCAAAAACCGTATGTTTTTGGGGGGTTTTAAAATTTTTGGATGTATGAACCGAAACAATTTTTATTAGGATTAAAGATCAAAAGTTTTGCGGAGGAGATACTTAAACGAATGGACCGACATTGACCATTATGGAAGTGGATCTCCAGCCACTACATATGGTGCCATAGGGGGTTACAGCCTTCACGCTTTTTGTTCAAGAAGTATGGACTTGCTCCTGAAAAAAATGTTACCATCGTAATTGCGGCAGCGAATGCAAGTTGCTTCAACAAACATCAACGTGATTCGATTGCAGGTCTTAAACTGAACTTATCCCAAATTTTGTGTGGGAGGTACCCGAAGGAGTGGACCGATTGAGTCCATATTGAAATCTTATCTAAGCCTGGTAGACATTTCACGATTTGCAAAATATGGACCAAATCGGTTACTCCCTTCAAGAGTTATGGCACGTACAAATTTTCCGAACATTTTCGAACTTTTGTGGGGGAGGTACCGAAAGGAGTGGATCGATATAACCCATCTTCGAACTTAAACTAAGTTTGGACAAAATATTACGAAAGCCAAATTTTGGATCAAATCGATTGATCCGTTCGAGAGTTATCGTGCGCTCCAGCCAGCCAGACAGACAGATGGACGGACATTGCTCAATCGACTCCAAATTGTCTGAAACACATTTCGTCCAAACATACTTGGGGTCTAAAACCATTATTTCGATGAGGCACATTTTGCCCGTATGAAAGTGTATATACCCTCGTTAGCATAAATGCTGAGGGTATAAAAAATATCAAATGGAAAATAATTCTCAAAAAATTATTTTCTGTTGCACGAAAGAATGACCTTTTGTCTATTAATATCTAAAATAACTTTTATTTAATTTAAATACTGAAAAAGGTCACACACAAACCACTTTTAATTTTTATGATATATGAAATAAAGTTATACATTAGGCCGAGGCGATTTGAAAACCTTAATGAGCCCTTCGCGTTTCTGATTCCTGGGATTGAACTGAGCAGAAAAGTCCACTAGACCATAGGTCTATCTATATCGAGCCTCCCGATTTTATATTATATATATATATATATATATATATATATGGTAACATGGGGCGCCTTCGCCGCAGGGGCGGCTCCGCCAGCGCCGTTTTTCTCGCAAAATATAAGTGCTAGAAAAAATCCGTTAAAGGCAAAATTGTAAGTTTAATGAAGATCTATCATCTTCCAAAAGTTGGTAGTTGTGTCAGCGGTATGATAGCGGACGCACGTAGTTTTGTGTTTTTAGGGTATTGGGAAAAATAATTATGGTAGTTATATTTTGTGATATCTTCTTTACCTTTTGTGTTTTAAAAAACACATTTTATACCGTTAGAAGACAGCTACTGAAGAATACAAATCCCAATAATTCGCATGAAAAAAGCAATTGCAAATGTCAATATATTAATAATATGAAAAATGTAAGGGGTGGGGCGCCTACGCCATGATAAGGGCGTGGTGGTTTAATGTTAGAAATTTATCATCTTTAAGTTAAATTCTTTACATCATAGATATACCACACTATAATGTAAAGTTAAAATAAAATATTGTCCTGAACTTATCTTGTTTTAGTTATATTATGATTTTTGTACCTAAATTCAAGGTACCTACTTCATTTATCAGCTAGAATCGGTTATTTTAGTGAATTTTAAAATCATTTTTGATTATTTAATAGACGACATGTTCCTTTTTAGCATAATGTTGATATTTAAGGAAGAAGTATGGTGAATTACAGTTTTAGAGTCCGTTGGAGAATGTTCATTATCGATGGCGAAGCTGCCCCATGGGTGGGGAGGCTTTGCCACTTTCTAGACATTTTGTAAATTCTTAAAAATAATGTTTTAAAAACAACATTATAAACATTTATATATCAAAACTTATAGTCAAGATATGCTAATATTTCTACCAAAAATAATATTTGAAAAAACTTGACCGGTGTCGGCATGAGAACATTTTGAACAAAAACGTGGCGAAGGCGCCCCATGTTACCATATATAATATATTTTTTTGTCTTGTTCAATATTTATTTTGAAAATTGTGAGAAATTCAGTTATAGTTTTTTTGTGGGGGTTTTCAGACATAAACCACTATAACTTAGACATTTGCTAACCGATTTAAAAAAATAATAACTTGTTCCAAAGATATTATTCACCCCTTTAAAAGGAAGAAGGATCAATAGAATTCCGTTGTGAAAAAAGAAGATATGTCCGTTTAAATTTGAAAATGTAAGAAACCCAGATTTTCACTACTTTTACCGTTATAAAACAATAAAACGAAGTGATACAAACGAACTAAATGCATTGTCGTTGTCCATGGATCCCAACACGATATAATTTTGCATCGGAACGCTTGAATATTTTTCTGGTCAACTTCTGTAGCACAGTGCCATTTATCGACATTTTTCGAAAAGTTTGCACCTTCTCAAGGCCAAACCTGCCTGAAGGAGCGTTCCAATGCTTTTGCGATGTATTAGAGAGTTATTAACTACTGTCTTGGCTACAATTGTTGTCCTTGTGTTCGAGCGAAAATCTCAATGCTTTATCTGTTATATGCCAAAATGTCCAAAAAACGTGGATAAAAAACTAAAAGTCAAAATCGGGGGGCTCGATTTTCACGATAGACCTATGGTCTAGTAGACTTTTTTTGCTCAGTTCAATCCCAGGAATAAGAAACGCGAAGGGCCCATTAAGGTTTTTTCCTTCCATACAAATCGCCCCGGCCTATTATACATATATATATAATATAAAATGATATATTTGTATGCAATAATACGATGATAAAATGAAATGATAAAAACCAATGGTTATGTCGCCTTGTTTATGTTCTGACAAATAAAAACTTTAAAAGCTTTTTGTGCGGAACCTTTTTATGTAACCTTAGGTAAAAACTCATCAAACTACACGGACACGAGGTTGTAAAAAAGTCATAACCCTAGTATATATACTTTATATGCTCGCAAACGATTATTTAATTGCGTTACAAACCAAAACAAAAAAAAAAAAAAAAAAACAGATAAAAAGAATCTGTCGGCTTTGACGACATATGTCGATATACCCTCAATATGTGACGTAAGGACGAGAATTTAATCCAATATGAGTTGTTATTTATCTACAGCCGTAGGTTTTCTACAGAAAAAATATTCCAAAAAAATTATACCGTCATTTGTTAACGTTGCATTTGTTTAGGTCTTCATGTTCCAAATCAAAGGACTCGGTGTTCCCGTCCATTATAGCCTAACCACTTCTATTATTTGTTTTTCTTAAATTATTCAATTTTGAGCACTTGTGTTTTCTTACAAATTTATCCGTTTAATATGGAACCAAAGACAATCTTTTCTCTTTGAATACTAAGTTGTTCCTACAGAAATTGGAGAAGAACCATTCATTTTAATGGGATTTTAAAAATCAGCTTCTTCATAACTACGAAGACAGGTAGACACGGAATTAACAATTTGTTACCTAACTATTCAAGTCAATAACTCAAGACAAACAATAATTAAAAAAAAAAAATAAATTAAAAAATTATTATTTACATATGATCATACAAATTTGTTGTTACTATTATTGTTTAACCAATGGATCTGAGTTAACGGCCAAAACCAAATCCGCCGAGGCCATAGCCGCCGCCATAACCACCGCCGTAATAGCCTCCATAATAGCGCCTGAAGCCTCCCCCAAAGCCTCCTCCAAAGCCTCCACCATAACCTCCTCCAAAACCTCCACCATAACCTCCCCCGAAGCCACCACCATAACCTCCCCCAAAACCTCCACCATATCCACCTAATCCTCCAAAGTAGCGTTTCTCACGAACTAATTCGGGCTTAACTTCATTGTTGGACTCCACAGCATCGGCTGCAATGAGGACAATCAGGGCACAAAACAAGGATAAGAACGCAACAAATTTCATGTTGTACTTCCCAGAATTTGCTTAGAAACTTTTGCTGATGTGTATAATTGAATGCAATATATTACTGTGATGCTTTTAATTGAAATAGGCTGGTCTTTTATACTGAATTAAAATAAGTTGGATGAAATTCTAGAAAAATAGAATATACATTTTTTTATATTTTAATATAAACAATTAAATTCTAGATATACCGGTAAAAGATGTATAAATAATCCTATTCAAACCGATATTTGTTTATATTTACTTGTCAAAGTTTGTGTGTGCTTTTACACTTTTGATGAATACATCAAAAGACTTTTGTTAAACAGAAAAAAACAACTCATGAACTAAAATACATATCTCTTTAATATAATTGATCCAAATGGACAAGAATTAATTTTTTTATTTGCCCCCTTTTTGCCTTCATAAACTCGTCAGCGTAAATAAACAAAAGAATCAGTCGTCTTTGACGACTTAGATATAAATACGTAAGTAGAAGAGTGTAATCCAATATGATCAGTTGTATCTCAACACACACCTCTTAGTTCTGAGCTCTAAAAATATTTATGTATTTTGAATTCTGGTGGTTTCAGCTGATTATAAAGCAGCCCACCTTTTTCCTTAGAATAAGGATTTTATGGCTTTATCTAAACCGGGCTAAAACGACCCTTTTTCCAGTGATCGGGCCTTTACTCAGAAACGAATAACAATTATAGTTTGCAGTCTTCAACAATATTGTAGCCCTTAAGTAGTAGAAGTAAAGTGTCAATAGGAAAAACTTTATCTAGCGCAACAAAATCGTTAAAACATACACTAATGAAAGTATAGACGACGAAATCCTCTCACTGAAATTCTCTCATTTAATGTGTGAATTGAGTCAGTTGGCTATGAACTCAATTTTTAAAATGGCGATAACTACACATGTTAAAAATATTTATTCTGGTAAAAGACAATATTTGGCCGGATCTACAGCCACATATAAATTATTTATTTATTTAAATATTTATTACAATTTAAAATTATAATCCTCATATAAACTTATAATCCTCATATAAAAATATTCAACAAAATATTGCAATTTACGCCAACATTGTGCAATTGAGTGAAAAGACTGCGTAGTTTCCGTAAGGGCGACCCCTACAAAAAATAAGTACATTACAATTTCTCTGTCTATTCATTCATTAGTCTAGGGTTAAAATTTTAGAAAAGTTTACATAGTTTCTGGAATTCTGGTTTTATGGCCTTTAGAAGGCTCTTTAGAAGGCATTTTGTCTAAAGAAGACCCCTTAAGGATGTCTTCTATATTTAGAAGATTTCTTTAGGAGGTCAGCTTTCTACAGAAAGCCACTTTGGTCATCTATCTTTAGAAGACCCTTCAAGAGGTCTTCTATCTACAGAAGACCTTTATATCTATAGAAGGCCACTTTAGAAGGTCGTGTATGTATAAATACGCATCATGACGCCTTCGATTCCACATACATCTATGACAGCAATAAGACCAAAACGACGAAAACGGGTTCGATACTGGATTGACCCGGAATCACACTACATGAGCGTTTACGCCAGTGGCTGCGGCCGTAGTCCCATGTTAAGGTTTACTATATCCCTGCAATTTGCGAGAACCCAGCTCCCATTAAATTTTCGTCAGGAGAATACGAGAATCGCCCTCACCACCAACCGTTGCTGTGCCAATCCCTGAAATTTCAACCTTTTTGCAAATTAATTGCATTGAACTCCTAAGTAAGATCAAGCAAATAGTGAATTTAATGAGTCGGAAGAATATCATGGTCGTGACCAACTACAACTGCAGCTTACAGCGCACAATGTCGTGAGTTCATATTAACTGTGGCCAAAAATAGAAGGAGTTGTCGTAGGCGCATCAATTTTGGTACACGTACCTATTATTGACTTACAATCTTAAGGACAAAAAATTGGGTTGGTCGGTCCACGTTTTGATATAGCCCCCATAGAACGGTACCTCCCGATTTTCGGTATTTTGAATGTTTTAGACACAATGACCAACCAAAAGTAAGTAAAGAGGACGAAAGAAAGTAAAGAGGACGACGAAACGTTGGAACATTACCTCTGCCATTGTCAAGCCTTCACAAATCTGAGAACCCAGTTACTAGGGAATGACATTATACCAGGACTCGACCAAATTAGGACAATCGAGTTCAAAAAGATCAGAGACTATGTAAATAGGACAGAGATCCTAGACTAAGTCAAAAAAAGATAATCTTCTATAACCCAAAATTAGAGCGCACAACAGGCCTACTTATGGCTTAAGTGTATGTCCACATGGGCATGTGGTGATCTAGTATCACCTCTCTTATCAACCTAACCTAACCGAAAGTATTCAAATTTTGTGGTTAGTCTTCGGCAGAGGTATCAAACATTCCAACGGAGAATTGTGGGCTTAGGTCCACGTTTTGATATAGCCCCCATACAACGGTACCTCCCGATAATGGGTATTTTGAAGATTTTAGCCTCATTATTACACCGAAATTGCTGAAAATTGGTATTATATTATAACCTTCCACCAGAAATGTGTCGGTATAGGTCCTCGTCTTCCTTTAGCCCCCATAGAACCGTGCCTCCTCATTTTCGGTATTTTGAGTGTTGTGGTCTCAATATCCACCCGATATGACTGAAATCTGGTGTTTAGTCTTCATATTGTTTGTGAGCATATTGAATATATCAAACTCTTGTCTTTTATATGAGAAATTTCCTTTAAAAAATGTTTTTGACCGATTAGTGGTCAAAAAACGGAACATTTTATGTAAAAAATCTAATTTTGATTTTCGCTGTTCACAATTTTTTTTAAACATTGATATTTTTAAAATACTCTCTTTTTAAAGCAAGATTATTAGGTACTTAATAAGCCCATAAAAATATGTTATGATCAGTTCATTCGTTTTCGCGCTACTGCCAACACCGCAAAACGATTTGTTAAAAAAGGGGGTATCCTCTCAGTGAGGTCGTCGCTGAAAAAGAGAAATGACACATTCGTCTGCAAACCTCTGCAGCTGGGACCTTTATATATTTGAAGTACTCACTTTTTATTACTCATACAGCAAAAATATCGATATACACTGTTATACCATTTTTTCCCACTCCACTCAATTTAAAATTTGCTTCAGAAAATAATAAACTTAGTAATACATGTTTGGGTAAATGTAAACACCATATGATTAATATTTACATGCAAACAAAAGTGTAGCCATGTTTATTACATCCCAAGAGAACTTAGGAACCATTTTTACAGCGACCGTTACTTTTAAATTTTAAATATTAACGCATGATATAATTTATTAATTTTAGAAAAAAAAAACACAAAAATACGTATTAACTAAAATTGTCGGATTTAAATCCTCATATAGCAAAAACTACTTCACGTATCAGTACAAAAATTCAGATTCTTCTTAATTAATTTGTTTTCTATTACTCCCCATCAATAAATTTGTTCAACGAAGTATTCAGTTTTTACCATTTTTGGCCACGGTCGTGACACTGTGCAGCGTTAGGGGCAGAAGTGGAGGTGAGGCATTAGCTTTGCTATTGCATTATTCTATTCAATGCAGAACTATCTCGTTTGAGCCTGGCGCTAATGACTCGAAAATGGAATGTAGGGGGGAACTGCAGAGGTAGAGTTGCTTAACGTATGCCTCCCGACGATAAATAGCTGTACTTCAGGTTATATGTCCAACATTAGCCCCCGTCTAGTCTTGGGGACGGCTCATTATGAATTATGCCATTCGGACCTCGGCAATAACCAGAAGTGTATAGTGCTGGCTGGAGCTGATTAATGGTTTTACGTTACATGCTCAATGGGGACGACCCTAGCAGAATTAGAGGAGAGTGTCACAGTTGCCAGACAAAACCATCGTGTCACCTGGTCTGACAAATGACATTATCAGGCAAACCGCAGTTTCTCTTGGGTCAGAACATCTGGCATCTGGAAATCGTCTCCATGAGCAGACCATCCGATTACATCACCTCTGAGCGTCGCACTTTCATCATGATCGTGGAAAGTAATTGGCCTAGTTTCAGAGAGTTCACCAATCACCGTTTCAAAGATCTGCATATCCCTTCTGATATTCGGGTGGAAGAAAGGACGTTTTAACAACTCTACCAACGTTTGAGTTACTCACGAACCCTGGAAATAAGCAAGATAGGACCTCAGTCACGTTTTACGACGTTACGCTGACTGATCCGAAGAGATGAGCAAGTTTTTTTAATCGCCCGGAGTGACAGGGCGAAGTGAAGAGTACTACGTCGCATTAGAACTCCTCCTGCCGAGGAGAGCACCACAATTTAGAATAGATGATGTTGCGAATGCCATCAGGACCTAATTTTCATGGTAATGCTAAAACAGCTGAATGTGCCGGAAGTCGAGTATCTCACCAAAGTTCTTAACCTGTCACCAACCACCCACATCGTTTCCGAAGTTTAGAAAATGGTCCCGCTATTAAACTAGCCAAGGATGCCAACAAAGCTGAATCCTTCAGACCGATTTGGCTTGCTTTACGCGCGACAAAGATTCTGGAGGCTTTAGTCCACCCCAGCATCAGAAATAGCTATCTAGTTGACAATCATCAGCATGGGTTCCGTAAACAGCATAGTACGACACCAGCGCTACACGCCATCTCCACATATATTAGTCAAGGGCTCAACCAGAGCGCAAGCCTTGTGTAGGACAGTGCTGGTGGCGCTCCACTTATCAAAAGTCTTTGATACTGGCAAGCACTCCATGCTGGAGGACATTGACCAGACTACCCTCCGGTCAAGTGTGAACGTTGGATAATCAATGATATGTGTGGACGCTATTCATACGTAAAATTCAGGTACAGCAGTCCAAGCCCCATGGAGTGAAAAAGGGAGTTCACCAAGGTGGGTTATATCTACGGAACTTTTCAACCTCTTCTGTATTCCACCTCCTCCAGACGGTATTGATATCCTAACATATGTGGTTGATTGAGTCAGGTATCTTCCCTAAAGTCCCTTGTGAAAGGCTGAACTCCAACTTGACTGATTTTACCACATTTACGCGAGGAAAATGCAAATATCAGTCAGTTAATCCACGGCCACTCTGTCCACCGCATAAACTGCAGAGGTGAGCACTGAGTTGAATTTCATAGTCGATGGTAGCAGAACTCCGATCGCAAACTACCCCAAAATTTTAGGTGTCACATTCGACAGTATGTTCACGTCGCACACTGGTCGAAACCACTGATCTAGCGGCGCGAAAGTAAAAAAATCGAACTATAAAATTGCGAAATATTTTCCATTGTATCGATTACAGACACTTTGCAGACAAAGATTTTGTTTTTTCATTTTTGTTGTTGTAAATATTCACTCAGTTATTTACTATCAAATACAAGAGTTTTTGCTGCATCAGATTTTAAAAAAAATGTTGCAATACAATTAACTTGGTTTTTGTTTAAATGTTAAATAAATTCGTAATGAAACTGGACAAGATTTATTTTTTATTAATAGCAGAGGGTGTGATTTAAATTATAAAAATTAATTTGGGGTCTGGAGGTACTTAGTTATATAGCAAAAAATTAAATTTTTTAGTGTTTTTATGGGTTGTACGCGCTTGTTCCATAGAGTGCATCTTGTAAACTTGGCCGAACTTAGGTTCGATTATTTTTTGGGGAATGAAATTGGACTCTCTGGATACGGAATAACCACATTAGGGCTGCAAATATTTGCAAATCTTTTGATGACTGCACTTTTAAAATAAGGGATTTTGAATGAAATTCATACAAATTTAGCTGTGCATTTGTATGGGACCTAAATCAAAATATGGACCTATCTTGAGAAATGTTTGCAAGGAGGAGTTCTACCCTCGGAGACACTATACTACCATATTATAGCTAAATATGTTATTAAATATGTGGATAACAAGTAAAAATTCAACGAATCCGAGGTACCATAAAAGGAGCTACATCGAAACATAAATCCGTGTTGGAAATGTTTTGTAAGAAGATTTTATAAGCACTGAGAACACGGAATGCAAAATTACAGCCAAGTTGGTTTAAAAATGTGGTCACGATATTCAAAATACCTTAAATTGGGAGATACGGTTACATGGGGCCTATATCAAAACGTGCACCTATGTCCATAATTTTTGGTGAAAATATTTTGTGACTACTAGGAACCCTAAGTACCAAATTACAGTTAATTTGCTACGAAATTGTGGCTTAAATCCTCAAATAACCGAAAATCTTAAGGTACCGTTATATGGGGGCTATACCAAAACATCAGCCGATATTCATATTTGGCCCATTATTAACCACAGGTACAAGCTGAGCTTGTGTCAAATTTCAGTGACGTATCTCAATTCGTTTGCAAGTTATTAATTTCGCGCCGCTAGATCAGTGCTTTCGACCACCGTGCGTCGTCCGCGCATGCCACAGATATCTGCGACAAGGAACAAGGTGTAGGAACAAGGTTTTCTAGTCCCTAGGCGGTAACACTTGAGGAGTATACGTGGAAACTGTTGATCACATATAACGCGATAGGTCGGTCTGTGGTAAGCTATGCGACGATATGGAAAAATATTCCGTCCTGAGAACTGCAACAGGTTGCCTTCTCATGTCTTCAGCGGACTATCTACACGAGGAGACAAAGATTCTTCCAGTTCAGCAACACAATGGTATGCTCTCGTAACAGTACTTGCTCGGGTGTTACCGTGAAAGCCATCCAAATCACCATATGGTGGACAGGAATCCCCCTCACACACAGACGTCTTCATGTTCTACAAAGAGGGGTTACAAAGCGTTACAAGCGAAAATCCCTAGATCAAGAAACCTATAAAGCATTTATAAATAGCATTCACATGCATGCTTTTGTGTGGGAGGTATGGGAAGGAGTCGGCCTATAAGCACCATCTTGGAATTTCATCTAATATTCGAAGAAATATTACGATATGTAAAGTGTGGACCAATGCAGTATTCGGTTAGATAGTTGTCGTGCCCACCAGCCACTACACATGCGGGGCGTAGGGGTTTCTAAAGCTTTCGGGTCATTTTCTTAGAAGTATGGACTTGCCACTCGTAATAGGGGCCTTGAGCGCAATCTGTCAAAACGATGTGAGAGGAGCTCCTAAACTGCACTTTTCCGAAATTTTGTGTGGGGGGTACCCGAAGGAGTTGACATGCACAGTCCATATTTCAACCGTATCTATCTTTCGTAGAAATGTTACGATTCGCAAAGCATGGACCAAATCGGTTACTGCCTACGAGAGTTATCGTGCACACCATTTTAGCGAAAATGTTGAACTTTTGTAGGGGAGGTACCAAAAGGAGTGAACCCATATGGCCCATCTTAGAACTTGATTTAAGTTTGGTCAAAATATTATGATTGTCAAATTTTGTATCGAATTGGTTTATTCGATCGTGCGCTTCACACATGGTGTCATAGCGGGTTTTTGGAGCTTTCGCACCATTTTCTCGTAATGGTGGCAGAATATACAAATGGATACAACACAAATCAAAACGATTCGAGAGGAGACCTGAAACTGCACTTTTCCGGAATTTTGTGTGGGATGTACCCGAAAAGTGGACCGATATAGTCTATATTCGAACTTGATCTATATCTGCAAGAAATAATACCATGTACAAAGTATGGACCAAATCGGTAAGTGCCTTCGAGAATTATCGTGCGCATAATTTTTGAGAAAAAAATTGAACATTTGTCTGAGAGGTATCCGAGGGAGTGGATCGATATGGCCCATCTTAGAACTTAAACTAAGTTTGGACAAAATATTACGAAAGCTAAATTATGGACCAAATCGATTAATCCGTTCGAGTGTTATCGTGCGCTAAATCGGCTTGACATTGCTAAATCGACTCCAAATTGTCTGAAACGGATTTCGTCAAAACATACTTGGGGTCTAAAACCATTATTTCGATGAGGTACAGTTTGTCCGTGTATATACTCTCGTGAGCATAAATTCTGAGGTATAAAAAATAAATTATTGTAACCAGGGTCACAAATAGTAGCCACATTTCTACACCTTTTTCAGATGTAAATCGAAACATTTTAGTTGTAATTCATTACATTTCGTTTGTAATTCGAGAATTCTATTTGTAATTCGCAACATTTTATTTGTAATTCGAATTATTCTATTTGTAATTCGAATTATCTCATTTGTAATTCGAATTATTCCATTTGTAATTCGAATTATTTTATTTGAAACCACACATGAAGCCATTCGGATTACAAATGAAATAAATCGAATTACAAAAAGAATAATTCAAATTTCAAATACAATAATCCGAATTACAAATGGAAAATTTCGAATTACAAATAAAATAATTCGAATTACAAATAGAATAATTCAAATTTCAAATGCAATAATTCGAATTACAAATGGAAAATTTCGAATTACAAATGGAATTATTCGAATTACAAATGCAATAATTCAAATTACAAATGGAGTTCTCGAATTACAAATGAAATGTTACGAATTACAATTAAAATAGTTCGAATTACATCTGAAAAAGGTGTAGTTTTCCTTGGGAGAGGTACCAGAGGGAGTTGGCCTAAATATTTCAATACCAGAACCTAACCGAGTTTCTAAGATGAACATGGAGTGCTGGGATGCTCCAGTGTGGAACCACCGAGATACAACTGCCAGGCAATGACTGTATTCCGCGTTATTCGCCTTACATCAGGCCTCTGAGAAAGCGATAACCGGCTGTTCTTACGAGATTTATGACACTGGATTGTCTTAAATTTCGTACTTAGTCTTCGTTGGTACCTTTCACCTTCCCCCAGAAATTTGTTGCTATAGGTCCACGTTTTGATACAACCCCCATAGAATGGTACCTCCCGATTTTCGGCATTTTCAAGGTTTTAGCCTCATTATCGCACCGAAGTGGTGAAAATTGCCATTTCGGCTACTTTGGGGCTATAAAACTTTCTCCTAGACATTTGTCAGTACAGGTTCACGTTTTGATACAGCCCCCAAAGAACCTCCCAATTTTCGGTATTTTAAAGATATTAGCCTAATTATCATACGGAAATTTGTATTTTGTCTTCGTAGGGAGCGTTGAACTTCCCCCCTTATTGCAAATGGTCCATGTTTTGATATAACCCCCATAGAATGATACCTCACGATTTTCGGTATTTTTAGGGTCTTAGCCTCATTACCACCGAAATGGCTGAAAATGGGTATTTAGTTTACTTTGAGACTATAAAAAATTCTCCCAGAAATTTATCATACAGCGCGACCGCCAGATTTTCGGTAAATTTAAGGTTTTATCTGATTTATCTTACAAAAAATGCTGGAACTTGGTATTTAGTCCTCTTTGGGGCTACAAAACGTTATCATAGAAATTTGTGAGTACAGTAGTGGAATTCTCTAACTCATTTTTTGAGTTACCGACAAAAATCGGTAACATTAAACGCAAAACAAGTAAAAAAGTGTCAGTCGGAATTGCCGTCAGAGATATACCCTCAGCCTATGTGACTCGGTTCAGATCGAATGTATTTAGGGTCTTTTCAGAATTGTGTGGCCCTTTTCGACATTTGAACTTGCTGACAAAAATGTGGATTAGGATGAAGGTTCAAAAGTGTTGCGGAGGAGGTTCTTAAAGGAATGGGCAGACGTAGTCCATCATGAAAGTAGATCTTATTTTGAGAGTCATTTCTTTTCGATAGATATCGCGCTCACTAGTCATTTCAGTGGGTCATCGTATAACAGTATGCCGGAAGCATGGGGCAGTATGACAGGAATCACGGACTTGTCCACGGAAACATAATATCGCTGTAAAAAGGACCACAACGAATAGCATCGGTATACATTTCGAAAAGATCTTAGAACAGACACTAAACTGCACATTGACACAAATGTTGAACTTTTTTGGGGGTGGTACCCTAAGGAGAGGACCGATATGGACCAGTTTAGAAGTTAAACTAAATTTGAACAAAATATTACGAGATTCAAAGTTTGGTCCAAAATGGTTGCCCCGTTCAAAAAATATCGTGCATACCATTTTAGTGGCATTTTCTAAATATTGGGGGAAGTACCGGAAGTTGGGAACCGGTATTGCCCATCCTCGAACTGAAACTAAGTTTCGACAAAATATGACGAAGGCCAAATTTTTGACCAAATCGGTTGATCAGTTCGAGAGTTTTCGTGCTCTCCAGCCACTACATATGGTGACATAGGGGGTTGCTACACCTTTCAGGCTGTTTTCTCAAGAACTATGGACTTGCCACTGAAAAAAAATTTTACCGTCTTATTTGAAGCGGCGAATGCAAGCTGTTTCAACAAAAATCAAAGTGATCCGAGAGCAGAGGATTTACCCGAAGGAGTGGACAAATATAGCCCATATTGGAACCTGATCTATATCTGGTAGAAATATAATGATGTGTACTAATAATTGTTCCACAAACATCCCTGGCGGGACAAGGGGGGCTTCTCTCATATCAATGAGTGCACCCCGATTCATATTTGCTCAATGATATGGGACCTACAGTTTATCGCCGAGTCCGAACGGCGTGTCCTAAGACACCACTTGTAAAGAAGATTTACATGGCTGAAATACTCAGGAAATGTCGCCAACATTATTGAGGGGTATTTTGCCACCGTTGAAAATTGTTTGATGTTGCTTGGCCGGGGAATCGAACCCACGACCTTCTGCGTGCAAGGCGGGTGTGCATACCATTGCACCACGGTGGCGCCCATACGGATGTGTAATGTATGGACCAAATCGCTCACTCCCGTCAAAAGTTATCATGCGCACAATTTTTCCGAACATTTTTTAACTTTTGTGGGGGAGGTACCTGAAGGATTGGACCGATATGGCCCATCTTCGAGCTTAAATTATGATTGGAGAAAATATTACGAAGGTTAATTTTTGGGTGCCACCGTGGTGCAATGGTATGCACGCCCGCCTTGCACACATAGGGTCATGGGTTCGATTCCCCGGCCAGGCAACATCAAAACACTTTTCAACAGTGGCAAAATACCCTTCAGTAATGTTGGCGACATTTCCTGAGTATTTCAGCCATGTAAAACTTCTCTACAAAAGTGGTGTCTTAGACACGCCGTTCGGACTCGGCGATAAACTGTAGGTCCCATATCATTGAGCAAAATATGAATCGGGGTGCACTCATTGATATGAGAGAAGTCTCCCTTGTCCCTTATGGGATGTTTGTGGAACAATTATATATATATATATATATATATATATATATATATATATATATATATATATATATATATATATATATATATATATATATAATTTTTGGACCAAATCGGTTCATCCGTTCGAGAATTATCTTGCGCTCCAACCACTACACACGGTGTCATAGGGTTTGTTTGGAACTTACAGGCTATTTTCTCAGGAAGTATGGACTTGCCCCTGATAAAACTTATACCGTCGTATGAACTGCAGTGAATACATGTTGCTACTATAAAGACTGAAGCGATTCGAGAGCAGGTTCTTATATAACCTTTACGAAATTTTGTGTGGGAGGTACCCAAAGGAGTGAACCGAGAGAGTCTATATTGGAACCTCATCTAAGTCTGGTAGAAATTTTACGGTGTGCAAAGTATGGACCAAATCGGTTATTCCCTTCAAGAGTTATCGTGGGCAAAATTTTCCGAACATTTTCGAACTTTTGTGGGGGAGGTACCTGAAGGAGTAGCCCGATATGTCCCATCTTCGAACTTAAACTAAGATTGGACAAAATATTACGAAGGCCAAAGTTTGGACCAAATCGGTTCATCCGTTCGAGAGTTATCGTGCGCACCAACCAGCCAGACAGACGGACGGACAGACAGACGGACGGACATTGCTTAATCGACTCCAAATTGTCTGAAACACATTTCGTCGAAACATACTTGGGGTCTAAAACCATTATTTCGATGAGGCACATTTTGCCCGTATGAAAGTGTATATACCCTCGTTAGCATAAATACTGAGGGTGTAAACATTATACTTAAGAAGTCTATCAAAGATATAATATTTAAAGCTGTAGCCTTGGTCAATTCCTTCTCAACCATAAGTACTTGTGTATATAATGATGACTTCTAAATATCTTCAAAATTTCATTGAAATTGGACATACGCAACAAAAACATGAACATATATATGGGAGCTATATTCCGATCTGAACAGATCTCGATATCATTTTGCACATTTATTTGTACACCAAATCCCGTCTCACATTCCAGATTGCTATGAAATTGAACATACATAACGTGTTTGGTGCACAAAATGCAGGAAATCGGCCGAAAATATATATGGGAGCTATATCCAAATATGAACCGATTTCCATATAATTTGGCATATTTATGTCTACACCAAATTCCGTCAGACATTCCAAATTTCAGCGAAATTGGACATACATAGCGTGCTTGGTGAATAAATTACAGGAAATCGGCCGAAAATATATATAGGGGCAATATCCAAATATGAACCGATTTGGATATAATTTGACACATTCATTTCTAGACCAAATTCCGTCACACATTCCAAATTTCATTGAAATTGGACATAAATAGCGTGTTTGGTGCATAAAATACAGCAAATCGGCCGAAAGTATATATAGGGGAAATATCCAAATAGGAACCGATTTCGATATAATTTCGCACATTTGTTTCTAGACTAAATTCCGTTACACATTCCAAATTTCAGCGAAATTGGACATATATAGCGTGTTTGGTGCATCAAATGCGGAAAATCGGCCGAAGATATATATGGGAGCTACATCCAAATGAACCGATTTCGATATAATTTGGCACTTGTATTTCTAGACCAAGTTCAGTCACACGTTCCATATTTTATTGAAATTGGATATAAATAGCGTGTTTGGTGCCTCAAATACATGAAATCGGCAGAAAATATTTATAGGAGCTATATCCAAATCTGAACCGATTTTGATAGCCAGACCAAGTTCCGTCACACATTCCAAATTTCATTTAAATTGGACATAAATAGCATGTTTGGTATAGAAAATAAGGAAATCGGCCGAAAATATATGTATGTGGGAGCTATATCCAAATCTGAACCGATTTCCATATAATTTGGCACATTTATGTCTACACCAAATTCCGTCACACATACAAAATTTGGAGATTGTATCAGTAACAGTTCTAAAGATATTTGCATACAAAATCTAAATTTTTTGGAGGTACCTCCGGTTTTGATGATATATCTCCAGATCAACGCAAAATTTCAAAAAACGATATAGCCTATTTTCATTCCAGGGCATGTAGCAATGTACCCGAAAATTTTCAGTAAGATCTATTCTGCGGTTTTCGAGTTTATAAGGCACAAACAAACAAACCAACAAACGTACAAACAAATTTCAATTTTATATATGTATATAGATCACATATTTATTAGGTTTTATTTATATAAGATCAAAAACATTTCTTTATTTTTTAAATTTTTTTATTATTGTCTAACCAATGGATCCTAGTTAACCACCAAAACCAAATCCAGGACGACCAAAACCAAATCCAGGACGACCAAAACCTCCTCTACCAAAACCTCCTCTGCCGAAGCCCCCACCAAAACCTCCTCTGCCGAAGCCTCCACCAAAACCTCCTCTACCGAATCCAAATTGGCGTTTCTCGCGAACTAATTCAGGGTTGACTTCATTGTTGGAATCCACAGTATCTGCCGCAATGAGGACAATCAGTGCACAAAACAGGGTTAAAAATGCAACCAATTTCATTTTGTCTTTCTCGCAAATTTGTTTAGAAACTTTTGGTGATATGTTTAAGTGAATGCAAACTAAACTTGTGATGCTCTATATTCAAATTGACGAGGCTTTTATACTGAATTAAATATAAAATCAAATTCTCCCAAAAAAATCCCCCATAAAACTTTCTTTTATTTGTATTTTAATATAAACATTCAAATTCTAGTTTTACCGGTAGAAATGGGTAAATGATTCTATTCAAACTGATATTTAAGTACTTATCAAAGTTTGTGTGTGTGTTCTATTCCACTTTTGATGAATACATCAAAGTTTATTGTTAAAACAAAAAAAAAACAAAAAAACAACAACAACAATAACGACATAATTGAATTATTTTGGACAGGGAGGTAACTACAATTTTAAGCCATGCAAGTTTTGATGGTTGCGAAATATTTAGAGCAGTGTAGGGCACCAACACAGGCGCAGAGGTAGTTGCCTATGCCCGCGAACAGCTGAGCATTTATTACACCGAAGGGAGGTGTATGTGAGTAGCTGAGCTCTTTATACAACCAGATGATGTTTATAATTTGTTGACGTACAGAAGCAAATGCAAAAATCACTCCGCGGTATCCTGTACAATACTGTATTTGCAAAGAAGAGCGCTTCGGCCATAGACAATTAGGTGGGTGCTTGGATTGGCACCTGAGTATCAGTCACACCAATTTTTGAATGAGAAGGATCCTTGGAAGTACTCTTTCCTTTGGAAGCACACTTTCTTTTGGAAAAAAAACTTTGGGAGTACCCTTTCCTTTGGAAAGTTAATTTGGAAGCACTCTTTGCTTTGGATAGAAACTTTGGAAACACCCTTTCCTTTGGAAAGGAACTTTAGAAGCACCCTTTCCTTTTGAAAGGAACTTTGGAACAACCCTTTCCGTTGGAAAGGAAATTTGGAAGCATTCTTTCCCTTGGAAAGGAACTTTGGAAGAACCCTTTCCGTTGGAAAGGAAATTTGGAAGCATTCTTTCCCTTGGAAAGGAACTTTGGAAAAACCCTTTCCGTTGGAAAGGAACTTTGGAAGCACTCTTTGCTTTGGAAAGTAACTTCGGAAGCACCCTTTCCTTTGGAACGTAACTTCGGAAGCACCCTTTCCTTTGGAAAGTGACTTCGGAACCACCCTTTCCTTTGGAAAGTAACTTCGGAAGCACCCTTTCCTTTGGAAAGTAACTTCGGAAGCACCCTTTCCTTTGGAAAGTAACTTCGGAAGCACCCTTTCCTTTGGAAAGTAACTTCGGAAGCACCCTTTCCTTTGGAAAGTAACTTCGGAAGCACCCTTTCCTTTGGAAAGTAACTTCGGAAGCACCCTTTCCTTTGGAAAGTAACTTCGGAAGCACCCTTTCCTTTGGAAAGTAACTTCGGAAGCACCCTTTCCTTTGGAAAGTAACTTCGGAAGCACCCTTTCCTTTGGAAAGTAACTTCGGAAGCACCCTTTCCTTTGGAAAGTAACTTCGAAAGGAAAGTAACTCCTTTCCTTTGTAAAGGATCTTTGGAAGCACCCTTTTCTTTTGGAAAGGAACTTTGGAAGCACCCTTTCCTTTGGAGAGGAACTTTGGAGGCACCCTTTCCTTTCGAAAGGATCTTTGGAAGCACCCTTTGATTTGGAAAGTAACTTTGAAGCACCCATTGCTTTGGAAAGAATCTTTGGAAGCACCCTTTCCTTTAGAAAGGAACTTTGGAAGCACCCTTTCCTTTGGAAATGAACTTTGAAAGCACACTTTCCTTTGAAAAGGAACTTTGGAAGGGTGCTTTGGAAAGTAGCTTTGGAAGGGTGCTTTGGAAAGGAACTTTGGAAACACCCTTTCCTTTAAAATGGAACTTGGGAAGGGTGCTTTGAAAAGGAACTTTGGAAACACCCTTTCCTAGAATTAACTTTAGAAGCACCATTTCCATTGGAAAGGAACTTTGGAAGCACCATTTCTTTTGGAAAGGAACTTTGCAAGCACCTTTTCGTTGGGAAAGGAACTTTGAAAGCACCCTTTCCTTTGGAAAGGAACTTTAGAAGCACCTTTTCCTTTGGAAAGGATCTTTGGAAGCATCCTTTCCTTTGTAAAGGATCTTTGGAAGCACCCCTTGCTTTGGAAAGGAACATTGGAAGCACCCTTTGCGTTGGTATGGAACTTTGGAAGCACCCTTTGCGTTGGTATGGAACTTTGGAAGCACCCTTTTCTTTTGGAAAGGAACTTTGGAAGCACCCTTTCCTTTGGAAAGGATCTTTGGAAGCATCCTTTCCTTGTAAAGGGTCTTTGGAAGCACCCTTTGCTTTGGAAAGGAACATTGGAAGCACCCTTTGCTTTGGTATGGAACTTTGGAAGCACCCTTTTCTTTTGGAAAGGAACTTTGGAAGCACCCTTTCCTTTGGAAAGGAACTTTGAAGGCACCCTTTCCTTTCGAAAGGATCTTTGGAAGCACCATTTCCTTTGTAAAGGAACTTTGGAAACACCCTTTCCTAGAATTAACTTTAGAAGCACCATTTCCATTGGAAAGGAACTTTGGAAGCACCATTTCTTTTGGAAAGGAACGTTGCAATCACATTTTCTTTGGGAAAGGAACTTTGAAAGCACCCTTTCCTTTGGAAAGGAACTTTGGAAACACCCTTTCCTAGAATTAACTTTAGAAGCACCATTTCCATTGGAAAGGAACTTTGGAAGCACCATTTCTTTTGGAAAGGAACGTTGCAAGCACCTTTTCTTTGGGAAAGGAACTTTGAAAGCACCCTTTCCTTTGTAAAGGATCTTTGGAAGCAACCTTTGCTTTGGAAAGGAACATTGGCAGCACCCTTTGCGTTGGTATGGAACTTTGGAAGCACCCTTTTCTTTTGGAAAGGAACTTTGGAAGCACCCTTTCCTTTGGAAAGGATCTTTGGAAGCATCCTTTCCTTTGTAAAGGATCTTTGGAAGCACTCTTTGCTTTGGAAAGGAACATTGGAAGCACCCTTTGCTTTGGTATGGAACTTTGGAAGCACCCTTTTCTTTTGGAAAGGATCTTTGGAAGCACCCTTTCCTTTGGAGAGGAACTTTGGAGGCACCCTTTCCTTTCGAAAGGATCTTTGGAAGCACCATTTGCTTTGGAAATGATATTTGGAAGCGACCTTTCCTTTGGAAAGGATCTTTGAAAGCACCCTATGATTTGGAAAGTAACTTTGGAAGCAACCATTGCTTTGGAAAGAATCTTTGGAAGCACCCTTTCCTTTAGAAAGGAACTTTGGAAGCACCCTTTCCTTTGGAAAGGAACTTTGGAAGCACCCTTTCCTTTGGAAATAAACACTGAAAGCGCACTTTCCTTTGAAAAGGAACTTTGGAAGGGTGCTTTGGAAAGGAACTTTGGAAGGGTGCTTTGGAAAGGAACTTTGGAAACACCCTTTCCTTTAAAATGGAACTTTGGAAGGGTGCTTTGTAAAGGAACTTTGGAAACACCCTTTCCTAGAATTAACTTTAGAAGCACCATTTCCATTGGAAAGGAACTTTGGAAGCACCATTTCTTTTGGAATGGAACTTTGCAAGCACCTTTTCCTTTGGAAAGGAGCATTGGAAACACCCTTTCCTTTGGAAAGGAGCATTGGAAACACCCTTTCCTTTGGAAGGGAGCATTGGAAACACCATTTCTGTTGGAAATGGTCTTTAGAAGCAGCCTTTCCTTTGGAAAGGAACTTTAGAAGCACCCTTTCCTTTGGAAAGGAACTTTAGAAGCACCCTTTCCTTTGGAAAGGAACTTTAGAAGCACCCTTTCCTTTGGAAAGGAACTTTAGAAGCACCCTTTCCTTTGGAAAGGAACTTTAGAAGCACCCTTTCCTTTAGAAGCACCCTTTCCTTTGGAAAGGAACTTTAGAAGCACCCTTTCCTTTGGAAAGGAACTTTAGAAGCACCCTTTCCTTTGGAAAGGAACTTTAGAAGCACCCTTTCCTTTGGAAAGGAACTTTAGAAGCACCCTTTCCTTTGGAAAGGAACTTTAGAAGCACCCTTTCCTTTGGAAAGGAACTTTAGAAGCACCCGTTCCTTTGGAAAGGAACTTTAGAAGCACCCTTTCCTTTGGAAAGGAACTTTAGAAGCACCCTTTCCTTTGGAAAGGAACTTTAGAAGCACCCTTTCCTTTGGAAAGGAACGTTAGAAGCACCCTTTCCTTTGGAAAGGAACTTTAGAAGCACCCTTTCCTTTGGAAAGGAACTTTAGAAGCACCCTTTCCTTTGGAAAGGAACTTTAGAAGCACCCTTTCCTTTGGAAAGGAACTTTAGAAGCACCTTTTCCTTTGGAAAGGAACTTTAGAAGCACCCTTTCCTTTGGAAAGGAACTTTAGAAGCACCCTTTCCTTTGGAAAGAAACTTTAGAAGCACCCTTTCCTTTGGAAAGGAACTTTAGAAGCACCCTTTCCTTTGGAAAGGAACTTTAGAAGCACCCTTTCCTTTGGAAAGGAACTTTAGAAGCACCCTTTCCTTTGGAAAGGAACTTTAGAAGCACCTTTTCCTTTGGAAAATAACTTTAGAAGCACCCTTTCCTTTGGAAAGGAACTTTGGAAGCACCTTTTCCTTTGGAAAGGATCTTTGGAAGCATCCTTTCCTTTGTAAAGGATCTTTGGAAGCACCCCTTGCTTTGGAAAGGAACATTGGAAGCAACCTTTGCGTTGGTATGGAACTTTGGAAGCACCCTTTGCGTTGGTATGGAACTTTGGAAGCACCCTTTTCTTTTGGAAAGGAACTTTGGAAGCACCCTTTCCTTTGGAAAGGATCTTTGGAAGCATCCTTTCCTTGTAAAGGGTCTTTGGAAGCACCCTTTGCTTTGGAAAGGAACATTGGAAGCACCCTTTGCTTTGGTATGGAACTTTGGAAGCACCCTTTTCTTTTGGAAAGGAACTTTGGAAGCACCCTTTCCTTTGGAAAGGAACTTTGAAGGCACCCTTTCCTTTCGAAAGGATCTTTGGAAGCACCATTTCCTTTGTAAAGGAACTTTGGAAACACCCTTTCCTAGAATTAACTTTAGAAGCACCATTTCCATTGGAAAGGAACTTTGGAAGCACCATTTCTTTTGGAAAGGAACGTTGCAATCACATTTTCTTTGGGAAAGGAACTTTGAAAGCACCCTTTCCTTTGGAAAGGAACTTTGGAAACACCCTTTCCTAGAATTAACTTTAGAAGCACCATTTCCATTGGAAAGGAACTTTGGAAGCACCATTTCTTTTGGAAAGGAACGTTGCAAGCACCTTTTCTTTGGGAAAGGAACTTTGAAAGCACCCTTTCCTTTGTAAAGGATCTTTGGAAGCACCCTTTGCTTTGGAAAGGAACATTGGCAGCACCCTTTGCGTTGGTATGGAACTTTGGAAGCACCCTTTTCTTTTGGAAAGGAACTTTGGAAGCACCCTTTCCTTTGGAAAGGATCTTTGGAAGCATCCTTTCCTTTGTAAAGGATCTTTGGAAGCACCCCTTGCTTTGGAAAGGAACATTGGAAGCACCCTTTGCGTTGGTATGGAACTTTGGAAGCACCCTTTGCTTTGGTATGGAACTTTGGAAGCACCCTTTTCTTTTGGAAAGGATCTTTGGAAGCACCCTTTCCTTTGGAGAGGAACTTTGGAGGCACCCTTTCCTTTCGAAAGGATCTTTGGAAGCACCATTTGCTTTGGAAATGATATTTGGAAGCGACCTTTCCTTTGGAAAGGATCTTTGAAAGCACCCTTTGATTTGGAAAGTAACTTTGGAAGCAACCATTGCTTTGGAAAGAATCTTTGGAAGCACCCTTTCCTTTAGAAAGGAACTTTGGAAGCACCCTTTCCTTTGGAAAGGAACTTTGGAAGCACCCTTTCCTTTGGAAATAAACACTGAAAGCGCACTTTCCTTTGAAAAGGAACTTTGGAAGGGTGCTTTGGAAAGGAACTTTGGAAGGGTGCTTTGGAAAGGAACTTTGGAAACACCCTTTCCTTTAAAATGGAACTTTGGAAGGGTGCTTTGGAAAGGAACTTTGGAAACACCCTTTCCTAGAATTAACTTTAGAAGCACCATTTTCATTGGAAAGGAACTTTGGAAGCACCATTTCTTTTGGAATGGAACTTTGCAAGCACCTTTTCCTTTGGAAAGGAGCATTGGAAACACCCTTTCCTTTGGAAAGGAGCATTGGAAACACCCTTTCCTTTGGAAAGGAGCATTGGAAACACCCTTTCCTTTGGAAAGGAGCATTGGAAACACCATTTCTGTTGGAAATGGTCTTTAGAAGCAGCCTTTCCTTTGGAAAGGAACTTTAGAAGCACCCTTTCCTTTGGAAAGGAACTTTAGAAGCACCCTTTCCTTTGGAAAGGAACTTTAGAAGCACCCTTTCCTTTGGAAAGGAACTTTAGAAGCACCCTTTCCTTTGGAAAGGAACTTTAGAAGCACCCTTTCCTTTGGAAAGGAACTTTAGAAGCACCCTTTCCTTTGGAAAGGAACTTTAGAAGCACCCTTTCCTTTGGAAAGGAACTTTAGAAGCACCCTTTCCTTTGGAAAGGAACTTTAGAAGCACCCTTTCCTTTGGAAAGGAACTTTAGAAGCACCCTTTCCTTTGGAAAGGAACTTTAGAAGCACCCTTTCCTTTGGAAAGGAACTTTAGAAGCACCCTTTCCTTTAGAAGCACCCTTTCCTTTGGAAAGGAACTTTAGAAGCACCCTTTCCTTTGGAAAGGAACTTTAGAAGCACCCTTTCCTTTGGAAAGGAACTTTAGAAGCACCCTTTCCTTTGGAAAGGAACTTTAGAAGCACCCTTTCCTTTGGAAAGGAACTTTAGAAGCACCCTTTCCTTTGGAAAGGAACTTTAGAAGCACCCTTTCCTTTGGAAAGGAACTTTAGAAGCACCCTTTCCTTTGGAAAGGAACTTTAGAAGCACCCTTTCCTTTGGAAAGGAACTTTAGAAGCACCCTTTCCTTTGGAAAGGAACTTTAGAAGCACCCTTTCCTTTGGAAAGGAACTTTAGAAGCACCCTTTCCTTTGGAAAGGAACTTTAGAAGCACCCTTTCCTTTGGAAAGGAACTTTAGAAGCACCCTTTCCTTTGGAAAGGAACGTTAGAAGCACCCTTTCCTTTGGAAAGGAACTGTAGAAGCACCCTTTCCTTTGGAAAGGAACTTTAGAAGCACCCTTTCCTTTGGAAAGGAACTTTAGAAGCACCCTTTCCTTTGGAAAGGAACTTTAGAAGCACCTTTTCCTTTGGAAAGGAACTTTAGAAGCACCCTTTCCTTTGGAAAGGAACTTTAGAAGCACCCTTTCCTTTGGAAAGAAACTTTAGAAGCACCCTTTCCTTTGGAAAGGAACTTTAGAAGCACCCTTTCCTTTGGAAAGGAACTTTAGAAGCACCCTTTCCTTTGGAAAGGAACTTTAGAAGCACCCTTTCCTTTGGAAAGGAACTTTAGAAGCACCTTTTCCTTTGGAAAATAACTTTAGAAGCACCCTTTCCTTTGGAAAGGAACTTTGGAAGCACCCCTTCCTTTTGAAAGGAACTTTGGAAGCACCCTTTCCATTGGAAAGGAACTTTGGAAGCACTCTTTCCTTTGGAAAGAAACTTTGGAAGCATCATTTCCTTTGGAAAGGAACTTTGGAAGCACAATTCCCTTTGTAAAGGGTGTTTCCAAAATTCCTTTCCATAGGAAAGTGTTGAAGTGTCTTCAACAACTAGTTTAAGATAGTTATCTAAGAAATACCTGAATTTCCGTTACATATTTTGAACGCAAACTTTGAACTATAATTGTCGTTTAAAATTTCATCTGGTAACCTTTGACACTTTGAGCTTTCACTCAGTATGCAAAGGCTATCATTCTTCCATTTTTTAATTCCGTTTGTTTCACTATTTATTCTAAAAAAGAAAATGTCTAACAAAACCAAACCAACTCACTTGTCTAAGAACCACTGAAGCAGCAATAAGTCAAACAATAAAGTTTACCCGCTCAACTCGCTTAGGAATAGCTGAAATCACTGCCTTTTATTCTAACCTACAATAAGAAGGTGTCTGCCACCGCTAAACTTCACAACTGTTACAGTCCACTCCGGCCAGCTTCCTCAAATTTGTACATGGTCCTGTCGAGCCGTCGAAGAACCTGAAGGAAGAAACCATTTAATTTGGATATCGTCCGCCGCTGATATAATTTCCCTTTATTGGACACCAAATTTTAAGTAAAAAAATTGAAAAGAGGTACGTGGTTTATATTAAATAGTGAGCAAAGAGGGTTAATTTTCTGTAGAAAAAATTGCAGTTTGAATTTAAGCACTAAATTCAAACGCGTGTTTCGAACGCTGAAAGCTCAGGTCCAAGTCGTTTTACATAACCGGCTGGAAATCTGAAATTTACTTATGAAGAGTTTTCTACATTGTTGATCCGAATCGAAAGCATTCTGAATTCTCGTCCACTATCTCCTTTGACTGAAGAACCCAACGAGTTACTACCCTTAACCCTGGCCACCTATTAAGAGGGGCGCCACTTGCTGCAATTCCCGAACAATTTTCCGACAACTTGTCACTAATGAACCGATGGCAAAGATTAAAAACTGTCCAACTCCACTTTGCCAGAAGGTGGAAAAACGAGTGTTTAACAGAACTTCAACGTAGGTATAAGTGGAAAACCACTCAACGAGATTTATCTCCTGACGACTTTGTTGTCATCAAAGACGACAATCTTCCTCCGACCGAGTGGGGGCTTGGACGAGTAGTTAAAGTGTTCACGGGTAAAGATTCCAGAGTTCGTGTGGCAGAAATACGCACACAAAATGGAATCATTACTCGCCCCCTT
The DNA here is from genome assembly GCF_047663935.1 of Musca autumnalis. NCBI lineage: Eukaryota > Metazoa > Arthropoda > Insecta > Diptera > Muscidae > Musca > Musca autumnalis. Next base: position 51,114,313 of record NW_027411644.1, on the reverse strand, counting down.
GTTAAGCTCTGTCTTCTGCCAAAGTGCTAATCGAATAACCCGCTCACATATTTAATATAATCATATGTTCCACAATGTTTCTAGAGTTCCCAAATGCCGCATATGCCAAGAAAGGCATTTCATCAAATTTTGTCCCATCTTTTCCAACATGAGTGTCTTGAAGAGAAGAGCCGAGACACAGCAGAAAGGGTTCTGCTTCAATTGTTTGTGTACTGCACACACTCGTGAGTGGTGTCCAAGTCGTAGGACGTGCATGGTCTGCCAACAGAATCATCATACGATGCTCCATGTCGACGTCAGCCGCAACCCCAAAACTGGCAAAACTCAAAGGTCACCATCACCCAATGGCCGCCCGAAGACCACGCCTCCAAAATCAAGTCATCAACGGGAAATGCCATCAGCACCACACACAAAGGCTTCCACTTCTAATACTGCTCAGCGACGTCGGTCCAAAGTCAGTGATCGACTGAGCACCCGCTCTAAAAGACATGTATTCCTGCCAACCGCACTAGCTAAAGTAATCACAACAGAAGGATGCGACAAAGTACGGTTGTTGATGAATTCTGGGGCAACGCAAACCTTGATATCTATGAATCTGGTGAAGCGAATCGATTTACCAATCACTCAGAGAGCGGGGAAAACGTTCGCCACCATCAATTTGCTATCCTTCCACGATCATACTGTCAAGATACAAATTTCGGGCGAAGTACGAAACCAGTTAGACACCTCGTTCGTAAACTCCACCACCGACAAGCGCTTGCAGTCCATATACAACCATTTCACAGATTTGGCAGACCCCCACTATTTTAATCCAATCAATATCGAAATCATTTTGGCCAACGACCATATCGCTAAAATACTAAAAGCTGGCTTAACACAAACCGCCTCCACCATGCCCATTGCCCAGAGCACAGTCTTTGGTTGGATGATATCCGGAGGCTGTGAATATTAAGTAGCCACCAAGCAAGAGGGCCGGGCATGTTGAAGTGTCTTCAACAACTAGTTTAAGATAGTTATCTAAGAAATACCTGAATTTCCGTTACATATTTTGAACGCAAACTTTGAACTATAATTGTCGTTTAAAATTTCATCTGGTAACCTTTGACACTTTGAGCTTTCACTCAGTATGCAAAGGCTATCATTCTTCCATTTTTTAATTCCGTTTGTTTCACTATTTATTCTAAAAAAGAAAATGTCTAACAAAACCAAACCAACTCACTTGTCTAAGAACCACTGAAGCAGCAATAAGTTAAACAATAAAGTTTACCCGCTCAACTCGCTTAGGAATAGCTGAAATCACTGCCTTTTATTCTAACCTACAATAAGAAGGAGTCTGCCACCGCTAAACTTCACAACTGTTACAGTCCACTCCGGCCAGCTCCCTCAAATTTGTACAGAAAGGGTGCTTCCAAAGTTCCTTTCCAAAGGAAAGGGTGCTTCTAAAATCATTTGTAGAAATCCGTAATCGGGCCTATTCTTTTTAATTACGTTGTTGTTATTTAAGTGTATTTGAAGGACAATAAACCGCAAGACAATAAACCACAAAATAAGAAAAAAAATTAATTGATCTTTAAATTTATTTATTTCGAACATTCCCAGTTGTTCTTTTAAGGTAGCATTCATTAGAAAACAAATTCAATTTTGTGTTTATAAATAAATAATTGCAATTCAATTATGAGTGTATAGTATATTTAAAGTAGCAATCAATGACCAATAAAAAATGTGTTTGGTCGGGTTTAAACGGCTCTATAAGCTAGGTTGAGGGAATGTAACAGCTATTATAAATAACGATGATGACTTTGTTCATTAGCACGTCTGTTCGAATCTTCTCTCTTTCTAAGTGGTACTCTCTGTATAACAATCGTTTTTATATACAGCATGTCAATATTTGAAATGGTTTAAAATTTTATTCTTGTCACTTAATGGCTGACTTCGAATCTTCTCTCGTTTGCTAAGTGGTTATTTCGAATTGTTGTCAAAACTCCCATCATATACCCTCGTACAAATTAATATGCGCATATATCCGTTATTGTCTGCAATTCATTAAAAACAATATGTTGAAGATAATTATTGTATTTTTAACGTTATTATTATTAGTCTCTTAAATGTGTATTGGGATGGCATTTGATGATTGTTTCGACATTATATTTTATGTAATAAGTAGGTATGCTATGTAAATATTTAAGTCTCATGAAGATTACCTCAAGAAATAGTTTTTGTTTTTATAACAAATGTACTGATCTCAAGATTATTCCTTATTGTCTAGTTTAATATTGCAAGTTTTATGTATAAAATTATTCTGTTTATTAGGCTCAGCCATTGGCTAATTTTTAATTTTTTTTTTAATTTTCGGGAGTAAACAGAACATCCTAATATACACACTCTGAAACGTTTACTTTGTGTATTAACAGATTAACAAATTATCTTCTAACACTCTTGTGGTACTCTCAAACAATCTTATGTTAATGATTGACTTTTAATTATTTGGACTTTCTCGAAGAGAGGAAAGAAAATACATACAACACACAGGAGAACAAAGATTTGTCTTGGTTAGTATTAATAATAAATTTCATTAAAATTTGTTTATACGAGAATATATGAGTAAAAATTAAAAAAAATTAATATTGATGAAGCCAAGGTTTGCACTATTATGGCAAGCCAAATATTGCAGTGTACCACGAAATATGACCATAGTTGGATCAAACAAGGTGTTTTTGATCAGAGCTTTTGCTAAAAAAGTTAATTTACAAGGAAGCTATGACCGCGTAAATGAATAAAAATAGGTAAAACACGTTGAAGCAAACGAGTTTTTTCACATTGTTATTAGATTGCCGGTTAACCGTTTAAATTACTGATATCTGCCCAAAGTAAAAGTAGAAGAATACAAAATGAAGATTACACCTCTAATGTATCATTTTTTTTAAATCTCCACTACATTCACCTTTTATGGATGCTGACATTTTGAAGCCAGATTTTAGGTGTTTTTCGTATTTGTGATCTAAATGCGGCGCGCATTCGGGAATTTCGAAAAGCCAATAGTTTTATTAAAGAACTCACGATCACGCATAATTTGATGTGTGTATTGACTATGTAGTCTATACAGCATCACAGTAATCTACTGCCCAAGTCCAACAATTTGTGCGATATTTTTTATAAAAAAAACTATTTTTTGGTACAGTATTTACAATACCCTTTTGATTGTGCTGGGATGCCAAGATATTGTAGTTTTTTGACGGTCCGGATCTTATAAATCATAGATCGTGAAAATCCATCCACTAGAACTAGAGTTGTGTAATCTAGTTCCTAGTACTATTTCCAAAACGTATGAGTAACATCATGAAATGTAAATTGTGTTATTAAGTATACGCAGTTCGTTCAAAGAAAAAATTTGGGCCATTGGAACTGCGAAGGGAAAGAGATAGTTCCATATAGTTCATTTGGCACAACTCTAACTAGAACGGCGGAAACGGTTACTGCAAAAATAGAGAATTGTGCGAAATTTTTTTTATTGGTAATTCGCATGCGCATCAAGTGATTTTAAGGATTTCGCGATTTTCATGCACTTCAAAATGAACATTACCCGATACAGTTTTATTTCAAGATAATACCCCATTTAAAGAAACCTAAAATTCATTCGGATGTTACCCATATCTTTCGCTAGATGTTAGCGTGTATTCGACAAGTGATTAGAATAAAAACAAGTAAAAAAAGTGTCTGTCGGCTTTGCCGACAGAGATATACCCTCAGCCTATGTGAATTGAAACTTTCATCTACGGACAGATCGAATGTATTTAGGGTCTTTTCAGAATGATGTGGCCCTTTTTGGACATTTGAACTTGCCGACAAAAAATGTGGATTAGGATTAATGTTCAATAGTGTTGCGGAGGAGGTTCTTAAAGGAATGGACCGACATAGTCCATTATGGAAGGGAACTTTTTTTGAAAGTCATATCTTTTCGATAGATATCGCGCCCACTAGTCATTTCAGTGTGTCATCGTATAACAGTCTGACAGGTAGCATGGATTTGTCCACGTAAAACATAATATGGCTGTAAACAGGACCACAACGAACAGCATCGGTATACATTTCTAAAGGATCTTCGAACAGACACTAAACTGCACTTAGACACAAATGTTGAACTTTTTTGGGGGAGGTAAGCAGAGGACCGATATGGACCATTTTAGAAGTTAAACTAAATTTGGACAAAATGTAGGGAGATCCAACCTTTGGACCAAATTGGTTGCCCTGTTCAAGTGATATCAATTTTAGTGAATTTTTTAATATTGTGGACCGGTATTGCCCATCTTCCAACTGAAACTAAGTTCGGAGATAATATGATGAAATTTTGGACCGAATCGGCTAATCAGTTCGACAGTTATCGGAGTTTTTACACTTTTCAGGCTGTTTTCTCAAGAAGAATGGACTTGCCCCTGAAAAAACTTTTACCGTCATAATCGAGGCAGCGAATGCAAGTTGCTTCAACAGAAATCAAAGTGATTCGAGAGCAGGTCTTAAAGTGAACTTATCCGAAATTTTGTGTGTGAGGTACACGAAGGAGTGGACAAATATAGTCCATATCCGAACGTCATCTATATTTGGTAGATATATTGTGACGAGAGTTATCTTGCGCACAATTTTTTCGAACATATTTGAACTTTTGTGTGGGAGGTACCTGAAGGAGTGGACCGATATGGCTTATCTTCGAGTTTAAACTAAGTATGGACAAAATATTACGAAAGCCAAATTTTGCACCGAATCGGCAGATCCGTTCGAGAGTTATCTTACGCTCAAACCACTACACAAGGTGTCATAGGGGTTTTTTTTTCAACATTCAGGCTATTTTCTCAGGAAGTATGTATTTGCCCCTGATGATACTTGTGCCGCCGTATGGGGGGCAGTGAATACAAGTTGCTAAATCAACACCAGATTGTCTGAAACGGATTTCGTCCAAACATACTTATGGTCTAAAACCATTATTTCCATGAGGCACATTTTGCCCGTATGAAAGCGTAAGCGTTAGCATAAATGCTGAGTATAAAAATTGATTTTTTGCCTGAAAATTATTCTAGTTTTTTTTTTCGAAATATTGGAGTTAAGATATCATGGAATCCTTGCATTTTAGGTACATATACAGTGTCTTTGGTCGCTCTACTGAGGAGGATATGGAGAGTATTTTTGTTAAAATGTTTAACCCTCTGCGGTTTATCAAAGTGGTCTTTTTGGTCCGCTTTTCGAAAATCGTTCAAAAACTCCTTTATCCAATATTTCAGTAGTAATCATGTCCCAGAAAATTCTCTCAGTTACCCGAAGGTCTGAGGGAATGGTCATTGGTAAATTCTGTAAACAGTTATCAATCAGCATTTTCACGATTCAGAAGTTATGAAGTGGGGTTGTTAACGGAGAAAATGAAGGAAATTGGTCTGAGACAAGCGAAATAGAGGGTTACCAGGATACGTCATTTGTCAAACCGGGTGTCAGAATGGTGATGTCTGGTGAGCTGTGGTAATGTCCTCTTATCCTCGTAGGAGCGTCTTCATTCAACGTGCAAAATGTGTAGCTATTTGCTCGACCAACACTGTAGCCCTCTGGTCATTGACTAGGACGGAATGTCAAAGCTCATCATGTACATTAAAGTCTCTTGCTCCAGACGGTTATTGCTCTGCAAAGTAAACTATTGTTGGCATATAACGCGAGACAAAGTTATTTATCTGTGATATGTACACATAAGGCACATTAGGCAACTCTAACTCGGCAGTCGCTACAAAGCGAACTTTTGGCCTCCAAAAGCGAACTTTTCCCCTCCAAAAGCGAACTAGTGTCGGTCATATAACGCAAGGTACACTTATTCATTCGCGGTATGTACACATTAAGCAACTGTACCTCGGCAGACTGGTGTATAAGGAAGGCAAGTCCTCCTCTTCCGCTTCTTGTACGATCCTTTCGCAAAACGTTGTAAACATCGCAACGTTGGAAGTTACAAGTGACGGTGAGCTCTCTTTTTTGGATCGCGGTGACCATGATGTTTCTCCGACTCATAAAGTCCGACTTTGTTGCTGAGATCGTTGCAATTGAATTGCAGGAATTATGCTTTTTCTGGTCGTTAACCAAAACTATGTGGTTTCAGATGCTGCGTTTGTTGTTGTTGGAAGACTGCGGGGTGTCTCGTATTCCGATGATCAAGTTGGAGACACGCTGGCGGATGTCCTTGAGAAGCAATCTGCAAAATATCTCCTATCGCAGTAGACCTGAAGGCGACTAAGGCATCCATTATATCTTACCATATATCAAGGTGAACGCGGATCTGGCAAATGGAACAGATCCATGGCCTGGGGTTTTTCCCTATCCCGGCAAAAGAGCTCGGAGCAGGCATTCCGATATATATTGCCAATCCCATAGTGAAAAAATATACGAACACCAGCACATAATTGTTGAGGCGATTGTTATTTGCTTGGGAAGAGGAGTTTTTGCTGGTATTTAATTCAAAGGATGAGCCTCAAAGTAGGACGAATTGAATTAAGAATTGAATATCCGATTTGACCTAACTCTGCACATCAACTTTTAGGATTTTTTGACGATATCTGTGGCTAATGGTCCTAAAGATGTAAACGGTGAGGAACCGTGGGCACTATAACTGCTATAAAAACTTACTGATATTAATTGAAAATTGTATTGACAAGTAAAAAAGTATCAGTCGGCTTTGCCGTCAGAAATATACCCTCAGCCTGTTTAATTTGAAATACTTATGTATACTTATGAGGGGGTTTTCAAAATGTTGGGCGCATGAACCGACAAAAAGTGGATTAGGATTAAAGTTCAAAAGAATTGTGGAGGAGGTACTTAAAGGAATGGATCGACATAGTCCATTATGGAAGTGGATCTTATTTTGGGAGTCATATATTTTCGATAGATATCGCGCCCACTAGTCATTTCAGTGGGTCATCGTACAAGTTTTGGACTAGTGTTCTAGAGGCATGGACTGATCCATGGAAAACATAATATCGCTATAAACAGGACCACAGAGAACAACATCGGTATACATTTCCAAAAGATCTTCAAACAGACCCTAAACTGCACTTAGACACAAATGATGATCTTTCGTGGGGGAGGTACCCTAAGGAGAGGACCAATATGGTCCATTTTAGAATTTAAACTAAATGTGGACAAAATATTAGGATATCCAAATTGGTTGCCCCGTTTAAGAGATATCGTGCATACCATTTAGGTAACCTTTTTTTTAAAATTGGGGGAAGTACCGGAAGTTGTGGACCGCTATTGCTCATCTTCGAACTGAAACTAATTTTGGACAAATTATGACGAAGGCCAAATTTTGGATCAAATCGGTTGATCAATGGGAGAGTTATCGGGTTTTCTTACACCTTTCGGGCTTTCATGAAGTATGGACTTGCCCCTGAAAAACTTTTACTGTCGTAATTGAGGCAGCGAATGCAATTTGCTTTAACAAAAATCAAAGTGATTCGAGTGCAGGTCTTAAAGTGAACTTATCCGAAATTTTGTGTGGGAGATACCCGAGACACATATAGTCCATATTCGAATCTGATCTATATCTGGTAGGTATATAAGGATGTGTAAAGTATGGACCAAATCGATCACTCCCATCAAGAGTTATCGTGCGCACAATTTTTCAGAACATTTTTTAACTTTTATGGGAGAGGTACCTGAAGGAGTGGATCGATATGGCTTATCGCCCCAAAATGCCACATCGTGGCGCGGGGCAACTTACCTATGTAAACAATCAAATTGAAATAAATGAAATACCTACTAAAAAAAAAAAAAAAAAAATCTTCGAACTTAAACTTTGTTTGAACAAAATATTACGAAGGCCAAATTTTTGACCGATTCGGCAGGTCCGTTCGAGAGTTATCGTGTGTTCCATCCACTACACAAAGTGTTATAGGGGTTTTTTTTTTCAACTTTCAGGCTATTTTCTCAGGAAGTATGGACTTGCCTATGATGAAACTTGTACCGCCGTATGGTGGCCAGTGAATACAAATTGTTGCAACAAAAATCAAAGCGATTCGAGAACAGGTCCTAAACTGAACTTTTCGGAAATTTTGTGGGGGAGGTACCCGAAGGAGTGGACCGATTGAGTCCATATTGGAACCTCGTCTAAGTCTGGTAGAAATTTCTGGATGTGCGAAGTATGGACCGATATGGGTTACTCCCTTCAAGAGTTATCGTGCGCACAAATTTTCCGAACATTTTCGAACTATGGAAAAAATATTACGAAAGCCAAATTTTGGACGGAATCGGTTGGTCTGTTCGAGAGTTATCGTGCGCCAGCCAGCCAGACAGATCACAGACGGACGGACATGGCTAAACCAACTCCAAATTGTCTGAAACGGATTTTGTCCAAACATACTTGGGGTCTAAAACCATTATTTCAATGAGGCACATTTTGCCCGTATGAAAGTGTATATACTCTTGTTAGCATAAATGCTGAGGGTATAAAAATGGGCTATATCGGTCCACGTTTTGATATAGCCCCCATAGAACGATACCTCGCAATTTTTGGTATTTTGAATATTGTTGCTTCAATATCTCACCGAAAAGGCTGAAATTTGGTATTTAGTCTTCGTACAGAACTTTCCATCTGAAATTTGTCGGCATAGGTCCACTTCTTAACGTAGACCCCATAGAACTGTGTCTCCCGATTTTCAGTATTTTGAAGGTTGTGGCCTCAATATCAAGTCGAAATGAAATTAGGTATTTAGAACCCGTTAGGAGGTGCAAAACTTTCCACCTGAAATTTGTCTGCATAGATCCAGGCATTCATATAGCCCCCCTTAGAGCGGTCCCTCACGATGTTCGTTATTTTGAAGGTTGTGGCCTCAATATTAAGGCGAAATGACTGAAATTTTCCACCTGAAATTTGTCGGTATAGGTCCACATCTTCGTATAGCCCCCATATTCCATCAAAATTATTGAAATTAGGTATTTAGTCCTCGTTGGGTGTATAAAACTTTCCACCTGAAATTTGTCAGTATAGGTCCACATCTTCTTATAGCCGCCATAGCCGCCTGGTTTTCGGTATTTTGTTGCCTCTATATCGCAGCGAAATTAGTGAAATTAGGTATTTAGTCCTCGTTGGGGGAAATTTGTCGGTATAGGTCCACGCCTTCATATAGCCTCCAATAGAACGGTACCTCCCGATTTTCAATATTTTTAAGGTTGTGGCCTCAATATCCTACTGAAATGGTTGATATTTGGTATTTAGTCTTCCATGGGGTTATGAAATTTTCTAGAAGAGAATTATATGTTTACATCCACATCTTCATATAGCCCCCATAGAAACGTACCTCCCGCTTTTCGTTTTTAAAGAGGCTGTGCCCTCAATATACCACCGAATTTGCTGAGATTTGATTTTTAGTCTTCGTTGGGGGTACAAAGCTTCCCACCCGAAAATTGTCGGTATGGGTCTACGCCATTATTTGGCCCCTCGCAAAAAGCTATCCTCAATTTTATGTATTTCAGGGTATCTTTTTAAATTTTCAAACCGAGATTGCTGTAATTTAATAGTGAGTAATGCCAGAGGATACCAAAGGTCCATGTTTTGGAAAGAACAACGATGACGCCTCATATGAACTATTTTAAAGGAAGTATTTTTTGTTAAGATATTTTGCTCCTGCAAGGAATAGGTGGAAGAGCTTAGTACTTTCATAAACGAAAGATATTCATTGTTCCTATTCACTTCAATACAGTTCGTGGTGGAGGGTATAAAAAGTTCAACCCGGCCGGACTTAACGCCGTTATTGCTTATTACATCTTTAACGATATCTCGCTATTCATAGCTATGTCATCGAAATATTGCAAATGTGATTTTTTACATATAATGTCTTTGCAAATGTTTATTGTTCTTAATTCCCTTTAAAACACACACACAAAACATTTACAGTATTTAATTACACAATAAAAATGCAATAAAAAACAAATAATCAGAATAAAAACAACAAAAAACAAAGCCAGTTAATAACATGCTTCCATGCGTGCGATTAAAAAATAAACATAAACTTTACGCAAATTAACACATTTTGTTTTTTATTTTTAATTTACACCAACAAGTATTTCTGGAGAATGCCAGAAATAATTCTTTGTTCTCCGGTGTAAAACACCCAACAATCTCAGCTGACCATTCATTGCAAATCATAGTTGGTGTCGTGGTTGTTGGTACATATTATTCAAATTACCGAGTGAACAATAACCGGTTTCGTTTTACTGAAATAATAATTTTGTTTTTATTTGTATAAAAGTTAAAACAAGTTTTGTACCGTCAAATCATTTAGGTTTGAGACGGCAATTAGTTGATATCGTTCAGCTGGGTGGTGTGTTGGTTGATTGTTCTTTGGTTTTGTTAACAGAGAAAAAGAAAACAAAATAATATTGAAAAACAAAATGAAATTTCTATCGTTATTTGTTATCATCTGTGCTGTGTTATGTCTGAGTTTTGCCCAACAAGAAAATGCCGGAGAAAATGATGCTTCTTTAGCCCGTCAAAAACGTCAATTTGGCCGATTTGGCCAATATAGTGGAGCCCAAAAAGATTTTGATATTTTCACAAGATTTGGTATTGGTGGTGGTGATGCTGAACAACAACAACGACCATTTTTTCGCCGTAGATCATATTCTGGAATCTAAAAAGAGATAATGTAATAAAATTTTTTGTGATTTTAAAATAATTTTTAAATATTTATTGATAATAAAATTTAATGTGTAGAATCTTAATTTAATAAAAACACTTTTTGTATTAAAAAAGTTGAGAGGAGAAAGTATTTTTGTGGTTCTTTGAATTCTTTAGAGTTGTGCTAAACAATTATTAATACCATCTCATAATCTTCTAATTTCAACCAAAACCCTTAAATGCATCTTTATTATGGTGGTCCCTGTAAATCTACGATTTGAATAAATAATATAAATTTGTATTCATATGAGCCATAAAACCGAGCACAGGTCTTATTGAATTTGAAACCCCTTTTTTCGCACAACTGCTTCAAATGGTTGTTATCTTATGCGACCTAACCGACCAAATGTTTGGTAATTAACCTCATGGACCACCACCAACCACAGACCGACTACTACAACAACTAGTCCTTTTGCTCATCCTTACACTAATGTGACATTTGTGGCCACAAAATCCTGAAATATTATTTATTCACACTTAGATATGTACGAAAATGCTCAGAGTTTTCGTACATGAGATGGTAGAAATAATCCTTTGCCAGCAACGTTTTATTTGATAAATAAATTTTGTTTCAATTTATGGGCAAAAATAAAACTACAACGTGCTGTAATTAAAAAGGGTTGATTATTTTGAAAGCTATAGTGGGTTGTGGTGTTTGGATATCTAATACTAAACACGCATTTTCGAAAATCAAAATAGCTTTTATTTTGTTTTTGAGCATTTCGAAGGAGAGTATACTTGAATAATTGTTCAGTATAATTTACATATGCAACTTTTTAATGAATTTATTTACATATTTAGAAGCGATGGGAAATATGCAAATTTATGCCTTGATTTGTAATATTTAAATCCGAAGGGTAATTTTTAGAATGCGATACAAGGACTTCTTTCGAAGGAAATACAGAGTATTAATCATTTTAAAGAATATTTTCCATGGATCGCCAAAACAATAATCGTGGATTTTTGAAAGAATATTTTTCATGGAACAACAACGCAATGATCGTGGATTTTTTAAAGGATTCTTTTTCTTACACCACCATTGCAATAACCATGGATTTTTTAAAGAATATTTTTCATGGACCAACAAAGCAATAATCGTGGATTTTTTAAAGAATATTTTTCATGGACCAACAAAGCAATAATCGTGGATTTTTTAAAGAATATTTTTCATGGACCATCAAAGCAAAAATCGTGGATTTTTTGAAGAATATTTTTCATAAACCACCATAGCAATAATCGTGAATTTTTTAAAGAATATTTTTAAGGGACCACCAAAGCAATAATCGTTGATTTTTTAAACAATAGTTTTCATGGACCTTTAAAACCTAATCTTATATTATCTTTAAGTGAACACACCCTGGTCCAGAATGTGATGTGTAGAATGCAATAAAATATTTTTTTTTTTCAATGTACCCATGACTGTATCTTACATCTCTCTTTTTACCGGTACGAATTTCATTTGAATAAGTCAAACGCAGTCTGAGCACCCCTTTACATTTTTCCAGATATTCAATCCAAGACAATCTTCCTCTTCAGCTTTGTTTTGGAAACACAAACAACAGTCAACGGCTTCACGACATAGTTGCTAATTTATACCCTTCATTGTAAAGGGTTACATGTGTCATTTCCGTTCTAATTCTATTAGACAAACGTTCCGCATACATATATCCTTTGATGAGGCTATTAAGTCTTATCATGTGGTTTACATGCTTTGCTCCTTGGAATTAACAAATCCTTTTCTAATGGTCCATTAGTGAGTGTCCTTGCATTGCAGTGACGGCCCCCAAACCGCAATATTAATCGAAAGTTAACTATTTCCGTTGCCATTTTGGCATTAAATACGCGTCTGTCTCTTGGCCCTTTCTCAAAATTGAGCTTTATTTTCATTGTGTACATGTGTGTGATAAGTTTGGCTTTTACAACCAACCGTTAGCGTCGTGGCATGTTTAACTAGTGTCACCACAAACTAACCTTAATTTCCGGGCCTTTGTTTGCTTTTGTTGCTCGAACTTGTTGTGTGTATGTAACTCTCAAGTACAAGTAGTTGTCGGGATAATGGGAAAAGTTAAAGCATTTGCATTTGGATTTGTAGATTGAGATAATAGGTTTCGTGTTGTACACGTAGGTATGTTGAAGTGTCAAACGATTGTAAGGGTATATCCTTTTGTTGGCTTAACTAGAAAAATAAATAAAAATTTAATTTTTGTTATTGTTGGCAAACAAGACATTTTGCCATGGCATGTAATTAGAATATTTTCAATCAGAAATCGCTGTGAAATTCGTGGGATTTAGACTTAAGATATGGAATTCTAAGACACTGTGGTAGATATATTAATTAGTCTCCCAAAACTTCAATGGGCGATTACGGGTTTTAAGTCTTACAAGTAGCCGGAACCAGATGGTATAATACCAATTGTGCTTCTAAATATAGCAGAATCAGCGTAAATCAGGCTGCAGGGAAGGCATGTCTGCGCTTCTCGCACATAGTTGGTCTATGGAAAGAGGTAAAGGTGACCTACATCGCCAAAGCAGTACATTTACATTAAAGGCAAGTCAGTAGAAACTGCCTTACGCTCATCCTTAAACCTTAAATAACAGAACCTACGTATGATGATGGCAGTCTGATATTACAAAAAAACGTGTCTCCAGATTGATTTTTATTTTGAATTTTCCTTTTTTATTTTTTTCCTTACTGTAAATATAGTTTAATTTAATTTCTGTTGTTGTACTTAACGCCAAATTAGTCGCACCGTCTCCAACTTCTTCTTAACACCGTCCGGAAAATAAACTGAATATAAAGTAAAACATTATTAAAAGATTATAAACTAGCAGACCCCGGTCCGCGTTGCTGGCCGGTTGTAATGAGTTTTAATGACAACTTTTTATGCTTGACAATACAAAATAGGTATTTTCTTCCTTACTTCTTCGGTTCATTCTCAAACCAAGGAGGATTTAAAATTTATCAACAGATTTCGTCTGTAGCCCTTCTTTTCTATTACGGACTTTGTCAGATTTTTTCGTTGATTGATGCTGTTTAGGATTTATTATTGTCCATGTCCCCTCCCCTGTCTTTATCCTATAGCGATCTAATTATAAAAGTTAAAAAAGTGTTTAAGTCCAATGGTCTATCAGTCTCAATAAGCGGAAGAACTATTGAGACTTATGTATATGTTTTAGGTTTTCATGGATGATGGACCGTTGAATCTCACCATTTAAGGAAATTTGTAAATATATCGTTTTTTTATCGGGGGCGCAACCAACGTTGTCTCGAAAATTAATTTGCAAGCCGATGAACTCATAAGTTTAGCAAATATAGCGATTATAAAAAAATAGGCCCCCGAAATTCGTCTGCAAATATATTACGACATTTGATTTTTATTTTTAAATATATAGCGTTTTAAAGAAATAGGGTATAGGTGAAGTACTCCGCCCCTTCCGAAAATCAACAAAATATGTAGCCTATTTTCACCGGTGGCCATCGCTGTACATTCCCTGACAATTTCAGGAAAATCAGTTCAGAAGTTTTTGTAGAAAATATTAAAATTGAAAATTGAGAAAAGTGGGCATGGTCAAATTTTTTGTGCATACAAACCTAAGTTGAATTATGACGAACATATCAAAAAAAGAATTATCCAAATCAATCCAGCCGTTTTCAACTGATGCCATTACCAACAACGACATTTGATTTTTATTTATAAAGAGTGTGCATACTTATATCAAATTAAAGTGGAACAGACAGGTTCTGTTAAAAATATTCATTAAAATTATTATATGCCAACTGCATGTATCATAAATAAGTACCTACATACATATGTACGAAAGCAGTCCCATATAAAACGAAATACCACTCTACATCTTACCCTCGCAAGCAAGTTATCAACAATTCATTCATCTTTCAATTGGATCCGTGGTAGATGCGTACTTTAAGTAAATACAAGTAACAAATGTTCACTCGAAAACCTTCTGGCCTAGGCAACATGCAGTGTCGCCAGTTGTCATTTGACATTTTTTGGAAAGTTTGATAGTTTTTAGACCATGCTTACTCAGGACAGTTCGACATACGACCATGTGTTGTTTTGTTTACAACACATTTTCGTCCGATAATTTTTAACAACTTTCGACGTGGATTATCACGGTAAGAGTGCATCGATAGCACTATGAAAAACTGGTTTAATGAATTCAATCGTGGCCGACACTCGAAAAAAGATCGTCACACTCGACGGAGCTTCGATCTTTGCTTAGGAGCCCGAAACAAACCAGGAATCGACAGTTTGGGTCTTCGAAAGCGAGCCAAATCCAACGAAAGTTGTTCATGTAAGAAGCACTTCGAAGCAAACGGTTGCCTGTTTCTTCAGAAAGACTGACCGTGTGGCGACTATACATACGGCTTGAGAATTATAGGTGGTTAATTCTGAGTGGTACACTACAATTTGTTTGCCTGAAGTCTCCTGAGAAATTTGAAAAACAAACAAGAAAAGACGCATCGTTCTGCATCGCGACAATGCGAGCTCTCTCACAAAACGTGGAATTAATGGTTCATGTGCCGTACAGCCCTGACTTGGGATTCAATGACTTCATTTGATTGCAGCACATCAAGAAAAAAATGCGTGATCAACGATTTTCGTCGCCAGAAGATGCTGTAAAGCGTTCAAAAACCATGTTTTGGAGGTGTCACAATCAAGCCATTGAAAACAATACAACACATGGTCGTATGTCAAACTGTCCTGAGTACGCTTAGGCTAGAAACTGTCAAAGTTTCCAAAAAATGTCAAATGACACCTGGCGACACTGCGTGTTGCTTGGGCCAGAAGGTTTTCGAGTGACCCTCGTACCTTGTATTTATAAGTTTAACAGACACGCGTTTTTATGCATAACAGCAGTAGCACCTTGCCATTTGTAAAAAGATGAATTTAAGAATTAGATCTTCGTAGGGTATTCAACTTTCACCTCTAAATTTTTCGGAATAGGTCCACGCCTTCATATAGCCCCCATAGAACGGTACCTCCAAATTTTCGGTGTTTTGCCACAATTACCCACCAAAATGGCTTAAGTGGGGTACACACGATCAGTTTTGACTGTCAGTTTTGCTCAAATAATCGGTTGTTGGTTGCCCGATAGGAGATTCTCGATTTAGTTTTCGAATCGAATAGACGTAGTTTTTTGTGTCTGTAAATAAAATATATTTTCTAATGGAATGGAGGAATGGACTCCATCTGAAGATGTACCTCCAGACAAATCAGGGGATACAAGGAAATCAAAGAGAATTAATACAAAGTCGTCACCAAGCTCTGGCATGGAAGAATCATTAGATAATTCTGAAGTTGTCCCTTGCAATTTGAAGGCTAAACATGTTGGTACCAAGTCACGGAATAAGAATAAAACAATTGATGAGAGAAGATTCGGCGATGACGTTTGTCAAAATGAATTTTCTTCTGTTTCCAATTTTGAAACAAATTCTAATCCAGTTTCTACATTTCCCAATACGATTACTTTCGACTGCAGTCAATCAAAAACCAAACGGCCGAGAATGTGTGAATCCTCGGAAAAGTCATCAGCCTCAAATCAGGAATCTCAGAACCGTTTTGCTTTGCTTGGGGAAATTGATATCCTCTTGGAGCCATCTATTCCTAGAGCTCAATCTTCTCAACCCAATTCTGAAGTTAATCCCAATATTGAAACTACAACCGCTCCTAGAAATGAAATCTCTTCGAAACCGGTAAATAGTCTTAAAGCATTTTGTCCTCCCATTTTCCTTTTCAATGTAAATGTAACAGGATTGTTTCTAGTCACACTCTTACCTGGTAAAACAGATAGTGAGCTTAAGACTGAAAGATATATTTGTGACCAAAGAATATATTGGGAAATTCCTAAATCAAATTTGAAGGTTATCCAATGCTGGCGTTGTCAACAATGGGGCCATATTTCCAAAAACTGTAGTAGAACACATCTTTGTGTTAAATGCGATCAAAAACACAGCCCTGGTGACTGCAAATTTGTCTCAAGTGAAGAAAACAAGCTGTATTGCGTAAATTGCAAACAAAATGGACATCCTTCAAATTATAGGGGTTGCCCAGTTTATAAGGAATATTTAAAAAGGATAAACGACAAAAAGTCTGCAGCTAGAGAGAAAAAGATTTTAGCCACCAACAATGTATCTAAGGCAATGAATAACCTTAACGTTTTTGATGCCAGTCGAACATATGCCAGTTGTTTTCCAGAACATAACCAAGCCATATTAATAGAAGAGTTTCTAAAAATTGCAAAATATATTTGTCATCCTGAAGCAGCCTCCTTAGAGGATAGGATAGAACTTTTTATAAGACGTTATAGAACTCTTTCAAAAGAGCAGGCAAAAATGCAATGTATAGAGCTTCTGGAGGAAATTAAATCTCAATATGGTCCGTGATTCTATTAAATGTCTCACTTTCAATGTTAGGTCCCTCATAGAGGTGAGCCGGAGAATTGAACTGTCTAATATACTTAATTCCAACCTAATTGATTTCGGATTCATTCAAGAAACTCACTTGAGAGATAGGCATAGAGTTGTATTAGAAAATTATACTTTCATTAGAGATACCAGCTCACAAGGCGTAGCAATAGCCATAAGAAATTTATATAAATTCCGTAGGGTCCATATACCTGATTTTAAATTTCCATGCGTGTTTTTAAGTATTAGTCTCGTTTTGAATGGCATTGAACAACACATTTTAATAGGATCAATTTATATACCATGCAATGCTAATCGCATGCTATATGAAGAAAGCTTGTCTGTTTTGAGTCATTATTCTCAAAATTACTTTGGTATCATATTAGGAGGTGATTTCAATTCCAGACATTCATCTTGGGGTGACGGACTGGAAAATATGAATGGTAATGTGTTATTCTCTTGGCTGCAACGTACTTCTATAGATTTTGTTCGAATTTGTGATACTATTCCATCTTTTCCGAATGGACCATCTTGACCATTTTATTATAAGCACAAACTTGTTTGATTCAATTTCGCCAAATTTTCGAGTAAATACATTACCAACATTTTCCGACCATTTTCCACTGAGTTTGCATTTAAAATTATCGCCTTTTTTAATTCTTTTAAATTCTCCCAGATGTTATACTTCATATAAAGATACAAATTGGAATGACTTCAAATGTGATGCAAGAGAGGCATTGCTTGCAACTTTTCCAGTTTCTGATAGGAATCTTACCAATGATGAAATTGAATATTATATCGACAATTTCACAAATATCATAAATAACATTCAGACCTTGCATTCTAAAATCATTAATGTAGGAAGAAAAATTGTAGTTTCCGATTCAATTAAAAACTTTTATAAGTTGAAATACACATGGCAGAGGGATTTAAAAAGAATATTTAATAGATGTCGTGATAAACATGATCCAAATTATCGTATGTTATCAAAACAAGTTCAGTTATTAAACATTATAATTAAGAGGCAAGTTGAAATTGAACAGTGTCGTATTTTTTCGGAAAAACTGAGAAAGATTAAACCTGGACCTAGGGCTCATAGGCATGTTTATAATATCATTGGTTATAAAAGCAAAGCGAACATTAATAAGTTATCAGAGAACGGTGTACTTTTGGACAGTGATTCTATTGCATGCACTAGATTAAAAGAATATTTTGGTAATATTTACCAGCAAGTGCCAGTAATCGAAAACATGCATGAAATGGAAAATCGCATTGATGGATTTATCGCAAATGATTCCAGTTTATTTATTTTCGATAATATTGTCTCCTCTATTAATCCTATGGATAATCCCAGGCTAACGACTTTGGATGAAATTGTCAATATATGCAAAACAATTAACAATAAAAAATCTTGTGGATTGGATATCTAACTTTATTATCAAAAAACTTCCTGCTAAGGGCTTTGAATATTTAACTATAATCTATAATAACTGTATAAATAATTCGTACTTCCCTAACAAATGGAAAATATCTAAAATCGTTCCTATTTTAAAAAAAACCCAACAACATAGAAATAAACAATCTAAGGCCCATTTCATTGCTGTCAAACTTAGGTAAGATTTTAGAACGAGTCATTCGTATTAAGATGGATTATGGAATAACAGCACCGTATATCCCAAATCTTCAGTTCGGATTTAAAAACGGTCATTCAACTTCTGATGCTCTTCTTAAATTCCACAATGATATTATTTGCAAATTACGTGATCGAAAATGCACTGTAGCACTTTCTCTCGACGTTGAGAAAGCATTTGACCATGCGTCCCATATAGGAATTTTATATAAAATGATTCAACTTAACTTTGATCCGCTTGTCATAAAGATTTTCCACAATTTCTTCTCGAATAGGAAATTTTGTGTAGAATTTCATGAGATTTTATCTGATCCAGGAGACGTTAATTGTGGTGTCCCTCAAGGATCGATTTTGTCACCACATCTATATAGCATATTTATGCACGATTTTCCTCACATTGAAACGGATTCTACCGGTCTCCTTTATGCAGACGATTCCCTTCTATATGCTCATGATGAGTCACCAGAAATCGCTTTGTGTAAAGTAAAACATCATTTGGAGAAAATTGCAAAATTTTACAGTAATTGGGGTATAAAAATAAATGCATCAAAAACTGAAGCAATATGTATTAGGAACGCATCTGGAAAATGCAAAAAATTTGTGGTTCCTGAAAGTAAAAATCTAAAGTTATCTTTTAATGGAGTTGAAATTCCTGTGGAAAATACTTTAAAATATTTAGGAATAACGTTTAATAATCTTTTAAAATTTAATAAACATGCTAGACAGGTATTGGGAAAGGCATACAGAATTCTTGGCTCTTTCTCTAGAATCTTAATAAATAAAAATCTTCCTGTGAGAACGAAACTTCTTTTATATAAAACAAGTATAAGGCCAGTATTTATGTACGCATTTCCCATATGGTTCAGTGTGTCTCCTGTGGTAATCAAGGAAATGGAAATTTTAGAAAGGAAGGTTTTACGTCATTGTATTGGTAAATATTATGAATCAAATTGCAAGCGTTATTCTAATAAGATAATTTATAAGGAGTCCAAGGTTACTCCGTTTGTGACTTGATTTCAAAATTTGTTAATCGAGTTAGTGATCATCAAAATTGTTATGTATCATTGATTTACGACACCCAGATACCATATAGTTGGACGAATACTAATTATTTATCTCCTATCGGCTATGTAAATGAAGTTCCTCCAAATTTTGACATCAATGTTAATACACGATATGCATTTTATACCAAAACTATGTCAGGTACGCACAGGGGTTAACGTGCATGTTTTTTTTTTATTTTATTTTTCTTTTGTTTTTATTTTTAGTTTTTTTTTTTAGTTTGTAAGATAATTTGAGATTTTTACGCTCGAAAAAATTGTATTCTCGGGAGCAAGGAATTTTAAACATTGTTATAAGTAATTATTTGTGTTTTTCGTATTCCTGTAAAAGCATGGTGCTGTTCACATTTCTACCAATATTGTAAATTTAGATAACACATTAAAATCTTAAGTTTGCTTATTATTACTACAACTCTATATAATTATAACGTTTATAAAAAAAGGCTCAATAAATTCAACTTCAACTTCAACTTGGTTGCCCGATGACTGACAAAAATGAACGGCCACACTGGCAAGCAACCGATTATTTGAGCAAAACTGACAGTCAAAACTGATCGTGTGTACCCCACTTTAAATTTGGTACTTACAGCCTGTTTTTGTAAAACTGCTTGCCTGTCACACGAACCGTTCGTAATAAAACGTATACGTTCAAAATTTGGTTCTTGTAAAATTTAACGAACCATTCGTGTTTATCTAAAAGCTTTCGTCTATTTCGGAAAAGCTTTTATATTTCAGGGTTTCCGTAACGCTTATTTTGTGATTTTTGCATCTTCATCTGTACGTAATATGTGTTGCATGATGGCAACCCCGATGAACAGATGACAAACAACAAAGAAGACAAAAATGTCGTCATCCCAAATAAAAAACGCCAACCCTTCTAATTGTGAGACCGGGCACCGTCGAGAAAGTGTTGGTTTATTCCTGTATTAAGCAATACCAACAAATTAGTTATGTGTTTTTTCGTTGAGACTCAACGAACGCATAGCAGTGGGAAAGATTTGGTTTTGTTTGCAAGTGAAGTTGCTCGAGTTTAGGTAGTGCCAAAGAAATTCAGGATCAGAGTGTTTCTTTGGACACTTATCTATTTGAGCGAGCAATTGACACTTGGGTATAAAAAGTTTCTTGTTGAAAAACAAGAAACAAGGGAACTGATGAAGATCTGTGGCGAGATCTGAAACTATAGTCTTCCCTGCCTTACCCCTTGGAAAACATCGCCAATTTTTCCCACTAATAAATTAAAGTTGTTTTAATAAAATATTAAAACAACGACTATGGGATTAAGCCTGACTATTTTGAAAAGCAAAATTTTAAATGCACCGTTATTCCGTTCTGACTAACTATTTCTAATTATTATATATGCCGTTAAGTACAGCCAACACTCTAGTTCAATACTGTACTAACGTTTCATAGTTTCTTTCAAGTCCATTTTTCGAGTTTCCGCACGCTAGATCGGTATTTTTTCCCACTGTGCGTCTCCAACTTCTTCTTAAAACCGCCCGGAAAATAAACTGAAAATAAATTAAAACATTACTAAAACATTATAAATTATGCATACTTCCCTCAAATAAAAGTGGAGCAGACAGATTCTGGTTAAAATATTAATAAAAATTATCATATGCCAACCGCATGTATCATATATAAGTACCTACATACATATGCACGAAAGCAGTCTCAACAATTCGTTCATCTTTCAATTGCATCCGAGGTAGATGCGTACTTTAAGTAAATACAAATAACAAAAATGATCAAAAACATAACTGCTTACCACAGCGTGTTAATATCCACAGAAGATTTGTTGTGCTTGTTACAGAATCCGTTGTTAGTTGTATTTACTTTTGTTAGCATTTGTAAATTTTGTTAGAACGTGGAAATCAAAAACTATGCGTACCACGTATCTATCAGTTTAACACTTACTTACTTAGCTGGCCCATTACAGAACATTTGTTCCATAGACCGAACTAAGAAAAGATCTCCATTCCTCTCTGTTTTTCGCTTCGCTTTTTGGAATACCGCGCCTTTTAATTTCTTCATCCACTTGTATGCTCCATCGAAGCTTAGGCCTGCCGATTCTGCGTGCACCGTCATGTGGCATGTATTCATACGCCTTTTCAGTTTAACACACACGCGTTTTTAAACATAACAGCAGTAGCACGTTGCCATTTTGTAAAAATAAAGATGATATAAATATAAGATTAATTTATTATATATACTGGGTTGTAACGATATTTCTTCATAGGTTAAATTATTTAAGAAACAGTACGACCAGGTCTTTTCATAAAAGACAGTAAAACAGAATGCCTTAAAGCATTCTCATAGAAGAACAGTAAATCTTCTCACAAGAAATAATAAGGTATTTTCCAAGAAGGCCAATTGCTTTTCCTATAGAAAATCAATAAGTCTTCTTAGAGAGGACCAGTAGGTTCTGTCATATACGACCAGTCTTCTCATAGTTCTTGTTATAGAACACCAGTGTATCTTCACATTAAAGATCAATATGTCCTTCCAAAGAAGACCCCTAGGTTATCTCTTAGATGAACGATAGGTCGTCTCTTATAAGAACAGAAAACTTCTCATAGAAGAATATTGGCTGAGAAAGAATGTTACAGAAGACCAGTATATTTTCCTATAGAAGACCATTAGGTTTTCTCACAGAAGGCTTGTAGATCTTCTCAGAGAAGACCATTAGGCCTTAGAATTCCGGTAGGTGTTGTAACGTGAAAAACATGTTCACGTAAATAATACAACAACTACTACCCTTAACATACGGAACCAGCCATGCAATAAGAAACCTACACAGGTACCTGAAGGAGTGGACCGAGGTTGCTTATCTTCGAACTTACAGCAAGTTTGGACAAAATATTACGAAAGCTAAATTTTGGACCGAATCTGCAGATCCGTTCGAGAGTTATCTAGCACCTTTCACGCTATTTTCTCAAGAAGGATGGACTTGCCCCTGATAAAACTTGTACCGACGTAATTGGGTATTGAATACAAGTTGTTATAAAAAATATCAAATCGATTCGAGAGCAGGTCCTAAACTGAATTTTTCCGAAATTTTGTGTGGGAGGTACCCGAAGGAGTGGACCGATTGACACCATAATGAAATCTCTTCTATGTCTGGTATAAATTTCACGATGTGCAATGTTTGTATCGATTGCTTCCTTCGAGAGTTATCGTTTACACCATTTTACAGAAACATTTTGAACTTTTGTGTGGGAGGTACCCGAAAGAGTGGACCGATATGACTAATCTTTTAACTTAAACTTAGTTTGGGTAAAATATTACGAAGTCCAAAATCTGGTTCGAATCGGTTGATCCGTTCGAGAGTTATCGTGCGCACTAGGCAGCCAGACAGGCAGACGGACGGACATGGCTAAATCTAGTCCAATTTGTTTGAAACGAATTTCGACCAAACATACTTGTGGTCTAAAACCGTTATGCCGATGTGGCACATTTTTGATCGTATCAAAGTGTATATATACGCTCGTTAACATAAATGCTGAGCGTATAAAAAGTACAAGTTGAATAGAGACTTCCCCAAGGTGAGTTGATATCTCCGGAAATGTTTAACCTCTGCTTTTACTCTTCCTTTAGATGGCACTGATATCATTACGTATTCGGATGATTGAAGGATCTTGGCGTCGCTGATGCCAGCGTGAAAAGCTGAGCTCATATTTGACTGATATTACCACCTTTTTCCACCTCAGAAATGTGCAAATATCCGCAACCTACGGCCGGGCCACTGAGTTCACTGCATATGTGAGCACGGACTACCACTAACTACCCGAAGATTCTAAGGGTGTCTTCGACAGCCAGTTAATGTCGTCCGCCACCGCTATCTGTGACAAGCTGAGATGTAAGAAGAAGATCCTCAAGTCCTTAGTCGGTAGCACTTTGGGTATGTGCGCCCAAACCTTGTTGACCTCATATAATGCGATAGATCGGTCTGAAGTAAACTATGCGGCGCCAGTTTGGTCCGCAAGTATAAGTGCAACGCGATGGAAAAATATTCAAACCTGTCTGAATGCGGCACTGAAAACTGAAACAGGGTGCCTCCTCATGAGTTCAGTGGGCCATCTACATTAGGAGACAAAGATTCCTCAAATACAGCAACACAATTACATGCTCCCGTTGCAGGACTTGATCGGCTGTTAACGTGAGAACCATGCTAATCACCATATGGTGGATTGGACCCCCAACTAGGCATGTCAATATTCATGATCTAGAATGAGAGGTCAATCGGGAGGTTATATGGGGGCTATAACAAAACATGGACCTATGTTGACAATTTGTTGACCACTGTGACCACTGTGAACCATAAATGTTAAATTATAGGTAGTTTGGTCAAAGTTTAACTAAAATCATCAAAATACCGAAAATCGGAAGGTAAATTTCTATGGGGCATGTACCAAAATGTGGACCTATATTGTCAATTTTCGGTGGAGTAGCTTTGTGACCACTGGGAAATCCAAACGCCAATTCACAGGTAGTTAGGTTAAAAATTTTAGGTAAAATCCTCAAAATACCGAAAATCGGGAGGCACCGTTATATGACAGTTTTCGTGGAGATATTTTGTGATCAATATGAACCTCAAATGTCAAATTAAAAATTTTCGTTTACAAATTGTTCCTAAAATCCTCAAAATACCGAAAATCGGGAGGTACCGTTATATGGGGGCTATACAAAAACATGAACCTATGTTAACAATTTTTTGTGGAAAAGTTTTGTGACCACAGTGAAACTTCAAACAGGCAAATTTTAGGTAGTGCGGTCATAGAATGTAGCTAAAATCCTCAAAACACCGAAATTCAGGAGGTATTCTTATATGGATCCTGTACCAAAAACTTGGACCTATGTTGACAGTTTCTGGTGGTGGTGTTTTGCGATCCCTAGGAATCTCGACAGCAAATTACAGGTAGTTTGGTCAAAAATTGTAGCTAAAATGATCAAAATATCGAAAATTGGAAGGTTCCGTTATATGGGGGCAATACCAAAACATGGACCTATGTTGACAATTTTTGGTGGAGATGTTTTGTGATCACTAGGAACCTCAACTGTCAAATTGAAGTAGTTTTGTCACAAAATGTAGCTACAGTCTTCAAAGTACCGTTAACGGAGGTGGAACACAATTGATCAAAAGTTTGACATAAAGTGTTCAATGTGACACAAATTGCCAAAAACATGAAAAAAGATCCTATGGAACAAGTCAACAACATTTTGCATTTATAAAACTTGGCCATAACTTCTAGACTATAACAGATATCTGACTAAAATAAATTCCTAATATATTCTTTGAGTTTAGTTAAGTAGAACTGAGCTCTTAAAGTACTGGATTTTTGCAGTACATCTAGCCTTGAGTTTTTCTCGAATCAGGTAAATGGCGTATGGAACACATAAGCATGACACCGACGATATGTTATTTTAAAAATTACACAGATTTTTACGTTTTTTGTCATCATTTCTTCAATCAAAATAACGGCAATAAACGGCACGAGTTTGAAAACCTATGCTGCTACAACAACAACGATTTTTGTGCGTATAATGAATTCTAACATTCTACACTAAAGTACAAATTTTGTATTTTCAGTACGCCTTCGATAAAAGCATGACAAATTTCCGCAGGTGTTTGTGACACTAGATACCGTACGAAAAGAACTCTTTCGATATACCACTTTCCAATGTAGATAATTACAGTGATATCCTGCTTCATGTTGAAGTTTTTTTATATAGTATGTTCTCATATTTTTAACTACATTTCGGTTTTTAACCAATCTTTGGTTTTCTTTAATTTAATTTTTGGTAGGAATTTTTTTATATTAACAGATTATTTTTCGGATGTGGCAACATTACAACCGTTCGTATACTACCAAAAAATAACGTATTATGAAGTATACTTTCAGGCTGAATTAATCATTTCCATACCAAATATTTGATTCGTTTACTATTATTTTAAAACTCAGAAATGTTCCATTTTACAATGTTTCTGTAATTATGGCATTGCACTACCTTCGTCAGCATTGCACAAAAGTTAATAGTCTGAAAATCTGTTCCACTCATCTATTCTTCATATCTTATGAAAAGTAGTAAACAACAAAAAACCTTCTTGAATTGTTTTTTTTTTGTCTCACCCATATAAGCCATTAAGGCTAAGTGATTTGTTTTTGTTTCTTGATGACGATGCTATTGTAAAGATGTTTTACTTATGGATGCATGTCTACCTACCTATCTACAATTGTTGGTTTTGTTGTATTGTCACAAACAAAATGAAACGTTTATGACATTCACTACGCCCCGCTGCCAACACAATTTTTTAGCTTTTGTGACATTTTTATTCTCAGCAGCTAATGGTCCAATGCACTTGCATTGTTGTTAACTGGTACACAGAGGGTGGCTGGTGGTGTCGTTATGTAAGCTAAGTGGGTTGCATCAGGTGTTGTGGTGAATGCATTTTGTTTTATCACATTTACCTTTTAATTTTTGCTAGGAATTGGGTTGCGAAATTAATTGTGCAGAAGGACAAGAAAGGATAATAATTACCACGGGATGCATTTTAAGAGAAAATATGGTTTAGGGAGGATGGGGCTTAGGATGTATTTAAGAAGACAAATTACTTTTTAAGTAAATTGTAACAAGGAACATAAATAAATGAGGATAGCCTAATGGTAAAGTGCATTAAAGAAGGGACGAATAACTATTTAAAACCGATTTTTATGACCTCAGTTTTATGGCCACCGAGGGCAAATACATATTGTCACGATCATTAAAGAACATACTTGTAATGTATTCTCATAAGGCCTTCTTATCGAGAATTAAAGCAAGTATTCTCATAAGAAAACATTATATCTCCCGATTAAAACCAGAAGAAACCATAGAAGACCGGTAAAACTTCTCATAAGTTACCAGTAGGTTTTCTCACAGAACATTAGAAATTCTACTTGCAGAGCATCATTTTTAGAAAATAGAAAGACATTAATTAAACGGTATTAGTTCTTCTCTCCGAAAATAAGTTCTGTTTATACCCACGGCCTTTAGGATAACGGAGTTTTATACATTTTGATACAATCAAAAAATGTGCCTCATCGAAGTACTAAAGTAGGTTTGAACGAAAATTGTGGTGTAATTGTTTTATACCCAAATATATAAAAATTAACACGATTACTCTAGAAGGGAGTATTCGATTTGGTCTGAAATTGGTACATTGTATTTTTTCTTCCAAACGTCTCAGAGTGCAGTTTTAAGGCTTCTCAAGAACAGTTGTGGAATTTTTACTGATGGTAGTCCTTGATGTCCTGACAATACTTTCTGAATTAATGACCCAAAAGCTGTAAAATTCTTGTCGGCGCCAAATCTAGCGTCTGATGACCACAATTTTCGAATGGAGTATTATATTTGTCCGCAACCATATATTGTAAATAATTTAAATTTAAAGAAGGTCTACATATATAGAACAAACATTTCATTTAACCTTAGTTCATCTGGAGGTAGGCATTCCAAGGACTGATTTCATATATATGGGGATTTCTGAGTAAAATCGTACACTTTTTTTAAAATGAGGTTTGCTGCTCTCAGCAAAACATTTCAGTATATGTTCAGATTTTTTTTTGATTAACGTATCCAGAGATATCGCACTTTGAAAAAGTTGAATTCTGTAAGAACTATATGCAAAGAAATACCCATAACTTCATTAGTATTTGTCCAATTGGTCCAACAAATTGTTTTTGTATGTTTTGTTGTTTTATCAGCTATTTAATCAAAAATAGGAAAACTTTTGCACAGTGGGCTTGGATGTAATTATCGCGAGTTAATATTTAAAACCAATCAAAAAAATTTTAACAAAGGTTGTACTCTTCGTTTTTCTTGATTTTTATACCCTCCACCGTTTGTAACACATCGAACTAATCATTTGCGACCCTATAAAGTATATATATTCTTGATCAGGATAAAATTCTAAGACGATCTAGCCATGTCCGTCTGTCCGTCCGTCTGTCCGTCTGTTGTAATCACTCTAGCGTCCGCAATAATTGAGATAGAGTGCTGAAATTTTGCACCCCAGGGTCTTTTTTCCATAGGCAGGTCAAGTTCGAAGATGGGCTATATCGGTCCACTCTTTGGTATAGCCCCCATATAACGGTACCTCCGGATTTGAGGCATTTTGACGTTCTTCGCCACATTTGAAGACCGAATAAGCTATAATTTGACACTTAGGGTTCCTAGTGATCAACAAACTTATATCCCAAAGTATATGGGCATAGGTCCATGTTTTGGTATAGTCCCCATATAACGGTACATCCCGATTTTCGGTATTTGGAGAATTTTAGCCACAATTTTTAACCGAACTATCTGCAATTTGACATTTGAGGTTCTCAGTGGTCATGAAACATCTCCACGAAACATCGTCAACATAGGTCCCTGTTTTGGTATAACCCCCATATATCGGTACCTCCCGATTTTCGGTATTTTGAGAATTTTAGCAACAATTTGTAACCGAACTAGCTGTAATTTGCCATTTGTGGTTCTCAGTGGTCATGAAATATCTCCACCATACCTCGTCAACATAGGTCCATGTTTTGGTATAGCCCCCATATAAAGGTACCTCCCGATTTTCGGTATTTTCAGAATTTTAGCCACAATTTGTAACCAAACTATCTGCAATTTGACATTTTAGGTTCTCAGTGGTCATGAAACATCTCCACCAAACACCGTCAACATAGGTCCATGTTTTGGTATGGCCCCCTTATAACCGTACCTCCCGATTTTCGGTATTTTGAGCATTTTAGTTACAATTTTTAACCGAATTAGCTGTTATTTGACATTTGAGATTCTCAGTGGTCATGAAACAGCTCCACGAAACATCGTCAACATAGGTCCATGTTTTGGTATAGCCCCCATATATCGGTACCTCCCGATTTTCGGTATTTTGAGCATTTTAGTTACAATTTTTAACCGAATTAGCTGTTATTTGACATTTGAGGTTCTCAGTGGTCATGAAACATCTCCACTAAACATCGTCAACATAGGTCCATGTTTTGGTATAGCCCCCATATAGCGGTACCTCCCGATTTTCGGTATTTTGAGAATTTTTGCTAGAGTTTTTAACCGAAATAGCTGTAATTTGACATTTGAAATTCTCAGCGGTCATGAAATATCTCCACCATACCTCGTCAACATAGGTCCATGTTTTGGTATAGCCCCCATATAAAGGTACCTCCCGATTTTCGGTATTTTCAGAATTTTAGCCACAATTTGTAACCAAACTATCTGCAATTTGACATTTTAGGTTCTCAGTGGTCATGAAACATCTCCACCAAACATCGTCAACATAGGTCCATGTTTTGGTATGGCCCCCTTATAACCGTACCTCCCGATTTTCGGTATTTTGAGCATTTTAGTTACAATTTTTAACCGAATTAGCTGTTATTTGACATTTGAGATTCTCAGTGGTCATGAAACAGCTCCACGAAACATCGTCAACATAGGTCCATGTTTTGGTATAGCCCCCATATATCGGTACCTCCCGATTTTCGGTATTTTGAGCATTTTAGTTACAATTTTTAACCGAATTAGTTGTTATTTGACATTTGAGGTTCTCAGTGGTCATGAAACATCTCCACTAAACATCGTCAACATAGGTCCATGTTTTGGTATAGCCCCCATATAGCGGTACCTCCCGATTTTCGGTATTTTGAGAATTTTTGCTAGAGTTTTTAACCGAAATAGCTGTAATTTGACGTTTGAAATTCTCAGTGGTCATAAAACATCTCCAACAAAACCAAAACATAGGTCCATGTTTTGGTATAGCCCCCATATTACGGTATCTCCCGATTTTCGGTATTTTGAGAGTTTTAGCTGCAATTTTTAACCAAACTAGCTGTAATGATCGGTATTTTGAGAATATTAGCTACAATATTTTCTATTCAAAAATAATCGTCAATATAGGTCCATGTTTTGGTATATCCCTCCATATAACTTTACCTCCCGATTTTCGGGAATTTTCAGTGGTCACGAAATTTCTTCACTAAAATTCGTCAACATGGGTCCATTTTTGAGGGTCTACATTGTTTTTATGAAACTACCCTCAATTTGACTCTTGAAGTTTCCTGCAGCTATAAAACTTTTCCGCCAAAAGATTTAAAGATAGGTTGACTCTTTGATATAGCCCCGTAGGTGGTACCTTTCACCTAGCTGAACACATTTTTTTTAGACTAGATTAGATAACAATGTGCAACAAAATGGAGGTGAAAGTCTGGGGCACGGAAAACTCCTCTTGGGGAAGAAAGGCCTTGGTGAGTATATTATGAACCCCGAAGGACAGATCCGCCGTGAGTCGAACTTCCGCGTTATGGCGTGATGAAATTTTTGTTAGAGACTCTGTGGGCCATCAGGAATTAGCGTTATATCTTTGTTCAATGTTGCTTAAATGCTCTACAAAAACAACAAACAAATATAAGATGCTTATTCAGGGTCACTTGCAAAAATTTCATCACGCCCTAACGCGGAAGTTCGACTCCCGGCGCATCTGTCCTTCGGGATTTTTAATATACACACATCTCCAAAAGGAATTATCTTTGCCCCAACATTTGTGTTCACAGTGTAATTTAAGCAATAGTGGGAGGCAGTAGGAGTCTACCCATTGTCGAAAAGTTGTTCCACTTAAAATTGTGAAAGGGCCCTACTTATTCCATTTTAATTAAGACTATTTTATGGTGGAGGGTATAAAAAGTTCGGCCAGGCCGAACTTAACGACTTTTTACTTGTTTTGGTATTACTTTGACCTTTTACAAAAAAAAAAAAACATTAAATTTTTTAAAATTTGTTTTGTTTGCAATTATTGTACCATCTGAACATTAAACTAACTAAATTGATTATCAAATAAACACAGCTTGTGAATTATATGACTGGGCATCTGAGCCCAAAAATTTATCAAATATTAAAGTGATATTTCTTTCATAAGATTATTATTTAAATACCAATGATGATTCGAATGTGAAATATGCAATGGCTAAACCTATCGCGGAAACAAAAGAACTTAATTCACTGATAAGTAATCCTGGTACACTCTGGAACCGTTGGTAAAAAAAAATTTAAATATATTGAAATGATTTGCTGATGAGAAGCATCACTACAACAAAAAATAAAGGAAATCAAAAACCTAATTTTGAAACAGTGTCCGATTTCACTCAGAAATCCCCATATACATAATTGTCCCACAAACATCCCACAAGTGACAAGGGAGACTTCTCTCAATTCAATGAGTGCATCCATTCCCAATGTGAATTTCCTACCCCCAGACCTTGACTTCCATTTTATGTCACAGTAAAATCAGTAGGATTTCCCAAACGACCACAATGTCCATTATAGAAGACAAGGTTGGCATATCACAAAAGACAAGGTAAGAAGATCAGAAGATTTTTTGTAAGAAGACCAGTAGGTCTAAAAGACGTTAAATGTCCAATTTTAATTCGCTTGTAATAGAACATTATTTTTGATTGCAAAAAATTAAAGGATCAATTGGACCAAAAATATTCTGGACATGCATTTTGTAATCAAAATATAGATGAAAAGACTAGACTTTAAAGGAGAGAAAATATCCTGTGAATCGTCCTATAAATTTGTGTAGTATACCATTTGCTAATATGTTTTTTCTTTTAGCTCTCTTTTAAAATAAATAATGATTTTTGAAAAAATGGTGTCTCGAATTTAATGTTATATTTCTATATTGTAGAAAAAAATTGCCCGGAATCGACTCGTAAACTCCGACTCCGAAACCCTGGTCCTGAGAACTGCAACATGGTGCCTTCTCATGGCTTCATAGGACCATCTACACGTGTTTTCGTTGCATTACTTGCTCTAGCGTTACCGTGGGAGTTATCCTAATCACCATATAGTGGATAAGACACCTCACCCAGGCATGTCAAGAGGAATCTTCATGATCTAGAAAGAGAGGTCCAACGTTACAAGAGAGAACCCATAGATCAACAAACCTATCAAGCAGGTTAAATAGCACTCACACTGATGCAGTCGCAGATGCCATAAACAACTTACATGCAAATGTGAACATAATAGAGATGGACAGTGGGTAAATACCCAATGCGTAAATGCACGGTAAATTGGGTACATACCGGTAAATACCCATTTGTGAGTATTTATTTGGGTATTTACTATATCGTATCGCCAATACAACATCTTACACCTATTTCTGGGTTTAGGTTGTGAAATCGTTTCAAAATGGATAGTTTTACAATACATTAACAAGTGTGTAAACGTTGGGTAAAAACTCTTTAACTGCCGAACTACTTAACGTAGCCTGACGAAATTTGGCTCAAATCTTACTTACATCAAGAGAACATCTGGTACTGAAAATCTGGGTCCCATGTTTTCATATAGCCCGTATATAACCGCACCTCCCGATTTAAGGTATTTTTCGCCTACTAGCCACATTTTACAATCATATTGGCTGTAATTTGGCACAGTAAGTCCTCAATGAGTATAATTTTGTCAACGTAGGTCCACGTTTTCTTATAGCCTCCCGATTTCGAGTACTTAAACCAAAAGTGGGTAAAAACTCTTTAACTGTCGAACCACTTGGTGTAGGCTAACAAAATTTGACTCAAATCTTTCTTATAGCAATAGTATTAAAGGTATTGAAATGGAGTCCGTGGGTCATGTTTTGGTATAGGCCCCATATAGCCGTACCTCCCGATTTAAGGTACTTTTCATTTATTAGCCACATTTTACAACCAAATTGGATGTAATTTAGCACAGTGAGTCCTCAAGGAGTATAATATGTCCTTGCACAAATTTGGCAACGTAGGTCTACGCTTTCTTATAGCCCCCATATAAGGGTACCCCGATTTCGAGTATTTACCCAAAAAGTGGGTAAAAACCCTTTAACTGTCGAACCACTTGGTGTAGGCTAACAAGATTTGGCTCAAATCTTTCTAATAGCAATAGTATTAAAGGTATTGAAATTGAGTCCCTGGGTCCATGCTTTGGTATAGCCCCCATATAACCGTACCTCCCGATTTAAGGTATTTTTCAATTATTAGCCACGTTTTACAACCGAATTGGGTGTAATTTAGCACAGTGAGTCCTCAAGAAATATAATATATCCTTGCACAAATTTGGCAACGTAGGGTCCACGCTTTCTTATAGCCCCCATATGAGGGCACCCCGATTTCGAGTATTTACCCAGAAGTGGGTAAAAACCCTTTAACTGTCGAGCCACTTTGTGTAGGCTAACAAAATTTGGCTCAAATCTTTCTTATATCAATATATTCTTATATCAAGTACTAGCAAATGCCCGCTACTTCGTATGCGGAAAGGAAATCAATTTGCCGTAACGCATCCCTACACAGCTACCATATTTTTTATTTCGAATTTCCAAAACTACGTATCATATTGCAAAATTTCAGATTTGACTCCTGGTTTTTACCTCTTCACTAACACAGCATTCTCTTCCAGTACGAATTTCCAAACCACTAAACTTTATCTCACCCCTTCACAACAACAATCACGCACATTCACAATTCAAGGTTCTAGCTTTAGCAGTTTCGCCCAGAACCCGAATAGGTCCGTTAAATTTTCGGCCACGTTTTCGTATATCCCCATATAACGGTACCTCTCGACTTAGTGTATTTTTAAAGAAGAACAAATGGTATATTGTCCAATTTTCTTTAAATTTGGACCTTGAATACTCAGAGGATATAGAAATTTAATTTAAAAAATCTCCACTTCAATCCACGTTTATTAGAAGAGATAGTTTGAAGATTTAGAGTATTTTGAAGATCTTCTGCACATTTTCCAACCGAAATTCAGAATTTGTGGCATGAAAGGTTAGAAAACTTCTTTACAAAAAATTGTACTTAATGTGGAAATGTTGTGAAGGCATTTCAATTTAGGATTTTTTAATATCAGGGGGTAAATACCTTCTAGTTAACAAAATTGTCGCATTGGACCACGTTTTCAAATTTACATACCAAAGCGGTCAGAACAAAAACATTTTTTGAAAAGATATTTCACGTTTGACTATTTAATTTCAGTACATTATTTAGAAACTCCTTGGCGTTAACATCAAATCAATGGGACAATATTCAGTACAATTTTTTCAAACTTAGAACTTTGTCTCAAACTTTAGAGCGATCTTCATAACAAATATTTTTTCATTTCGTATTTTTTGTACAAATAGCGTATTTTTAAATTATATAATCCCAGCTTTGTTCCTACACCCAACCTTAACTATTTAAAATTTCCAAAATTACTTCCTTATATTCAACAATTCAGTTTTCCAGTTTTACCAGTTCCCCTGAAACCCATTTGAGGACTATTTAGTAGTTTTTTATAAATAAGTACGAATATTCAAAACCTCCTCCCTACCTCCACTCTAAACACCAATTGCTAATCTAGTACCAAATTTCAAAATTCCAGTTCTACCCTTTACAAAATCACAAATTGTACAAAAATTCTATACCATATAGCAAATACCAAATTTTGTACCATTTAGCACTTTTCGTACACGATTTTCCAAAATGTACTTTCATATCTCAGCTCTATCCGTTCACCTAAACCCATATTATAGCCAATGTAGTTCCATTTAGCACTTTTCCATAAGTACGAATTTCCAAAACTACCTCAATCCTACACTCCAACAATAATCTGTTCACTCAAATACAAATTATAGCGAATTTCGTACCATTTAGTACTACTTCGTGCACATTAGTACGATTTTCCAAAGCTACCTCCATATCTCAATTCTATATTCCAACAGTAATCTTAATTCCAAATTTCAGGATTCCAGCTCTTCAAATCCAAATCATACTAAACTCACTACCATTTAGGACTTTTCGACCTTTGGTACATCTTTCTTACTCTTCATCAGTGACCCCCATTCCAAATTTCAGGATTCCGGCCCTTTTCGTTAACCTATACCCAAATTGTGCTATATTTAGTACCATTTAGTATTTTTCGTATAATTTTAATTCGAATTTCCAAAAACCTTTCTTTTTACTCTCCATCAGTGACCTTCATTCCAAATTTTAAGACTCCAGCTCTATCCGTTCACCCAAACCCAAATTGTACTAAATTTACTACCATTTATTACTTTTCGTACACTTATAGTTCGAATTCCAAAAACCTTTCATTTTTACTCTTCATCAGTGATCCTCATTCCAAATTTCAGGATTCCAGCTCTATCCGTTCACCCAAATCCAAATTGTACTAAATTTAGTACCATTTAGTACTTTTCGTGCACTTTTAGTTCTAATTTCTAAAAACCTTTCTTTGTTACTCTCCATCAGTGACCCTCATTACAAAATTTTAGGATTCCAGCTCAATCCGTTCACCCAAATCCAAATTGTACTAAATTTAGTTCCATTTAGAACTTTTCGTGCACTTATAATTCGAATTTCCAAAAAACCTTTCTTTGTTACTCTCCACCAGTGACCCTAATTTCAAATTTCAGGATTCTAGCTCCATCCGTTCACCCAAATCCAATTTGTACTAAATTTAGTACCATTTAGTACTTTTCGTACCCTTATAGTTCGAATTTCCAAAAACCTTTCATTGTTACTCTTCATCAGTGACCCTCATTCCAAATATCTGTATTCCTGCTCAATCCGTTCACCCAAATCAAAATTGTACTAAATTTAGTACCATTTAGTACTTTTCGTACCCCTGTAATTCGAATTTCCAAAAACCTTTCTTTTTTACTCTTCATCAGTGACCTTCATTCCAAATTTCAGGATTCCAGCTCTATTCGTTCACCCAAACCCAAATTGTACTAAATTTAGTACCATTTATTACTTTTCGTATACTTATAGTTCGAATTCCAAAAACCTTTCATTTTTACTCTTCATCAGTGATCCTCATTCCAAATTTCAGGATTCCAGCTCTATCCGTTCACCCAAATCCGAATTGTACTAAATTTAGTACCATTTAATACTTTGCGTGCACTTATGGTTAGAATTTCCAACAACCTTTCTTTTTTACTCTCCATCAGTGACCTTCATTCCAAATTTCAGGATTCCAGCTCTATTCATTCACCCAAACCCAAATTGTACTAAATTTAGTACCATTTAGTACTTTTCGTACCTTTATCGTTCGAATTTACAAAAACCTTTCATTGTTACTCTTCATCAGTGACCCTCATTCCAAATGTCTGTATTCCAGCTCAATCCGTTCGCCCAAATCAAAATTGTACTAAATTTAGTACCATTTAGTACTTTTCGTACCCCTACAGTTCGAATTTCCAAAAACCTTTCATACTTTCTCTTCATCAGTGACCCTCATTCCAAATGCGTGTATTCCAGCTCTATCCGTTCACCCAAATCAAAATTGTACTAAATTTAGTACCATTTAGTACTATTCGTGCACTTATAGTTCAAATTTCCAAAAACCTTTCTTTGTTACTCTCCACAAGTTACCCTAATTTCAAATTTCAGGATTCCAGCTCTATCCGTTCACACAAATCTAAATTGTACTAAATTTAGTACCATTTAGTATTTTCCGTACCCTTGTAGTTCGAATTTCCAAAAACCCTTTGGTACATCTTTCTAGCTCTCCATCAGTTACCCTCATTCCAAATTTCAGAATTCTAGCTCTTACCGTTTGCCTAACACAAAGGGTACCATATTTAGTACCTTTTAGTACTTTTCGTACACTTCTAGGTCGAATTTCCAAAAACCCAGCCTTATCTCACCCCTACACACCAACAGCAACCTACACCCAAAATTTCAACTTTCTAGCTTCAGCGGTTTCGTCTGGGCGCTGATGAATCAGTCAGTCAGTCAATCAGTCAGTCAGTCAGTCAGTCACTCACCTCACTACTCTTTTATATATATAGATTAAAGGTATTGAAAATTGAGTCGCTGGGTCCATGTTTTGGTATATGCCCCCATATAGCCTTACCTCCCGATTTAAGGTATTTTTCATCTATTAGCCACATTTTTCATCCAAATTGGCTGTAATTTAGCACAATGAGTCCTCAAGGAGTATAATATATCCTTGCACAAATTGCGACGTAGGTCCACGCTTTCTTATAGCCCCCATATAAGGGTACCCCGATTTCGAGTATTTACCCAAATTCGTCAGCCTACGTCAAGTAGTTCGACAGTTAAAGTGTTTTTACCCAACATTTGGGTAAATACTCGGGTATTTATCCAAGTATTTACCCACTTGTTTAAAGTATTGTAAAACTGTCCATTTTGAAACGGTTTCACAACCTGTACCCAAGATATGGGTGTAAGATGTTGTATTGGCGATTAAATATAGTAAATATCCAAATAAATACCATCTCTATTTAGCGGGGATTTCCACAAAGGTTGTGCTTTCTTGCTGTTGCTGTCAGATTCGAAGTCAAGATCGCTAACAATCTCTTTTGGTTGGAACCAGATTAAACTCTCTCAAAGCTTCCCTTTTTCACCTCCCTTTTTCCTATAGCATAACCACATAAGTAAGTGAAGTCTATAAATCGAAGAATTATATGAAATCGTATGGTATGAGTATGACAACTGTACTCTACAACAACGCAATAGTTTAGTATATTACACTGTGCAACAAAATTCAATTTTTTTCAAAATAATGGGAAAAATCGAGTAGATTATGAAAGTAGAGCTAAAAATATGAGACACGTGTATCGGCGTTTTTAAAGTTTACGTCGCGAAGTAACCAAAATAGGCGGGGCAAGTTCCGCCCATTTTTAATTTCTTCGAAATATTCGAATTAAGATATCTTGGAATCCTTGCATTTCAGGTATATAGTGTCTTTGGCAACTTTACTCAGGAGGGTATGGGGAATATTTTTGATAAAAATTTTAACCCTCATGCGGTTCATCAAAGGGGTCTTTTTTGTCCTTTTTTTGAAAATCTTTCAATAACTCCTTAAAAATGTGATCGTATCAAATCCAAATAATGTACAAAATTTTTTCGACATAAAATTTTACTATAGGTCTCAGAATACTCCAAATCTGTAACTCTAAAAATGAAAACACGTTTTAGGGTTAAAGTCGGACTTCATCTGAGTTTATTCAAAATTGTCCCACAAAACATAATTTTAGAGAAATGGTGTCAGAGACAAAAATATTCTTCATCAAATTTCACTATGGGTCACCAAAGAAACGAAATGTCTATTTACATTTTATAGCATGAAAATATCAGTATCAATTTTACTGAAAAAACATGAAAATATTTCCCAATTTTTGTGATGAAAAATGTTTCCTTCTTTTTTCGAATTGATACATGGAAGTAATATAAAACTTGGTTATAGGTGAAAAGTGTCAAAGGATGAAAAATTCTACACAAAATTTCACTATGAGTTTCGAAATAAACCATGTATTTATGTATACTATTTCCTTAAAAATTAGATTACAAATTTATATATATTAGGATGAAATTATATGTTTTAATTTTGGACTGTTAATTTTACATAATTCCATACTGGATAAAAATCTAGCAAAATCCTTTACTTTTTGGGAATATTGTTAAAGAAAGAAATGTTCCAAAGAAATTTCATTGTGAGTCTCTGAATAAAAGAAATATGTAACCATAACGTATAACATTCTTAGCATCCCTTGTTTTTGGTGTAGGGTTTAGGGCCGTATTTTACAATTTTTGACCAGATTGTCGTTGTGATTAAAAAATATAAATATCTTATTGATGGTTTTTCGTTATAAACTCATACAGAAGATGCTGTGTGTTCAATTTAAATAGCTTTAAAACATTTGGGGTGAACATATATTTGAAAAATATAGAAAACCCAGATCGGACCTGCCAATTGCTTATTTTTAATACTTTTAACTTCAATTACGTATTTAGGATAAGCCATTGGTGGCTTATATTGTATGTGAAAATACATTAGAGGTCTACGGCTATCGTCCAGTGAAAATATAGGTGTCATATGGGCTCTCACATATACAATTTGGTGGTCCAAAAAACTACAATGATGGGACTCACTCCTACTTTGGTGGCATTTACGTAATTAAATAATGTATTTTCACATACAATATAAGCAACCAATGACTTATCCTAAATACGTAATTTAAGTTAAGTTATGGCGAAAAATTTTGTAGAATATTTGGATTTGATACGATCACATTTTTAAGGAGTTTTTGAAAGATTTCAAAAAAAGGACAAAAAAGACCCCTTTGATGAACCGCATGAGGGTTAAAATTTTTATCAAAAATATTCCCCATACCCTCCTGAGTAAAGTTGCCAAAGACACTATATACCTGAAATGCAAGGATTCCAAGATATATTAATTCGAAAATTTCGAAGAAATTAAAAATGGGCGGAACTTGCCCCGCCTATTTTGGTTTCCGACGTAAACTTTAAAAAGCCGATACACGTGTCTCATATTTTTAGCTCTACTTTCATAATCTACTCGATTTTCCTTGTCATTTTTTTTGTTGTCGCACAGTGTTATCATATTGCCAATCCCAACGTAATGCTTATTTATGTAGAGAAGCATAACGTTACGTACGTTTCCAAATTCTAATAAAAATAAAAATATGACAATGTATTTTGTCATACTCTCAGTCTCATGAAGGAGAACAATTCTTTTGTGTGGTCCAATTTACAAAGGAACACTTTTTTACGCTAACTGCAGTTAAATTACATTTATTTGCCTGTGCATGGAATCCGGTTGTTCTTCACAACCAATTCATTCCTTGGTTTATTTATTCGTTTTCTATTATTTGCTGCATTTATTTGGCGTATGAATGAATCAATTTTAGATTTCAATTCAGTTTTAGATTTTATGAATACTTTAGTAGAATTGTTGTTGTGGGTCTTTTTATGCGGATGAAAGTTACAATCATCATTCATTGATGGATGGATGGATGGATGGATGCAGTGCTGTATACAGTTGTGGTGTTGTGTTTGATGAAGATTGGTATATTGTTGTTGTAGATTTGTTTTATATTTTTGTTTGCCTTAGATTGAATGTTTTTGTTGTTTAAGGTATTATTTGTTGCAACATTTGTTGATGTTGTGTGGTATTCTGGTATTCCGTAGGTGTGTGCATTTTTTCCTAACTTTGATTGCATAAACATGCGGTTTTCTATTTGTTTATTCATTCATTCTTAAATAGCAATGTAACAAACAAAAATTTACATTTAATTTGATTGAGTTTATTTCGGGAAATGTTTTCACTTCAATTGCTATGGCCTGAATCACCACTCACTATGTGGTTTTATGTGGTTTAGAGACAGGTTTGTTTTTGGATGTGATGTGGAAGTCAGTTTTTTTTGGTTATGTATTGCAGAAAAGCTTCGGGACATATGTTTAGCATGTAACCACGTTATATACATATATTGTTTCATGTTGGATGAAATCCGTTTCAGAAAATTTGGAGTGTCTGTCTGGCTGGAGGGCACGATAACTTTTTCGAAACTAATGTGCGTTGGTCCAAACATTCCATATAGTTATATTTCTGCGAAAAATGGTGTGTGATAACTTTTTCGAAACTGATGTGCGTTGGCCCAAACATTCCATATATTAATATTTCTGGGAAACTACTTCGGGAACCTCCACCACAAAAGTTCAAAATGGTGTGCATTATAACTCTCAACTCTTTCGAGTAACTCCCATACAAATTTGCCACACAGATTAACGAATCGTTTTGATTTTTTTGTAAAGGTTTGTTCTCGGACAAGTCCATACTTCCTGAGAAAATGGCCAGAAAGCTGTAAAAACTCCTAAGGCCACTAAGTATAGCGGTTGAAGCGCACGACAACTTTTGATACTGATGCTGCGTTGCTCCAAACTTTGCATATCATAATATTTCTACGAAACTTTTGTAATGATACGCGCGATATCTCTTGACGGAGCAACCGATGTGGTCCAAACTTTAATTCCAAAATGGTCTATGTCGCCCTATTCCTTCAGATACCTCCGCCGCATGACTTTTGGGCTGTAATCCTCAGAAAGTGATTCTATGTATATCCCCAAAATGAACTATGAGTCTATCTCGTTTCCTTATACATGTTACATACAAATGCACAAAGACATAACACCCCCACCGCCGTGTGGTGAAGGGTATAAAAACACAAAATTCTGAAAACTAATTTTTGGGGAAAAGGGGTTTAGCTGTGTAGTTGGTATTCGATCTCAAAGCCGAGTGATACTTGTATTGTGGATTTTTAATCTTATCCTTCAAAGTCGAATGAGATTTGCAGGGATACCAAATTTAGTCAATGTTGGGAACAACTTTAGGCGTTTTAAAGATTCCCGTGGATTCTTTATAGAGACGACTAATACTTCATGCAGTTTAATATTTGTGCTTAACTGTACTTTTGTGCGGCAGGATTATAGAGGAGTGGTCCTATATATGGAATATATTTTGGGGCCCATATCTTGGGATTCATTGGCTGCCCTTGAAAATTATACTGTTGTAGCCATGATATCAAGGACTATCCGCTATTAAAATTTCTACAGGATCCGAGTAGAAGAACTTTTTTGCAGGAGGCACCGAAAATAAGAGCCTATTTTACAACTTGCTCAAAGTTTGGGAGTGAAGGGTTTAAACTTTTGTGGGGAAGATACACAAGGAGCTGACCGGTACAGTCTATCTATGAAATTGACTTAAGTAGGAGAAAAATATTACGATGGAAAAAGGTTGGACCAATATCAGCAACATCTTTCGATAGTTCACGAAAATATATTATATATCGTTGTAATCAGTTACCAAAGGAGTTGTCCCATATAGACCTTCATGGAATTTGATGTACGTTTGGAAGAATTATTACGATTTGAAAGTCTTCGATAGACAACAGAAGACTTATTGAGGTCTTCTAGAGACAACAGCAGACTTCTTGAAGTCTTCTATTGACAACAGGAGACCTTCTAAAGTAGTGTAAATATATCAAAAATATACACAACAAAAGACCTCTTTAGGTCTTCCACAGACAATAGAAAACCTCTTGAGGTCTTCTTAAGACAACTGAAGACCTATTTAGGACTTCTATAGACAAAATAATACCTCTTCAGGTCTTCTAAAGACAAAAGGAGACCCCTTAAGGTCTCCTGTAGACAACATGAGACCTCTTAAGGTCTTCCAAAGACATCAGAACACCTCATGAGGTTTCTATAGCCAACAAAAGAGCTCTTTAGGTAGACGGAAAACCTTTTAAGGTCTACTATAGAAAACAGAAACCTCTTGAGGTCTATTAAGTACAACATAATACCTCTTCTATAAGAACAGAAGACTTATTGACGTCTTCTATAGACAACAGAAGACTCTTAAGGTCTTCTATAGACAACAGAAGATCTCTAGAAGCTTTTTATAGAAAACCGAAAATATCTTAAGGTATTCTATAGACAATAGAAGACTTCTCGAGGTCTTCTACAGACGACAGGAGACCTCTTGAGGTCTTCTATAGACGACAAGAGACCTCCTGAAGCCTTCTAAAAACATCAGAAGACCTCCTGATGTCTTCTATAGACAGCAGAAAATCTCTAGAAGCCTTTTATAGAAAACAGAAAACATCATAAGGTATTCTATAAACAACAGAAGAGCTCTCGAGGTCTTCTATAGACAACAGAATACCCTATGAAGTCTTCTATGGACAACAGAAGACCTCTTGAGGTCTTCTATAGATAATAGGATACCTCTTAAAGTCTTCTAGAGAGAGACTTCTTGATGTCTTCTCTGGACAACTGAAGACCTCGTGAGGTGAAAATTTCAAGACCATCCTCGAACGGTCAAACATAAGTGAAGATTTTTAACTTTTGTGGGAAGATACACCAAGGACCTATTGAGGACTTCTATAGAAAAAATGAGACCTCTTGGGGTCTTCTAAAGACAAAAAGAGACCCCTATAGGTCTTCTATAGACAACAGGAGGCCTCTAAAGTGTTCTAAAGACATCAGAAGACCTCATGAGGTCTTCTATAGCCAACAAAAGAGCTCCTGAGGTCCTCTCTAGCCAACGGAAAACCTCTTAAACCTCTTCAGGTCTATTAAGTACAACATAATACCTCTTCTATAAGAACAGAAGACTTATTGACGTCTTCTATAGACAACAGAAGACTCTTAAGGTCTTCTATAGACAACAGAAGACGTCTTAAGGTCTTCTATAGAAAACAGAAAATTTAATTTGTCTTTAATTTGGCTTGAAGTCATATTAAAAATTAAAAACAAAATGTTTTTTTTTTTTTTTTTTTTTTTTTTTTTTTTTTTTTTTTTTTTTTTTGTTTTGCCTTATTAAGTTTTTTTTTTCTTCTTTTTCTTTTATTATTTTATTCATCCAATATTTCGATCATCTTTGATGATCATCCTCAGGGATTGACTTTAAAAAATAAACAAAAACATTTGTTACATATAAATTTAAACAAAAAACTAGAAAACGCGATAATTACATTGATATTTTTTATTTAAAAAAAACAACAAATTGTTCTTCCACTCTTCTCCAAGTGCAAATATCAACTAATATTTGTGGTGTTTGTGGGGTCTTCTATAGACAACAGAAACATCTTGAGGTCAAGTAAACACAACAATACCTCTTCTATAAGAACAGAAGACTTATTGACGTCTTCTATAGACAACAGAAGACCTCTAAATTCTTCTATAGACAACCAGGAGACCTGTCGAGATCTTCCTATAAGCAACAGGAGACCTCTTAAGGTCTTCTAGAGAGAGACTTCTTGATGACTTCTTTGGACAACAGAAGACCTCGTGAGGTAAAAATTTCGAGACCATCCTCGAACGGTCAAACATAAGTGAAGATTTTGAACTTTTGTGGGGAAGATACACACATTGAGGACTTCTATAGACAACATAAGACCTCTTGAGGTCTTCTAAAGACAACAGGAGGCTGCTAAAGGTCTTCTATAGACCTCTTAAGGTTTTCTAAAGGCATCAGAAGACCTCATGAGGTCTGCTATAGCTAACAAAAGAGCTCTTCAGGTC
Organism: Musca autumnalis; assembly: GCF_047663935.1. NCBI lineage: Eukaryota > Metazoa > Arthropoda > Insecta > Diptera > Muscidae > Musca > Musca autumnalis. The sequence goes on along the minus strand of NW_027411644.1, from coordinate 51,070,602 downwards.
CTCTATAGACAACGGGAAACCTCTTAAGGTCTACTATAGACAACAGAAACCTCTTGAGGTCTAGTAAACACAACATAATACCTCTTCTATAAGAACAGAAGACTTATTGGCGTCTTCTATAGACAACAGAAGACCTCTTAAGGTCTTCTATAGACAACAGAAGACCTTCTGAGGCCTACTATAGACAACAGAAGACCTCTTGAGGTCTTCTATAGACCACATAAGACCTCTTGAGGTTTTACATAGACAACAGAATACCTCTTGAGGTCTTCTGTAGACAATAGGAGATCTCTTAAGGTCTTCTAGAGAGACTTCTTGATGTGTTCTCTAGACAACAGAAGACCTCTTGATGTCTTCTCTGGACAAGAGAAGACCTCTTGAGGTTAAAATTTCAAGACCATCCTCGAACGGTCAAACATTTTAATTGGTCACATGGCTTATTTCTATACCTCTGGAAGTATGACTTGCCACGAAAAGTGTGTATTAATTGTTATCAAGACCAAAAGGAACAAGTACTGTTTTCCAAGAACATCGCTTAAAGGACTTGTCTCATAGCAATGAGTGCAGATTCAGTCTATATTTAGCTCAATGATTTTTGGGCTCTTTTTATCGTCGAGTCCGAACGAAGGTCTCTACTTGTAGAGAAGTTATACGTGGTTGAAAATACTTAACATTATCCTGAGGGGTTTCTTGCACAATGCACATTTTTGTGGTCATGCTAATTATTGCACCCCGCCGATAGTTGCCCATAGAAGTTTTTTCGTCAATATCCGCCACTATTATGACGAGATATCGGTATTTCATTCGCATATTTCCGTATTTCCTCCTAATTCGGATATATCATTCTGGAATGTTTTTTTTCTATTCAAAGTCTATTCGATGTACTGCGGAATCGTAAAGAAAAGCATTGTCTTGTTTAAAAAATGTTGGTTTAAATTACTATTTAGTACTTATTAATGGGTATTTTGTGTAATATCTCTTATGATATAATTAAAGAGAAACTTTAAATTTTCTTCGAATCAAACCCCAAACTCATTTGCTTCCTGTCATCTCAATGAGTTTATCTACTGAAATTCAATAACACATCAAAGCATTTCCGTTCTGCAATAAGTTTTAGAAAAATAAAATTTGTTAGTAATTAAATCCGAACAATAACACCAACAATGCGAAACTTAATTAAAAGTGATATTTTGAGACATTACGGAAGATAATGAGGGAAACTTAAAATTTCATTAACAACACTGCCAGAAAGGCAGGCATTCAAGCTAAATTCCAAGGAGAATTCTGCATTTGGCCATAATGATGACATCTGAATCGACGACAGACAGCAATTAAAAAAACTTTAACAAATTACAACAATATGGTTGTGTGTTCTTTAGAACACCTTGTGCCACCTCTAATCGCTTTGGTTGTCCTTTATTGTGGCCACAAAACAATCAAAGGGTTGATGGCAACATAAACTTCCCACCCCCGTCCACAGTTCGAAAACTGGAACTAAACTCCTGTTGCCAAAACATGACTCCTTTTGGCTGTTTTGCTACGTTAATTCGTTAATGTAAAAACAACACCATTTTGCATGGATGTCAGCCAGATGACAAAACAAAAAACGCGAAAGCATTCATTTCACTCAATTACCAAATTTTTAACAAAATGATCCATTTACACGCTAATGCTGCTTCTGTGGTGGCGGTTGTTTTGACAAAGGATTTTATGGAGGCTGTGCGTTGGGACAACAAAATGTCATTGAATTGCGGAACCAACCAACCAACAAAAAATCACAAATTACAAACAACAGTATCATGCTACAGGTAATTCAAACCCTTTCATTGTCAAAGGCTTAATGCCTTACGAGGGGTGTGGGTTGCTTTGTGTACTACATGAAAGTGAAGGTATATCCCAAATGTTGGGGTTGTTTGACAGCCGTTGGGACCATTAAAAATTATTGTTATTTTTTAAATAATAATTTATTTCAAGTGGCAACAGATTCCAAGCTTTTTACGTTTTAAGGCAAGTTAATTTGATCGAAAGGTATTTTTAGATACTAGGAAACCTGCTGAGATCTTCTAAAGATAACGGAAGAACTCTTCATGTCTGCCATTGACAATAAAACACCTTTTGAGGCCTCCCGAAGTCTTCTATTAACATCTGATATCTTTCGAAGTCTTCTGTAGACAACAGAAGACCGCTTGAACTCTTCTAAATGCTACAAAATAACTGCTAAGATCTTCTATAGACAAGGGAAGACCTCTTGAGGTCTTCCATAGACTATTTAAATATTATCTATTTTATTGACCTCTTGCTGTTTTCTATAGACAACAGGAGTCCACTTGAGGTCTCCTATAGAGAGCAAAAGACTGAGTTATTTTATAGACAACAGAAGACCTCTTGAGGTCTCCTATAGAGAGCAAAAGACTTCTTGAGGTCTTCTATAGACAACAGAAGACCTCTTCATATATAGACAAGAGAAGGCCTCAAGTCTTCCATAGACAAGGTAAGGTCTTTTGAGGTCTTCTATGGACAACAGAAGACCTCTTGAGTTCTTTTATAATAAACAGAAACCCATCTATAGCCAACAAAAGACCTCTTGGGATGTTCTATATACAAGAAAATACTTCGTGAGGTCTTCGACAGACCACAAAAACCTCTTGAGGTTTTATAAGAACATCACCAGACCTTTTGAGGTCTTCAATGGACAAGAAAAGACCTCTTGAGTTTTTGTTTAGACAACGGAAGACCTCTTGATTTCTTCTATATACAACAAAAACCACTTGACGTCTTCTATATCCAACATAGGACACTTGAGATGTCCTATAAACAAGATAATGCCTCGTTAAGTCTTCTACAGGCAACAGAAGGTCTCTTGAAGTTTTCTAAAGACATTAAAAGACTTCTTGAGGTCTTCTATAGACTACAGAAGACCATTGAAGACTTCCATTGACAAGAGACTTGAGGCCTTTTACAGACTACAGAAGCCCTTTAAAGACATCAAAAGTCCTCTTGAGGTATTCTATAGACAAACGAAAAACTCTTGTGGTCTTCAATGGACAACAGAAAACCTGGTAAAGTCTCTATGAAGTTTGAAGGTTTTCTATAGACAATAGAAGTCCTCTTAAGGTCTTCTAAGGACCTCAGAAGGCCTCTTGAGGTCTTTCAAACACAACGGAAGAACTGTTTAGGTCTTCTACAGACAACAGAAGACCTCTTGTGGTCTTCAATGGACAACAGAAGACCTCCGAGGTTTTCTATGGCCAACACAAGATCTCTTGAGGACTTCTATAGACAACATGAGACCTCTTTAGGTCTTCTAAGGTAATCAGAAGCCTCTTGAGGGCTTTCAAACACAACAGAAGAACTGTTTAAGTCTTATATAGACCACAGAAGACATCTGAGATCTTCAATCGACAACAGTAGACCTCTTTAAGTCGTCTATGGCCAACAGAAGACCTCTTGAGGTATTCTATAGGTAAAATGAGGCCCCTGAAGGTGTTCTATAGACAACATGAGACTTCGTTAGGTCTTCAAAGGACATCAGAAGACCTCTTGAGGTCTTTGATACACAAGGGAATAACTGTTTAGGTCTTCTATAGAACAGTTATTCCCTCTTGAGGCCTTCTATAGACAACATGAGACCTATTTAGGTCTTCTAAGGTAATCAGAAGCCTCTTGAGGGCTTTCAAACACAACGGAAGAACTGTTAAGTCTTACATAGACAACCGAAGACCTCTTGAGATATGCAATCGACAGAAGACCTCTTGAAGTCTTCTATGGCCAACAGAAGACCTCTTGAGGTATTCTACAGACAACATGAGACCACTGAAGGTGTTCTATAGACAACATAAGACTTCTTTAGGTCTTATATGGGCATCAGAAGACCTCTTGAGGTCTTTCAAACACAATTGAAGAACTGTTTCGGTCTTCTACAGACAACAGAAGACCTCTTGTGGTCTTCAATGGACAACAGAAGACCTCTTGATGTCTTCTATGGCCAACACTAGAACTCTTGAGACCTTCTATAGACAACATGAGACCTCTTTAGGTCTTCTAAGGTAATCAGAAGCCTCTTGAAGGCTTTCAAACACAACGGAAGAACTGTTAAGTCTTACATAGACAACCGAAGACCTCTTGAGATCTGCAATCGACAACAGAAGACCTCTTGAAGTCTTGTATGGCCAACAGAAGACCTCTTGAGGTCTTCTATAGACAACATGAGACCACTGAAGGTGTTCTATAGACAACATAAGACTTCTTTAGGTCTTCTAAGGACATCAGAAGACCTCTTGAGGTCTTCAATTGACACCGGAAGGCATCTTGAGGTCTTCTATGGCAAACAGAAGACCTTTTGGGGTCTTCTATAGACAACATGACATGACATGAAGGTATTGTATAGATAACTGGAGACCTTTTTAGGTATTCTAAGGGCATCAGAAGACCTCCATAGGTCTTTCAAACACAACAAAAGAACTGTTTAGGTCTTCTACAGACAACAGAAGACCTCTTGTGGTATTCAATGGACAACAGAAGACCTCTTGAGGTCTTCTATGGCCAACACAAGAACTCTTGAGGTCTTCTATAGACACCATGAGACCTATGAAGGTGTTCTATATACACAGGAAACCACTTTAGGTCTTCCAAGGACATCAGAAGACATCTTGAAGTCTTTCATACACAACGGAAGAACTGTTTAGGTCTTCTATACATAAAAGAAGAACTTCTATACACAGAAGAAGAACTCCTATGGGTAATAGAGCACTTATTGAGGTCTCCTTTTAACAGCAGGACACCTCTTGAGGTCTTTTATAGACAAAAGAAGACCTCTCGATGTCTTCTATAGATAACAAAACACCCCTTGAAGTTAAGTTTCGTGCTGACCGGAACATAACTGTGATGTCTAGAGCGAAGACCCATTTAGGTCAAGATTTTGTTGTTGGTGGGAATGGGATTCAGCACCTTAATATTTGTCGATCGCAAGCAACAATTTTAGGTATCCATTCCGTTCGAAATCCGACCCATATTCAATATTTCATGGTCCATAATTGTGGTCTGGTGTTTTATTAAAATGGACAGACTTATGGACGTTAGCACATAGCACAATAGTGGGTCGTTCTGGGTCCAATATTTGGAAGTGTTATATGATTTTCAAAACAAACCTCTCCACAAAACAATACCCCCTTCACATTTTAATATGGGTGAATGGCTGCTTAATCTGAAGTTTAAAGTTGCGTAATCTAGTTCCACCGTGCCACCGTGGTACAATGGTATGCACACCCGCCTTGCACGCAGAAGGTCGTGGGTTCGATTCCCCGGCCAGGCAACGGTGGCAACATACCCCTCAGTAATGTTAGCGACATTTCCTGAGTATTTCAGCCATGTAAAACTTCTCTATAAAGTGGTGTCGTAAGACACGCCGTTCGGACTCGGCGATAAACAGTAGGTCCCATATCATTGAGCTAATATGAATCGGGGTGCACTCATTGATATGAGAGAATTCACCCCTGTCCCGTCTGGGATGTTTGTGGAACAATTATTATTAATCTAGTTCCTAGTTCCTTGTACTAGTTCCAAAACGTATGAGTAACGTCATGAAATATAACGTGTGATAGTAAGTATGCACAGTTTGTTCGAAGAAAAAATGTGGGCCATTGGAACTGCGAAGTGAACTAGATAGTTCCATATAGTTCCTTTGGCACAACTCTACTGAAGTTATAGAGCATGCTCAAATCTCCTATTACCCATTTATACTATCCCATTCCCAATAATACCAAATATTATTACCATGAACTTATTAACGTTTGCATTTTTGCCATAACAGCACATTTGCCGAAAACAATAACTGTTTGTTGATGCTACTCGTTTTTGTTAACAAATTTTATGCAAATTAAAAACGGAAACACTTTCAAAGTGTTAAAACTTGTTGGCGTCGCCGACATCGTATTGCTAGCTATTGTCAGGATGATGATAATGGTATTATTCGCGTCTCCCCCCAACTCCAGCCACCTTGTGGTGGTGGTACAAGAATTAAACCGATACTTTTCTAATTAATAAATCGCGTAAAGAACTGCTGATGGCACCATAGAAGCAGCTGTAGCAGTCAACAGAATGCTGTGGTGACATTATTGTGGCATTTTAAGCGGCTTAATGATGATAACAGGACACTGCGGTGGCTCCTTTTGTTTGTGAAATTCAGGAAGGTAAACTTTTGTTGTTCACCAACCATTTGTTGGTTGTGGATTTGTGATATAGGAAGAAAGACTTTATTATTGGTTTAAGATAAATTAAGTTCGCATTATTATCATTTTTTATGGAATACACAGTTTGGAGCATTTTTATAACTGCAATTTGAAGGCAATTGATTACTTTATTGATTAAAATCATTATTTTCACAACTTTATGGTAGACAGGGTAAAGTTTGCCACGATTTAAAGTGGGCTTCAATGAAATATGTTAAAACTAAATACGTGTTGCTATTGTTCGCTTTTGGTCTTAATCCTCAAGTATTAGGATTTTGCTCAATTTATGTCTAGACCATCTTAGAGGTCTGTAGCAGATTATTTTAAGTCACAAAAACCTGTCTTCTATTCACTCTTGTATACGTTTTCGTTTCGTGGTTGTGGATAGTTCGTCCTCGATAATGAGCATGGCGGAGGTATACATACATACATCTATTCATGGACCACCAAAGAAATAATCTTGAATTTTTTAAAGTATATTTTTAACTAGCAGACCCCAGTCCGTGTTGCTGGCCCGTCGTATTTTCTACCTCACTTCTTCGGTCCATTGTCAAACCGAGGAGGATTTTAAATTTATCAACAGATTTGGTCTGTAACCTTTCTTTTCTCTTACGGACTTTGTCTGATTTTTTTCGCCATTTTATGCTGTTTAGGATTTATTGTCGTCCATATCCCTATCTTTATCCTAAAGCTATCTAATTATAAAAGTTAAAAAATGGTTAAGTCGAATTCTCCCGCTTATTGAGACTTATATATTTTAGTTGCACTCATAAGTTTAGCAAATATAGCGATTATAAAACAAAAGGCCCCGAAATTCGTCTACAAATATATAGCATTTTGGATCACCAGACATTCCTGAAACTTTTCTGAAAATTAGGTTCAGTAGTTTTGGAAAAAACAATGCTTTGAAAAGAGTGGATGTGGTCATCAGTTTTCAGGATGTAACATATTAAAAAAGTGGGCGTGGTCCGGTAATTTGGCTCAAAATATGTGCCTAGTGTGCACACAACTTCATTGCCTACCAAAATGTATGCTGAAGCCGATATAATTATAAGTCTGGCTTATACATATAGCGTTTAAAAGAAAGGAATGGGGAAGGTACCCCACCTCTTCCGAAATTCATAAAATATTCATAACAACGGCAAACATTGAGTTTTTGCTGCAAATTGTATGGAAATCCCTTCAGTAGCATTGGAGTTATGACATATTTAAAAAAAAAAAACAGGCGTAGTCAGGTCTTTAGGCCCTAAAGAAGTACATAGATTGTAGATCAGTCCGTAAATTTTTAAACCTATACATGCATAATTTTTTGCAAATATAACATTTTTAAAAATTATGGCATAGAGGAGTTACCCCGCCCCCTCTGGAATTCAATAATATATGTAGAAAAGATTTAAATTGAAAATTGGAAAAAGTGGGCGTGGTAAACTTTTATTTCCATAAAAACCTAAGTTGAGTTAACACAGCATTTAATTTTTATTCATAAAGATAAGGCGTTTTTTTTTAAATATGCCCCCTTCAAAATTCAAGAAAATATGCATACTATTTTCACCGGGCGCAATCCCTGTACATTCCCTGAAATTTTCAGGAAAATCGCTTCAGTAGTTTTGTAGATGTAACATATTTTAAAAAGTGGGTGTGGTCAAGTGTTTGGGTCCTAAAAAAGTGGGTAAGGTCGGAGACACAACCACAATTGTCCCGCAAATTAACTTCCAAATATATACATATCTAATTATTGTAAATATAACATTTTTAAGAAAATAGGGTAAAGGGGAAGTACCCCGCCCCTTCTGAAATTCTTCTGAATTTGTAGCCTATTTTAACCAGGGGCCATCCCTGTACATTCCCTGACAATTCCAGAAAAAATCGGTTCAGTAGTTTTTGTAGAAACGATAAAAATTAAAAAATGAAAAAAGTGGGCGTAAAAGTGGCTGTGGTCAATTTTTTTTTGCATAAAAACTTAAGTCTGGTTATGGCGAATGTTTCACAGAATGAATTATCCAAATTGGTCCAGCCGTTCTCAACTGATGCCATTACCAACGAACGACATTTGATTTTTATTTATATATAGATAAAGCCTTTTTAAAGAAATAGGGTATAGGGGAAGTACCCCGCTCTTCCGAAAATCAACTAAATTTGTTTCCTATTTTAATCGGGGGCCATCCCTGTTAATTTCCTGGCAATTGCAGGAAAATCGGTTCAGTAGTTTTTGTAGAAGTTAGCCATCCCTGTACATTCCCTGGCAATTTCAGGAATCAGTATTTTTTGTGGAAAAGATAAAAATTGAAAAAAGTGCGCGTAAAAGTGGGCGTGGTCAAATGTTCTGACATAAAAACTCAAGTCGGGTTATGGGGCACATTTTACAGAAAGAATTATCGAAATCGGTTTAGCCGTTCTCAAGTGATGCAATTACCAACGAACGACATTTGATTTTTATTTATATAGATGATCACCAAAGAAATTATAGTGGATTTTTTAAAGAAAATTTTTAATGTACCGCCAATGAAATAATCGTGGATTTTTTAAAGAAAATTTTTCATGGACCACCAAAGCAATAATCGTGGATTTTTTAAAGAAAATTGTTAATATACCACCAAAGAAATAATCGTGGATTTTTTAAAGACTTTTTTTATGGACCACCAAAGCAATAATTGTGGATTTTTTAAAGAACATTTTTAATGGACCACCAAAGAAATAATCATGGATTTTTTAAGGAATATTTTTCATAGAACACCAAAGCATTAATCGTGGATTTTTTAAAGAATATTTTTCTTGGACCACCAAAGCAATAATCGTGGATTTTTTAAAGCATATTTTTCGTGGGCCACTAATGCAATGTTTGTGGATTTTTTAAATAATATTTTTCATGGACCAATAAGTATTTTTATATCGTGGATTTTTTTAAGGAATATTTTTCATGGACGACTAGAGAATTTGATATCGTGGTGTTGTTAAAGAAAGAAAGATTGTTAAAGAAAAAAGATCGTGGAATTTTTAAACAATATTTCTCATGGACCACCAAAGCAATAATCGTGGATTTTTTGAAGAATATTTTTCATGGACCACCAAAGCAATAATCGTGGATTTTTTAAACAATATTTTTCATGGACCACCAAAGCAATAATAGTGGATTTTTTGAAGAATATTTTTCATGGACCACCAAGCAATAATCGTGGATTTTTTAAACAATATTTTTCATGGACCACCAAAGCAATAATCGTGGATTTTTTGAAGAATATTTTTCATGGACCACCAAAGCAATAATCGTGGATTTTTTAAACAATATTTTTCATGGACCACCAAAGCAATAATAGTGGATTTTTTGAAGAATATTTTTCATGGACCACCAAAGCAATAATCGTGGATTTTTTAAACAATATTTTTCATGGACCACCAAAGCAATAATCGTGGATTTTTTGAAGAATATTTTTCATGGACCACCAAAGCAATAATCGTGGATTTTTTAAACAATATTTTTCATGGACCACCAAAGCAATAATCGTAGATGTGTTAAAGAAAATTTTTCATGGACCACCAAAGCAATAATCGTGGATTTTGTGAACAATATTTTTCATGGATTTTTCGAAGATTTTAAAAGAATATGTTTCATGGGCCACCAAAGCAATAATCGTATATTTTTTTAAGAAAAATTTTCATGAACCACGACTAAAGCAATAATAGTGGATTTGTTAAAGAATATTTTTCATGGATTTTTCGAAGATTTTTTAAAGAATATTTCTCTTGGACCATCAAAGCAAAGATCGTAGAATTTTTAAACAATATTTTTCATGGACCACCAAAGCATTTATCGTGGATTTTTTAAAGAATATTTTTCGTAGACCACCAAGCCAATAATTGTGGATTTTTTAAACAATATTTTTCTTGGACAACCAAAGCAAAGATCGTGGATTTTTATAAACAATATTTTTCATGGACCACCATAGATAGCAGTTATCGTGGATTTTTTAAAGAATATTTTTCATGGACCACCAAAGCTATAATCGTGGATTTTTTAAAGAAAATTCTTCATGGACCACCAAAGCAATAAACGTGGATTTTTTAAAGAAAATTCTTCATGGACTACCATAGATAGCAGTTATCGTGAATTTTTTAAAGAATATTTTTCATGGACCACCAAAGCTATAATCGTGGATTTTTTAAAGAAAATTCTTCATGGACCACCAAAGCAATAAACGTGGATTTGTTAAAGAAAATTCTTCATGGACTACCATAGATAGCAGTTATCGTGGATTTTTTAAAGAATATTTTTCATGGACCACCAAAGCTATAATCGTGGATTTTTTAAAGAAAATTCTTCATGGACCACCAAAGCAATAAACGTGGATTTTTTAAAGAAAATTCTTCATGGACTACCATAGATAGCAGTTATCGTGGATTTTTTAAAGAATATTTTTCATGGACCACCAAAGCTATAATCGTGGATTTTTTAAAGAAAGTTCTTCATGGACCACCAAAGCAATAAACGTGGATTTTTTAAAGAAAATTCTTCATGGACTACCATAGATAGCAGTTATCGTGGATTTTTTAAAGAATATTTTTCATGGACTACCATAGATAGCAGTTATCGTGGATTTTTTAAAGAATATTTTTCATGGACCACCAAAGCTATAATCGTGGATTTTTTAAATAAAATTCTTCATGGACCACCAAAGCAATAAACGTGGATTTTTTAAAGAAAATTCTTCATGGACCACCAAAGTAATAATCGTGTATTTTTTAAAGAAAATTTTTCATGGACCACCAAAGCAATAATCGTGGATTTTTTAAAGAAAATTCTTCATGGACCACCAAAGCAATAATCGTGGATTTTTTAAAGAAAATTCTTCATGGACCACAAAAGCAATAATCGTGGATTTTTTAAAGAAAATTCTTCATGGGCCACCAAAGCAATAATCGTGGATTTTTTAAAGAAAATTCTTCATGGACCACCAAAGCAATAATCGTGGATTTTTTAAAGAATATTTTTTATGGACCACCACAGCAATAATCGTGGATTTTTTAAAGAAAATTCTTCATGGACCACCAAAGCAATAATCGTGGATTTTTTAAAGAAAATTTTTCATGGGCCATCAAAGCAATAATTGTGGATTTTTTGAAGAATATTTTTCATGGATCACCAAAGCAATAATCGTGGATTTTTTAAAGAAAATTCTTCATGGACCACCAAAGCAATAATCGTGGATTTTTAAAGAAAATTCTTCATGGACCACCAAAGCAATAATTGTGGATTTTTAATAATATTTTCCATGGACCACCAAAGCAATAATCGTGGATTTTTTAAAGAATATTTTTCTTGGACCACCAAAGCAATAATCGTGGATTTTTTAAAGAATATTTTTCATGGACCACCAAAGCAATTATCGTGGATTTTTAAACAATATTTTCATGGACCACCAAAGCAATAATCGTGGATTTTTTAAAGAAAAATTTTCATGGACCACCAAAGCAATAATCGTGGGTTTTTAAAGAATATTTTACATGGACCATTAAAGAAATAATCGTTGATTTTTAAAGAATATTTTTCATGGAACACCAACGCAATAATCGTTGATGTAACGTGGTTTTCTCGTCGGCTGGGGTAATCTCAGTCGCGTCCAAGGTCTCCATAAGGACCCACTAAACCTTACGAAATGAAAAGACTAGTATTCTCCCTTTCCTGGGGGCTAAATCGGGGATTTATTGATTAAATACTAATTTACAATCTACTTGTGTTTAAATGCGATAAGAATGAATTCAATGGGTATATATTTGGATTAATAGTTTCATTAAGTATTATGCAGACTCGCTGGGGTTTGGCAGCTGAGGAGCTCGTGTTGTGAAGCGGGTTAGTCTTCGGGGAAAACGGTGTTGTTTGTGTTCGGGTGTGAATGATGTATTCGGTATTCGTCCGTAGATGATCTGGAAGACGATGTATTCGTTGTTCGGCTGCAGATGGTCGGGAAGACGATGAATTCGGTGTTAGGCTGCAGATGATCGGGAAGACGATGAATTCGGCGTTCGGCTGCAGATGATCGGGAAGACGATGAATTCGGTGTTCGGCTGCAGATGATCGGGAAGATGATGTATTCGGGTTTCGGCTGCAGATGATCGGGAAGACGATGAATTCGGTGTTCGGCTGCAGATGATCGGGAAGATGATGAATTCGGCGTCCGGCTGCAGATGATCGGGAAGACGATGAATTCGGTGTTCGGCTGCAGATGATCGGGAAGATGATGTATTCGGGTTTCGGCTGCAGATGATCGGGAAGACGATGAATTCGGTGTTAGGCTGCAGATGATCGGGAAGACGATGAATTCGGCGTTCGGCTGCAGATGATCGGGAAGACGATGAATTCGGTGTTCGGCTGCAGATGATCGGGAAGACGATGAATTCGGTGTTCGGCTGCAGATGATCGGGAAGATGGTGTATTCGGGTTTCGGCTGCAGATGATCGGGAGACGATGAATTCGGTGTTCGGCTGCAGACGATCGGGAAGATGATGAATTCGGGTTTCGGCTGCAGATGATCGGGAAGATGATGTATTCGGGTTTCGGCTGCAGATGATCGGGAGACGATGAATTCGGAGTTCGGCTGCAGATGATCGGGGAGACGATGTATTCGGTGTTCGGCTGTTGATGTTCGGGAACACGGCTTCGGATGTTGATGCTCGGGTATCGGTGTTCGGGAGGCGATATGTACGGCGTTCGTATATTGACGCGATAAATTCGTCGCTCGGGTGTTAGTCTAGGACTACGGTCTAGTTTCTACAATGTACTACTATTACCCAAAGAGTGGAACAGATGACCCGAAGGCCCTGTAGAACTGAAAACCCGAAGGTCCAGTGCCGAATGGAACAGATGACCCGAAGGCCCTGTAGAACTGAGAAACCCGAAGGTCCAGTGCCGAATGGAACAGATGACTCAAGAGCCCTGTAGAACTGAAAAACCCGAAGGTCCAGTGCCGAATGGAACAGATGACCCGAAGGCCCTGTAGAACTGAGAAACCCGAAGGTCCAGTGCCGAATGGAACAGATGACCCGAAGGCCCTGTAGAACTGAAAAACCCGAAGGTCCAGTGCAATTTATTAGCTACCACAATTTAATGGGTAGCTGCCAAAAAGTATTCCCAACTCGGTAACACCAAGGTGTACGTTGGCGGATTCAGAACAGTATTTAGTTCCAACCCGTGTAGCTAACTCCCTGCAGTAGCCAGCTCCCCATCAGCAACCAACTCTGAAATATATGAGTGACTCGAGGCATGAGGTGAATGCGAATTATTCGCCCTAAGCACTGACTACGATGGTTGCAAAAATACACTGGAATTAAATTTTCCAGTGTGTGGCCTGTTATACCACTAATGCCACGTAGTGTAGTAGTTGTTGTATTATGTACGTGAACACATTGTCACGTTACATCTCCCCCCCTCTTCGGAAAGGGATACTTCGTATACCGAAGGAACCCTTAAAACTAGCATAAGGATTCAAATTTCTTCTTCCTTCTTGACTTTTGTTTCCCTTTCCTTGCCAGTCCTTGGTTTATTCCTCTGCTGTCTTTATCACATTTTTGCTCGGGTTTGTATCTTCCTTTCGCCTGGTCAGAGTCTTCGCTAGTTGGTGAAGTTCTAGGGAGCGGTGAATCGGTTCTCCTCGATAAGGTTGCATGCTCGTTGACATTGAACAATACGGTAACGGTTCCTCTTACGTTAGGTTCCTCTTTCGCAATCGAAGCCGACCGTTGGCTGGGTGGCGTCGGTGCTTTGGTGACGCGGCGGTCAGTTGAACATCTGCTAATGGATTGCCGGCTGGGGTTAGATTCCTCCCCGACAATTTGGTTCGCGCTTTCTCCCAATGGAGAAATTAATTGTGGGCTAAGTCGCAATGGATTCGTCTGTGCTCTGGAGTTGTTGTAATGCTGCTGGCCCCTTTGGATATAAAGGTTCCTGTCCCTGGCGACGTCGTTCGTATCGTCCCGGCATTGACAGTTCCTTGTTAGTATTTCCTCCTTGCCACAATACGAACAGAAGATGTTCCACCTGGCTCTGCATTGGAAGCGAGTATGCCCCTTTTGCTTACACCTCCAGCAATGCGTTGAACGGTGATAGTCTTCGGCCCGATAAGTAAGCATATGCGAGGTATGTGGACGTTCGGTACGGGCTTCATCCCCTTTTAAGAGCTCAAAGTCGTCCGTAAGTGACATAAGCTCGTCCAAGGTCTGGAAATCGAATCGGCGGATGTAATGGCGATATTCGGGGCGGAGACCATCGTAGATTCGGTCGAGGTGATCCATTGCTCTGAGGGTGGGATGTTGTTTCGCCATTGTCAACATCTGCAGGATAAAGTCCTTCGCTTTTTCCCGGTTATTTTGTCGGCAGTTGTAGAAGCAATGCTCTAATTGTGCTAGATGTCGCTTGGAAAGGAAGAACTTCTCGGCTTCCCTCCGGAAAGTGTTCCAAGACACGATGTCACTCTTTTTCACCCTGTACCATTTCAAGGCATTACCCTCGAGGATGATGGGTAGGGTGGACAGTAAACGGTCATTGGGTATACCATAACACTCGGCCAATTCCTCAAACCTTTCTAGGAACTCCACCAAGTTTTCTTCGCCAGCGCATTTGAGGTTCCAGCATCGCACAACATTTATGATTTCGGAATCGCAAGTCCCTCGTCGGGAGACAAGTTCAGGAACGGTCAGGGATTGCTTTGTAACCAGAGTTTCCTCTTCGGCTCGCAACTCGTTTTCCAACTCCCGAAGAAAATTTTCGGTCTTCTGCCGCTTCTTCCGCACGAGGTCTGCCAATTGCTTCCTCAAGTATCCGACTGTTAAACCTTCGGTCGGTATTGCCGCTGCCTGACATTGTTCGACGAGCCGCTCCTTCTTTAACAGATAAATCCAACCCAATGACTCCGCTTCCATCTTCTTATCGCATTTCTGACTCGATCCGTTGTCGTTGGCGGTGGTTTCGGGTTTTCCGCAATGCGATTTCGAATCGGGTCCCTGCTCGGGCGCCATTTGTAACGTGGTTTTCTCGTCGGCTGGGGTAATCTCAGTCGCGTCCAAGGTCTCCATAAGGACCCACTAAACCTTACGAAATGAAAAGACTAGTATTCTCCCTTTCCTGGGGGCTAAATCGGGGATTTATTGATTAAATACTAATTTACAATCTACTTGTGTTTAAATGCGATAAGAATGAATTCAATGGGTATATATTTGGATTAATAGTTTCATTAAGTATTATGCAGACTCGCTGGGGTTTGGCAGCTGAGGAGCTCGTGTTGTGAAGCGGGTTAGTCTTCGGGGAAAACGGTGTTGTTTGTGTTCGGGTGTGAATGATGTATTCGGTATTCGTCCGTAGATGATCTGGAAGACGATGTATTCGTTGTTCGGCTGCAGATGGTCGGGAAGACGATGAATTCGGTGTTAGGCTGCAGATGATCGGGAAGACGATGAATTCGGCGTTCGGCTGCAGATGATCGGGAAGACGATGAATTCGGTGTTCGGCTGCAGATGATCGGGAAGATGATGTATTCGGGTTTCGGCTGCAGATGATCGGGAAGACGATGAATTCGGTGTTCGGCTGCAGATGATCGGGAAGATGATGAATTCGGCGTCCGGCTGCAGATGATCGGGAAGACGATGAATTCGGTGTTCGGCTGCAGATGATCGGGAAGATGATGTATTCGGGTTTCGGCTGCAGATGATCGGGAAGACGATGAATTCGGTGTTAGGCTGCAGATGATCGGGAAGACGATGAATTCGGCGTTCGGCTGCAGATGATCGGGAAGACGATGAATTCGGTGTTCGGCTGCAGATGATCGGGAAGACGATGAATTCGGTGTTCGGCTGCAGATGATCGGGAAGATGGTGTATTCGGGTTTCGGCTGCAGATGATCGGGAGACGATGAATTCGGTGTTCGGCTGCAGACGATCGGGAAGATGATGAATTCGGGTTTCGGCTGCAGATGATCGGGAAGATGATGTATTCGGGTTTCGGCTGCAGATGATCGGGAGACGATGAATTCGGAGTTCGGCTGCAGATGATCGGGGAGACGATGTATTCGGTGTTCGGCTGTTGATGTTCGGGAACACGGCTTCGGATGTTGATGCTCGGGTATCGGTGTTCGGGAGGCGATATGTACGGCGTTCGTATATTGACGCGATAAATTCGTCGCTCGGGTGTTAGTCTAGGACTACGGTCTAGTTTCTACAATGTACTACTATTACCCAAAGAGTGGAACAGATGACCCGAAGGCCCTGTAGAACTGAAAACCCGAAGGTCCAGTGCCGAATGGAACAGATGACCCGAAGGCCCTGTAGAACTGAGAAACCCGAAGGTCCAGTGCCGAATGGAACAGATGACTCAAGAGCCCTGTAGAACTGAAAAACCCGAAGGTCCAGTGCCGAATGGAACAGATGACCCGAAGGCCCTGTAGAACTGAGAAACCCGAAGGTCCAGTGCCGAATGGAACAGATGACCCGAAGGCCCTGTAGAACTGAAAAACCCGAAGGTCCAGTGCAATTTATTAGCTACCACAATTTAATGGGTAGCTGCCAAAAAGTATTCCCAACTCGGTAACACCAAGGTGTACGTTGGCGGATTCAGAACAGTATTTAGTTCCAACCCGTGTAGCTAACTCCCTGCAGTAGCCAGCTCCCCATCAGCAACCAACTCTGAAATATATGAGTGACTCGAGGCATGAGGTGAATGCGAACTATTCGCCCTAAGCACTGACTACGATGGTTGCAAAAATACACTGGAATTAAATTTTCCAGTGTGTGGCCTGTTATACCACTAATGCCACGTAGTGTAGTAGTTGTTGTATTATGTACGTGAACACATTGTCACGTTACATTGACTTTTTAAAGAATATTTTTCAATGACCACCAAAGCAATAATCGTGGATTTTTTAAAGAAAAATTTTCATGGACCACCATATCAATAATCGTGGATTTTTAAACAATTTTTTTCATGGAACACCATAGCAATTATCGTGGATTTTTAAACAATATTTTCATGGACCACCAAAGCAATAATCGTGGATTTTTTAAAGAAAATTTTTCATGGACCACCAAAGCAATAATCGTGGGTTTTTAAAGAATATTTTACATGGACCACCAAAGCAAAGATCGTGGATTTTTAAACAATATTTTTCATGGATTTTTCGAAGATTTTTTAAACAATATTTTTCATGGACCACCAAAGCAATAATCGTAGATTTTTTAAAGAAAATTCTTCATGGACCACCAAAGCAATAATCGTGGATTTTTTAAAGAATATTTTCATGGACCACCATAGCAATAATCGTGAATTTTTTAAAGAATATTTTTCATGGACCACCATAGCAATAATCGTGAATTTTTTAAAGAGTATATTTCCAAAGCAATAATCGTGGATTTTTTAAAGAGTATATTTCTAAAGCAATAATCGTGGATTTTTTAAAGAATATTTTCCATGGACCACCAAAGCAATAATCGTGGATTTTTTAAAGAAAATTCTTCATGGAACACCAAAGCAATAATCGTGGATTTTTTAAAGAAAATTCTTCATGGAACACCAAAGCAATAATCGTGGATTTTTTAAAGAAAATTCTTCATGGAACACCAAAGCAATAATCGTGGATTTTTTAAAGAAAATTCTTCATGGAACACCAAAGCAATAATCGTGGATTTTTTAAAGAAAATTCTTCATGGAACACCAAAGCAATAATCGTGGATTTTTTAAACAATATTTTTCATGGACCACCAAAGCAATAATCGTAGATTTTTAAAGAAAAATTTTCATGGATTTTTCGAAGATTATTTAAAGAATATTTTTCGTGGAATAATCGTGGATTTTTAAAGAACATTTTTCATGGATTTTTCGAAGATATTTTAAAGAATATTTTTCGTGGACCCCCAAAGCAATAATCGTGGATTTTTTAAACAATATTTTTCATGGACCACAAAAGCAATAAACGTGGATTTTTTAAACAATATTTTTCATGGACCACAAAAATAATTACCGTGGATTTTTAAACAATATTTTTCATAGAACACAAAAGCAATTACCGTGGATTTTTAAAGAATATTTATAATGGACCAACAAAGCAATAATCGTGGATTTTTTTAGACAATATTTTTCATGGACCACCTAAGCAATTATCGTGGATTTTTTTAGACAATATTTTTCATGGACCATCAAAGCAATAATCGTGGATTTTTAAAGAATATTTTTCATGGAACACCAAGGTAATAATCGTGGACTTTTAAAGAATATTTTTCATGGAACACCAAGGTAATAATCGTGGACTTTTAAAGAATATTTTTCATGGAACACCAAGGTAATAATAGTGGACTTTTAAAGAATATTTTTCATGGAACACCATGGTAATAATCGTGGACTTTTAATGAATATTTTTCATGGAACACCATGGTAATAATCGTGGACTTTTAATGAATATTTTGTTTGCATGGATCACCGAAACAAAAATCATGGATTTTTAAATATTTTTATATTATATTTTAAAAATTTATATATTTGCCGACTTCATCATTTCCTTAGTTATTTTATTTTACGACAATCGTAACAATTTTTCACCCAGTTTAAGTTGCTTTATAAACTTTTATTCCATCCGCACTTATAAATACTAATAAATGTGTTCTATGGCTTTTCCTTTTAAATTGAATAAATTTATAAATTTTTGGTTTTTTTATTCCAATTCAACCATTTATGTGTCCTCAAATTATTATTATCATTATACAACATAAGTATCATTTATTCATAAATACCATTGGCTGCTCTATTAATGGGCAACTACCAATTCAACTCTGCCGCTCATTCAACCGAACAGAGGGAAAAGTAATTTTTAGTGGTCTTTGGTAAATATTTACAGCGTTACTTTCAAACTAATTAACATTTTAATTTATTCCAAAACCAAACAACAAAATATGTATATTTGCCACTCAATGAGACAGTTTTACTGTCAGCAGCCTATATTTATTTATTTCAAACTATGGAGGAAATGTTAAACTTGTTTGTGGGCAAATAAATATTTTATCAATATCAGCAGTTGATGGCATTTGATGATAGAGTAGAACTTATTATGACTCTTCCTCTACACGCCTGTTTTTCAAATGAAGGATAATGTTTGTCCTTTATGGCTAATGAATATTGAAAAACTAAAAGTTTTGTATAGAAAAAACAGCAATTTATTATTATTGTAATTATTATAACATCTTGTCGATGTTATGATTTCAATTGTTGCAATATTAAAAAGTTAGTTTTGTTCTATAAAAATTTAAGACAGAAATGAGAAAAGTCATTAGCACATATTTTTATCAGTTGTTTCAATACAGAAATGATGATAATGACTTTTAACAGAACAAATCTTTCTCAAGTTCCAGTTCATAAGAGTAACACAGATTCTTTTTCAATGCAAGGAACTGCAATTTTGCTGGCTGCAAAATCATTGTTATTACTTAACTGGGGGCAAAGTCCTTTTTTCTTGTGTGAGATGACCATATTAATGGCAATAAATTTGTGGTTTCTTAAGAACTCCACTCGTTTTCCAAATAACTGCCCACTTGTCCGTATGTATGTCTACTTCCCCTTTTGAACCCGACTGTCAAGATTTCTTTTGCCATGCATGTGGTTAATCTATTTTAATTATGTTTTACTTACTAATTCGTATATAAACAACAGATTAATTGTCCTAATTAAAGGCCTTTGGAAATATTACTTCTTTTCATCCTCCTCTGCTTTGGACATTACGACAAGAAGGAAAAGATAATCAAAATATTGGAACTTTGTATAACAACATTTCCCCCATCCAACATCAAGATTATCGAGACAATTGTTGTTGTTACTGTTGCATATGTAAGTACATGAATTAAACAAACAAAATAAAAAAAATTGAAATCCCTAACAAACAACTTAAAGGAGGCAAAAACATTGAATTGGGCTGATAAACAGGAGGCGTATATCACATGCAGCAATTGTGGAGTGAGTGAACACAAATAAATACAAAGTATTTCCGTTTTTCATTAACTGCACTAACATAAAGACGACAAAGAAGAAGAAGGAGGAGGAAAGAAATCAAAATGTCTGTAGCATTCATTACAACAAGTTACAAAACAAATAATTTAACCACACAATGTGTAGCAGCAGTAGCAATCTGAGTAACAACATATTATAGGCAAGCAAAAGACGCTTAGCAATCGATGGTGACAACCGGAGATAATCACAAGTTATTGTACAAAGTTGATATGCAAGTTAAACCACTTCACAGAAACAAATTACTGCTTAACGTTATTTAGATAAAAGAGATTAACTTCAGTTTGTGAAATTGTCACAAAGCAGAATGGCTGAGACCTAATGTGTTATACAAGAAAAGCGACTAACATTCTATAGAAGACGGGAAATCTTCAGATAGAAGACCAGAGGTGCTCTCCGATGTCTTCTCGTAGGAGACCAAGAAGCCTTTTAAAGGGATACCAAGACGCCATCTCACGGAAGACCAAGAATCATATAAGACCAGTAGGTCTTCTCAGAGTATCATAAGAGATCTTACCAAAGAGTACACAAGGTATTCCCCTAGAACACCAACAGGACTTCTCATAGAATACCAGCACGTCTTGTTATAGAATACGAAGAGATCTTCAGATCTTCTCATAGAAGAGCAAGTAACTTCTTGAAAATAACCACTATGTTCTCTAATAGAAGACCAAGAGGTATTTTCATAGAAGAAGAGGTCTTTTCATGAGACGTTTGCCCGTCATGGCCCTCTATTTAAACCATGTATTCTATAAGAAGAATTCTTTTCCTTCTGTAAGATGATCTAATGGTCTATTGTGAGACGAACATGTGGTCTTTTACGGCTAGATCTCTTGGTCTTCTATCTGAAGACCTCGTTGTCCTTTGTGAAAAATTTCAATATTTTCAATTAGAACAGCTCGTGGTACTTATGAACAGATAAGAATTAAGGGCCTGATGGCCTTCTTTTAAATGACCTCATAACAATAATAATAATTGTTTCACAAACATATCAGACGGGACGAGGGAGACTTCATCGTTTTTCGTATATAAACACCTCATGTTATTTTTTGAGAAGACCTCAAGATCTTTTATGAGAAGACGTCATAGCCTTCTCTGAAAAGACCTAATGGTCTTCTCAGAAAAGACCTAATAGTCTTCTATGAGAAGTTCTCACGGTCTTCTGTAAGCACATCCCGTGGTCTTCTATGAAACGATCTCATGGTCTGCTATCAAGGGACCTCATGGAATTCTATGAGAAGACGTCATGGTATTTTGTAATTGGAGTCCGAGGTTTTCTATGAGAAGACCTCATGGTCTACTATAAAAATACCTCGAAGTATTCTATGAGCAAACTTCGTGATATTTTATAAGAATACCTTATGGTGTTGCAGGAAAGACTTAATGGTCTTCTTTTAGCAGACTTCTAGGAGACGACCCATTCTTTTCTTTTGAGGGAAGACCTCGTGGTCTGCTGTGGGAAGACCTCATTGTCTTCTGTGGGAAGACCTCATGGTCTTCTATGAGAAGATCTCATGGACTTCTAAGAGACGACCCCATTGCCCTCTATGGGAAGACCTCATGGTCTGCTGTGGGAAGGTCTCCTTGAGTTCTTCTATAGACAAAAGACTTCTTGAGGTCTTCTATAGTCAGAAGACCTCTTGAGGTCTTCTATAGATAGAGGACTTCTATAGACAGAAGACCTCTTGAGGATTCTATAGACAGAATACCTCTTGAGGTCTTCTATAGACAGAGGATCTCTTGAGGACTTCTATAGACAAACGACCTCTTGAGGTCTTCTATAGACAGAAGACCTCTTGATGTCTTCTATAGACAGAAGACTTCTTCAGGTCTTCTATAGACAGAAGATCTCTTGAGTTCTTCTATAGACAAAAGACTTCTTGAGATCTTCTATAGACAGAAGACCTCTTGAGATCTTCCTCTTGAGGTCTTCTATGGACAGAAGATCTCTTGAGGTCTTCTATAGACAGAAGATCTCTTGAGGTCTTCTATAGACAAAAGACCTCTTGAGGTCTTCTTTAGAGAGAAGTTCAATAAAGGTCTTCTTTAGACAGAAGATCTCTTGAGATTTTCTATACACAAAAGACCTCTTGAGGTCTTCTATAGACAGAAGACCTCTTGAGGTATTCTATAAACAGAAGTCCTCTTGAGGTCTTCTATAGAAAGAAGACCTCTTTAAGTCTTCTATAGATAGAAGACCTCTTGATTTCTTCTATAGACAGACGACCTATTGAGGTCTTCTTTAAACAGAAGATCTCTTTAGGTCTTCTATAAACAAAAGATGTCTTCTATAGACAGAAGACCTCTTGAGGTCTTCTATAGACAGAAGACCTCTTGAGGTATTTTAAATACAGACGACCTATTGAGGTCTTGTTTAGACAGAAGATCTCTTTAGGTCTTCAATAGACAGAAGACCTCTTGAGGTTTTCTATAGACAGAAGATCTCTTGAGGTCTCCTATAGACAGAAGATCTCTTGAGGTCTTCTGTAGAGGTCTTCTATAGACAGAAGACCTCTTGAGGTCTTCTATAGACAGAAGATCTCTTGAGGTCTTCTGTAGACAGAAGATCTCTTGAGGTCTTCTGTAGACAGAAGATCTCTTGAGGTCTTCTATAGACAGAAGACCTCTTGAGGTCTTTTAAATACAGACGACCTATTGAGGTCTTGTTTAGACAGAAGATCTCTTTAGGTCTTCAATAGACAGAAGACCTCTTGAGGTCTTCTATAGACAGAAGACCTCTTGAGGTCTTCTATAGACAGAAGACTCTTGAGGTCTTCTATAGACAGAAGACCTCTTGAGGTCTTCTATAGACAGAAGATATCTTGAGGTCTTCTGTAGACAGAAGATCTCTTGAGGTCTTCTGTAGACAGAAGACCTCGTGAGGTCTTCTATAGACAGAAGGCCTCTTGAGGTCTTTTAAATACAGACGACCTATTGAGGTCTTCTTTAGACAGAAGATCTCTTGAGGTCTTCTATAGACAGAAGACCTCTTGAGGTCTTCTATAGATAGAAGATCTCTTGCGGTCTTCTATAGACAGAAGACCTCTTGAGGTCTTCTATAGGCGGAGACCTCTTGAGGTCTTCTTTAGACAGAAGACGTCTAAAGATTTTCTATAGAAGATTTTTTGCAGTCTTTTATAGACAGAAGACAATTTGAGGTCTCTTGTAGACAGAATGCCTCTTCAAGTCTTCCATAGACAGAAGACCTCTTGAAGTATTCTATAGATCGAAGACCTCTTGAGGTTAGAACATTTATATGCCTTCTGAGAGAAGAACTCCTGTTTTTATACCCTATACCACAATGTGGAAAAGGGTATTATAAGTTTGTTTTGGTAATAATTCATGTAACAACGCGAAATATTCGTCGTTGACCCCCAATGTGGTATACCAATCTTCATATCTCGACGAGATAAAGCGATTTTGAGATGTGTGTCCGTCCGTCCGTCTGTCCATTATAAATTGTAAACACGCTCCAGGCCGCAATTATGGACCGATCGTCACGAAATTTTGTATGGAGGTCGGGTTCAGATCAGAATAGATCCCTATTCTTATAGGTGATGATCGTGAAATATTTAGCGGGTGAAATGGACCAAAAACATAATATTCATCCAATTTTCTAGCGGCTCTGTAGGTCTCAATAATAGTCCGATCAACGCGTAATTTTAAATAAGGTAAGAGTATATCACAAAGGAGAAGCTTGCAATTTGAGATGGCGATCGGATAATATTTGGAGGGTTAAATGGACCAAAACTTTTGTGTGAAAATTTTTAATATACAGTTTATATCTTAATTCCTGGAAGTGACATTCCAGACAAGTGAGATATACTTGAAAGTGGAACGCTTGACCTTTCAATTGATGCCAATTATGTTGGTGTGCATGATCAGATAACAGAGTTACGGCCTAATATATTCCGTTATTTGTTTGTAGTGTAATAATAAACTCGCTAGAAGTCGCAATTATACATCAATGGTCACGAAATTTTGCACCGGGTAAGAGTATAGGTCGAAAAAGATGCCTACAATTTTGAATGATGATCTGATATTCTTTAGCGGGTGAAATGGACCATTACTTTTGTATGAAAAATATACAAATTTTATTTTTGGTCGATATTTTAATTCCTTAAGGACATATATATTTCTCAAAGTAGCCTACATATGGAAAAAAAGCTACTGACCTTTCCTCTGATGTAAATTGCAATTAAGTGTTTGCTAGATAACGGGCCTATTGCCTAATATATAATGGGTTCTGTGTAGAGAACCACATTTTTATCCCATGCTACATATTGTCTCTCCAAAAGTTTATGTAACACCACGAAATATTCGTCCTAGACCCCTTATTTGGTATGCCAAAATTCGTATCTCGACGAGATAAAGCGATTTAGCGATGCGTGTCCGTCCATTAAAAATTGTAAACAAGCTTAAGGCCGCAATTATGGACCGATGGTAACGAATTTTTTAAGGAGGTTGGGTTCGGGCCAGAATGGAAATGATCAGTTTTTGGTGATGATCGTGAAATGTTCAGGGGATGAAATGGACCAAAAACAAAATTTTAACCAATTTTGTAGCGGCTCTGTAGGTCAAAATATTAACCCGCAACATTTTAAACAAAGTTTGAGTTTATGATGAAGAAGAAACGTACAAACCAACGTGAAGATCAGATAATACTAAGCGGGTTAAATGGACTGAAACTTTTGTGTGAAAAAATTTCAATAACGTAGCGGTTAAACAACGGAAGTAGTAGTACTACATAAGTGGGTTTCATTACATTTTAGTTTGTGTGAACTAAATTTTCCTTTCCTGCTACAAAAATGTCTTTGTCATGCTAGATAACTTTTTGGTTTTGGTCATAAGTATTATACATTACATCTCTGATATTTGATAATTAAATTTTCACAATCATTGAAAAGAAGTTCCGTGGAGAGCGATTGTCCAGGGATAGTGGTATAGGGTATCCCATGGTCGGCTCCGTCCGACTATAGACTTTTCTTACTTGTTTTATGATATCTTCTTATGTTGTCCTGTGAGCAGAACTTGTGGTATTCTGTGAGAAGACGTCATGGTCTTCTGTGGGAAGACATGAGAGTCTTTTGTGATAAGACATCATGGTCTTCTGTGGGGAGACTTCTCATGGGCTTCTTGGACTTCTACAAGAAGACCTACTGAATTTCTTGATACCATAGCATTTAGTCCACTTTAAAAATGATTCCTGCTCATTCGTGAATATGTGTGTCTCTATCAACTCTTCCATATAATATCTTGAGGTATTCTATAGACAGAAGACCTCTTGAGGGTTTTATAGACAGAAGACCTCTTGAGGGTTTTATAGACAAAAGACCTCTTCAGGTCTTCTACAGACCTCTTGAGGTCCTCTTTAGACAAAAGTCCTCTTGAGGTCTTCTATAGACGGAAGACCTCTTGAGTTCTTCTATAGACAGAAGACCTCTTGAGGTCTTCAATAGACAGAAGATCTCTTGAGTTATTCTATAGACAAAAGACCTCTTGAGGTCTTCAGTAGACAGAAGACCTCTTGAGGTCTTCTATAGACAGAAGATCTCTTGAGTTATTCTATACACATATTCATACACCTCTTGAGGTCTTCTATAGACAGAAGACCTCTTGAGGACTTCTATAGACAGAAGACCTCTTGAGGTCTTCTATAGACAGAAGACTTCTTGAGGACTTCTATAGACAGAAGACCTCTTGAGTTATTCTATAGACAGAAGACCTCTTGAGGTCTTCAATAGACAGAAGACCTCTTGAGGTCTTCTATAGACAGAAGATCTCTTGAGTTATTCTATAGACAGAAGATCTCTTGAGGTCTTCTATAGACAGAAGACCCCTTGAGGTCTTTTAAAAACAGAAGACCTCTTGAGGTCTTCTATAGACAGAAGACCTCTTGAGGACTTCTATAGACAGAAGACCTTTTGAGGTCTTCTATAGACAGAAGACTTCTTGAGGACTTCTATAGACGGAAGACCTCTTGAGGTCTTCAATAGACAGAAGACCTCTTGAGTTATTCTATAGACAGAAGACCTCTTGAGGTCTTCAATAGACAGAAGACCTCTTGAGTTATTCTATAGACAGAAGACCTCTTGAGGACTTCTATAGACAGAAGACCTCTTGAGGTCTTCAATAGACAGAAGACCTCTTGAGTTATTCTATAGACAGAAGACCTCTTGAGGACTTCTATAGACAGAAGATCTCTTGAGTTATTCTATAGACAGAAGACCTCTTGAGGTCTTCAATAGACAGAAGACCTCTTGAGTTATTCTATAGACAGAAGA
The DNA here is from genome assembly GCF_047663935.1 of Musca autumnalis. NCBI lineage: Eukaryota > Metazoa > Arthropoda > Insecta > Diptera > Muscidae > Musca > Musca autumnalis. Next base: position 51,044,065 of record NW_027411644.1, on the reverse strand, counting down.
CCTCTTGAGGACTTCTATAGACAGAAGATCTCTTGAGTTATGCTATAGACAGAAGACCTCTTGAGGTCTTCAATAGACAGAAGACCTCTTGAGTTATTCTATAGACAGAAGACCTCTTGAGGTCTTCTATAGACAGAAGATCTCTTGAGGTCTTCTATAGACAGAAGAGCTCTTAAGGTCTTCTATAGACAGAAGACCTCTTGAGGTCTTCTATAGACAGACGACCTCTTGAGGTCTTCTATAGACAGAAGACCTCTTGAGTTATTCTATAGACAGAAGACCTCTTGAGGTTTCCAATAGACAGAAGACTTCTTGAGGACTTCTATAGACAGAAGACCTCTTGAGGTCTTCTATAGACAGAAGACCTCTTGAGGTCTTCTGTAGACAGAAGATCTCTTGAGGTCTTCTATAGACAGAAGACCCCTTGAGGTCTTTTAAAAACAGAAGACCTCTTGAGGTCTTCTTTAGACAGAAGGCGTCTAAAGATTTTCTATAGAAGATTTTTTGCAGTTTTTTATAGACAGAAGGCAGTTTGAGGTCTCTTATAGACAGAATGCCTCTTCAAGTCTTCCATAGACAGAAGACCTCTTGAGGTCTTCTATAGACAGAAGACCTCTTGAAGTATTCTATAGACCGAAGACCTCTTGAGGTGAGAACATTTATTGGCCTTCTGAGAGAAAAACTCCTGTTTTTTATGATATCTTCTAATGGTCTCCTTTGAGCGGAACTTGGTCATGGTCTTCTGTGGTAATACTTGAGGGTCTTCTGTGAGAAGACATTATGGTCTTCTGTGGGGAGACTTCTCATGGGCTTCTTGTAGGTCATTTAGATATGACATCATTTGCCGGATTTAGCCCATTATCAGGTTTTATTAGCTAAATCCGGCCAAAATCTACCAGTTTTCCCATACAAAAATAAATCCTCGTATTGAGTGGATTTGTTTCAAATCCGGCATAAATCCTCGTATACAACTCTGTTTTTTGCAACATGTTGCTAGAAAATACAAAAAGTTGCAAGCTGGCACAAGAAACAAGGTAGATGCATCGGTGAATTACTACACTAGAAATAATTTAAAATGTAAAAATTTGTAAACAAGGCGGAAAAATTAAATTTGTTTTGATGTACAAAGTTGATTTTAATCAACCCAGACTAATATTAACGATGTCTAAACGATAAAATAATTAGTTTATTTATTTTAGATGGGCAAACTGAGATCGAATTTTATTTGCTCTTTAGTTAGCATTAGTAGCATAATGTGCTAACATTTTCAGTATTAAACAATAAATTTGTAACTTGACGTATGTTTTTTAGGACGAATTCAATATACAAAAAAATCTTTTGACGTTTCTAATTCGATCAGATGGGCTGATGCATCTACCTTGGTAATTGTGGTAGGCATAAGTTGAATATACGGACTGGATTCGGATCGATGATAAAAAAAATTTCGATTTAAAGGAAAATTTTGTTCGCGTTAGCCGAGATTTGTTCCTGTCCATAGGAGAAAGTCTTAAATCCCCGGCCGAAGGCCGGCTATATGTGAAAAAATTTCGATTTAAACTACACTTATCGTCAAAACCAAGGAAATTTTTAAACTTTCGGAGCCTATATCTCGGGAAGTATGGACTTCCTGCCCATGATATACACATTAGCGTGATCAGCACTGCAAGCCCTACCTGTGATAAAAATTTCAGATGGATCCGAATCCAGTCCAAACATTCATCCTGGTCCTTGTGCTATGAACAAAAATCAGCTGACTGCCATTTAAATCCTCCAAAATGTATATCTAAATGCAATGAGATTTGTACTGGATTTATTAAATCCAGTCGAGGATTTATGACTAGTCTAAATGAGCTATTGGACTTCTACAAAAACCACCTACTGAATTTCTTGATCCCATAACATTTAGTCCACTTTTAAAATGATTCCTGCTCATTCGTGAATATGTATGGCTCTATCAACTCTTCCATATAATATATTATGTAACATTTTTTATTCCAAAAGCAATGAAAATAACAAACAATTGCAAAAGACTTGATGAAGACGCTGAAGCTGTTTTATTCCTATTGAAAACGAAATGATTTGTTGGGGGATAATAAATTTTATACGAACACGACGAATAACTTAATACACCACGACAGATTTACGTACAAACATACATTCCATCATATACATGTTTGTACTTGTTGTAGTTTTGCAATTTCAATCTTAAATGGCATATTTAGTAGACTACAGAAAAACAAGAACAACAACAAGCAACTACCCCTGCCTCAAGAAGTGTATAACAACTTCAGTACAGTTGAGCGTTTAATTGCAGCACACATTAATTATCATGAAATGCCTGAGAGACTTGTGTGTGTGTCGAATGCTGTTGGAGTTCGTGGAGATGGTTTGAGTATTAGGCTACGCAAAAAATTCACAAGTACTTTTTATAATCTACAAGAAATATATCAGATTCGAAAGATATATTGAACAGAGTAGAATGTTTGTGGCTTTTTAACTTCTTTGAAGCCTTCTCTACTGTTGCAGAAGTTTAAACAAAATATGAATTTGATTATAAATTACACATTATACACAAAATAACATATGTTCCTCTTTCTATCCCATAGCTCGAACCCTTTTAAAAAAGTCCAACATGTATCGTCTAAGGTGATTGGCAATGGTAAACAAACCCGCTTTGCACACTGCGTTCCCGGGTTCGATTTCCATTCCAGACCCCAGGAAAGTTCAACGGTGATAAAAGTTCCGCTCAACATAATGTAGACGTTAGCTGAGTAGGTTTGGGAAGGCAGTTCAAAAGATGCAGCGTGTCGTGCGGCCCTGTGCCTGGGCAGAAGGTTTTCAGGGTGTCTTCGATCCTTGCCCTATAGGAATTCAGACGACCGTTCCATCCCGTAGTTAAGCCAAAGCTACACTGGTTAAGCCAAAGCTACACTGGTCTCCTCAGCTACGGTAGATGGGAAATGTTCTCCTAGGACCGCATTAAAACGATAGTTTTTAATGGCATCTGAGTCTGCATCCGTGTGATTGCTATTTAAACATGCTGATCTACGGGATCTCTGTTGTAAAGTTGGACCTCTCATTCTAGATTATTTAGAACCCTCCTGGCATGCCTAGGTAGGGAGTCCTATCTACCATATAGTGATTAGGATGGCTCTCACGGTAACACCCGAGAAAGTAATGCAACGAAAGCATGCCATTGTGTTGCCGCCTCATGTGGATGGTCCACTGAATACATGAAGTGGATGTCACTGTTGCAGTTCTTACAGCGGCATTCTAACAAGTTTGAATATTTTCCATCTCATTGCACTTATATTCGCGGTCCAAACTGGAGCCGCACAGCTTACCACAAACTACAAGTGCTGCCGGCTAGGGACTTGAGAACCTTGTTCGTACATCTCAGCTTGTCGAGATAACTGTGGCAAGTGCGGACGTTGTTTATGGCCGGAATTTTGCAAACATCGATCATTACATTTAATTCTGTCCTCACCACTGCCGTCCATGTGGGGAGCAGAGTGGCTGTAGATTTAGTGCCGGATATTTGCATATTTCTCGCCATTCACAAATGGCTTCAGGGAAGGTACCTAACGCCAAGATCGCAAACACAATCATCCGCATACACGGCTTGCTCTGATCAGGTGGAGCTGGCGTGCAGCTCTGTTGTCGTGCTGTGATGCGGAACCTATGCTGATGATCGCAATTGGATTGCTATTTCTGACTATGGTGAGGACTAAAGCCTCGACGGTCCCTGTTACGGGTGAGAAAAGCGAGATCGGCCTGCACGAGTCACCATTGCTGGCATCCTCGTCTGGCTTTACTAGCGGGACCACCCAACCCAATTTCCAGATTTCAGGAACGACAGGTTGAGAACTTTAGTGAGATACCCGACTCCCAGCACATCCAGCTGTTTCAGCATTACCAAGGAGATACCATCAGGGCCTAAAGCTTTGAACGATTTATTTGTCCTGATGGCATTCGCCACATCATCCATTTTATTATTGTTGTGGTTCATCCTCGGCAGGAAGAGATCTAATGCGACGGAGGACTCTTCCCTTTGCTCTGTCACTCCCGGTTACTCGACATACTGTCGATTAAAGTAACTTGCGAATCTCTTCAGATCAGTCAACCTAACGTCTCCTTCTTTCCAGGGCTCGAGGGTTGCCCACAATTCACTTATTCCGGCTCCAATGTTGTAATTCTTAAGATTATTTAACCACTTGTTCCGCTTATGCTCACCGACCAACCTATTAACTTTCAGTGTCTGCTCCCCGACTCTGGGGTCACTTCCTCTGCTGTGAAGTTTGGTCTCACTTCGGGTATTCGACAAGCAGGTAGAGGGCGAGCGGCTGATGTCTCTAAACTTCCTTTCTGCTACGCGAACATCAAAACGGGTGGCCATATCTCTGAAGCGCTGATTAGTGAACTCTCTGAAACTCGGCCAATTAGCTTTCCCATGATTGATGATAGTGCAGCGTTCAGAGGTGATAAAATCAGGAGGTCTGCTGATGAAGACAATTATGAAATGAGCAGATCAAGAGAAACGACTTTCTGCTTGTTGTCTGCTTGATGTCCTCAAACAGTGTGGAGTGCTTGTCTGTTCTATCACAAGGCTTGCTCTGGTTTGGTGGAGATGGCGTGTAGCGCTGTTATCGTGCTGTGCTGTTTACGGATCCCATGCTGATTATCGAGAACTGGGTAGGTATTTCTGACGCTGCAGAGGACTAAAGCCCCTTGAGGCTTAGCTACGGGCGACAAAAGCGAAATCGGTCTGTATGATTACCTTTACTGGCATCCTTGGTTGAGTTCAGCTGCGGGACCACCCTGTCCATTTTTATGACTTCAGGAATGATGTGGAAGGCTAGCGGCAGGTTGAGAACTTTAGTGAGATACCCGACTCCCAGCACATCCAGCTGTTTCAGCATTACCATGCAGATTCCATCAGGGGCCAAAGCTTTGAATAATTTAGTGGTCCTGATGGCATTCGCAACATCGTCCATTTGTAATTTGTGGTGTTTCATCCTCGGCAGGAAGAGATCTAATGCGACCGAGGACTCTTCTCTTTGCCCTGTTACTCCCGGTTGCTCGACAAACAGTCGATTAAAGTAACTTGAGCATCTCCTCAGATCAGTGTGCGTAACGTCGCCAAACGTGACTGTGGTCCTATCTTCCCTTTTTCCAGGGTTCGAGAGTGACTTAACCGTTGTCCAAAATTCACTTATTCTGGTTCCAATGTTGCAACTCTTCAGATTATTTACCCACTTGTGCCGACCTGTTAAATTCCAGTGTCAGCTCCCTTATTCTGGGGTCACTGGGGTTAGGACGACGAAGCTCATCACGCCCATTTGCTAATCCCGTTGCCTCTGCTGGAAAGTTTGGTCTCACTTCGGGTATTCAACCGGAAGGTATATGGCGAGCGACTGCAGAAGCGATGATGTCTCGGAGTGCCCTTTCTGCTACCCGAACATCAGAATCGTTGGGCAGATCTCTGAAGCGGTGATTAGTGAACTCTCTGAAACTATGATATTATTCAAGATAAACGAAGGGTTGCCAGGTGACGTCATATGTCAGACCAGGGGACTCGATGGTTATGTCTAGCGAACTGTGACACTCTCCGCTAATTCTAGTAGGGGCATCATCATTGACCGCGCAAAACACAGAGCTATCATTCTGCTCAGCCAGCAGTATACCCTCTGGTCGTTTCCGAGGACCGAATGCCACAACTCATGATGAACATTATAGTCCCCCAAGACCAGACGGCTATGACCTTCCAGCTATTTATCGGCGGGATGTATCAAATAGGAGTTCAACCTTTCACATATGACATCAGGGAAGGTACCTGACGCCAAGATCGTACAATCATCTGCATACGTTACGATCTTAATGTCGTGTGGAAGAAGCGGAATACAGGAGAGGTAGAGGTTAAACAGTTTCGGAGATATAACACCACATTGGGGAACTCCCTGTTTCATTCTACGGGGCTTGGATTTCTTTTCCCTGAAATCCACGTACATCTGGCGTCCACACATATAATTTATAATCCAACGTTTCAAACTTGGCCGGAGGGTTGTTTGCTAGATGTCCTCAAACAGCGTGGAGTATCAAAGGCTTTTCATAAGTCAAGCGCCACCATCAACTATACCTCGGCAGTTCCACACCTGACTGCTACGCCCATACATTCCATGTACGGGTCATTCGATTCAGGCTCAAGAGAGGTTGGTCTGTATTGAGCAGACTGGTGCAAAAGGAAAACTTATACCCCACCTCCATTTCTGGTAAGATCCTTCCTCAGTACGTTGTACCCATCACGAGTCTATAAGCTACTGTTGTTGCTGAGCTTCGTCTCCTGCACCGCCGCGACCTCGATATTCATCCTACCTATGAAATCCACTCAATCTTACCTCGGAATCCATTGTAATTAAATTGCATTTTCAGGAAATGCTAAGTGTGCGGCTACGCAGGATGCAGCAACATAGTCCCTGGCGAGACGAGTCCAGAACAACCCCTGAGATGTACACACTCCTGACATCTATTGCATCCTATCGAAGTTTGAGTGTGATGGATGCGGATGTGAGAAAGTGAGCACAAACAAGTAGGAACGGCTTTAAGTTCGACCGGGCGGAACTTGTTATACCCTCCACCACGAGTTGTATGGAAGTAAAATGGAAAAATTAATTTCCTTTCGTTTATGAAGAAGACTTAAAAGCAAATTTCAGCAATTTCGGTAAAACAATTTCGTAAACATTCAAAATACAGAAATTCGGGAGGTACCGTTTTATGGGGGCTATATCAAAACGTCGATCTACACTGACAAATTTTTGGCGTAAAGTTTTTAGACTCAAAGAAGAAGAAAAAATACCAAATAAATACCAAAATACCAACTAAACCTAAAAAATATTGTAAATCGAGAGGAAGACGTGGACCAATACTGCTAATTCTTTTCTGAAGCATTTTATAACCCCATGAAAGACTAAATAACAAATTTCAGTAATTTCGGTGGGATATTGACGTCACATCTTTCACAATAACGAAAATCGGGAGGTACCTTCCTATGGGGGTTTTACTTCCAACGTAGACTAAATACCAAATCTCAGCCTTTTCGGTGGCTTTTGTGGCCCCAACCTTCAAAATAGCGAAAATCGGGAGGTACCGTTCTATGGGGGCGTGGACCTATACCGACAAATTTCATATGGAACGTGTTATACCTCAAATGGGGACTAAATACCAAATTTCAGCAATTTCGGAGGAATATTGAGACCACAACCTTCAAAATACCGGAAATCGGGAGGTACCGATCTTTGGGGGCTATATTAAGGCGTGGACTCATACCAACAAAATTCTGGGCGAAAATTTTATACCCCCAACGAAGGCTAAGTTCGGTGTGATAATGAAGCTAAAACCTTCAAAATACCGAAAATCGGGTGGTACCGTTCAATGGGGGCTGTATAAAGGCGTGGACCTGTACCAACTATTTTCTGGGGGAATGTTTTATACCCCCAACGAAGACTAAATACCAAATTTCAGCCACTTCGGATGAATATTAAGGTCATAACCTTCAGAATACCGAAAATCGGGAGGTACCGTTCTATGGGGGCTATATGAAGGTGTGGACCTATACCGACAAATTTAGAGGGGCAAGTTGAATACCCCCAACGAAGACTAATTACCAAGTTTCAGCCATTTCAATGGTTTATTGTGGCCATAACCTTTAAAATACCGAAAATCGGGAGGTACCGTTCTATGGGGGCTATATGAAGGTGTGGACCTGTACCGACCAATTTCTGGGGGAAAGTTTCATACGCTCTACGAAGACTAAATACCAAATTTCAGCCATTTCGAAGGAATATTGAGGCCACAACCTTCAAAATACCGAACATCGGGAGGTACCGTTCTATGGGGGCTATATGAAGGTGTGGACCCATACCAAAAAAATTCTGGGGGAAAGTTTAATACCGCCAACGAAGACTAAGTACCAAATTTCAGCCATTTCGGTGTGATAATGAAGCTAAAACCTTAAAAGTTCCGAAAATCGGGTGGTATCGTTTAATGGGGGCTATATCAAAACGTGGACCGATATAGTCCATTTGCAATACCAAACTTTCTAGGAGTAATATAAACTTCTAAACTAAATTTCAAAGCTCTATCTTAAAAATTGCGAGCTGTATCTTGATTTCAACAGACGGACGGACGGACCGACGGACATGGTTATATCGACTTTGAATTTTACCCTGATCAAAAATATATATACTTTGTAGGGTCTTCGATGAATGTTTCGATGTGTTACAAACGGTATGACAAATTAAATTATACCCTCCATATTATGGCTGAGGGTATAATAAATTGGTCTTGGGTTTCCAACTCCACAAATACCATATAATTTTTGGAGGCAAAAAATTGCCTAATTTTAACTACCATGAACATAATTTAACATAATGTCAGTAGGTGTCGGCTATTCCACCCATGTAATTTCAATCAATTTATCTCATCCTCATGCAGCAACGAATAACACAACATTCTGCTATGATGCCCTGAATAATTAAGATTATAATAACGAATGAACCTTATTATTAGGATATTAGAGCAGCAAGAGTTCACCCCTCCACACCACACTTGTCAACTGATGCCTCAATAATCTGCATTGAGCCAGTAATACAACCCCTAAATTGACTGGTATGTACATATATTCGACGCCGATGACATGTAATTTTTGTGAATGTTTGGGCGGTGTTCCAACTTACATTGCCTGGCTTCATCTGGTCGCTCTACTAAAGGATTTCTCTACGTTTGGATATTCTGATATAAATTAAATTTGATTTCGATTTGATTGATCATTCCCAGCGGGATATGTTTTCTTGAGTGCGTGTGTGTATGTGTGTCTTACATCTCTTTGTTGGTGTTAACCTCACTCCCCTCCTCCATTGATGGATTTCATAGAATAAACTTCTTTTTTGGCCACATAATAATTTTCATAATGTGCCCACATTGGGTAAATGCCACAGGTTTTGCTTTCTTCTCCCCCTCCATGGTAGATTTAATTTCACATTCGACACTGGCCATCAGACGTAGACGAATTGGAATAATGTGATTTGTTGTTGCTTTGTGATACAAAAAGTTAATCCTGTAATAACATGTGTTTTGAAGTTTTCACAGCAGGATATCATCAGTCCGATCCGACCAGCCAGCAGCCTGCCTGCCTTCTTAGCCTTGGGCATCATTCGTCATCATCCAACAAAACTTTTGTTGGCAATTTTTCAACACTCACCCCACAACACTCGCACACACAAAAAAGAGAATAGGAAATTTCATGCGGAATGCCAATACTTATGTTGATATTTTTCGTTGGTTAATTTGCGTAGAATTTTGTAGGTTTGGAATATTTTTGCTTTTTTGAAATCCTCTATAGGGTTGTATTTTTAATTTTTCAAAAATATATACTCGTATGTAAATACACCAGCGCAAGTGGTTCGCCGTACTGTGGGTTAGCTGCTGCTATTCATACCATTCATCCGTCGTCCATTTCATGAATGAAATGTTGAAAAGTTTATTTGTAAATCGAAAAGATAAACAATGGCTGGACATCATTGGCGGCGGCATCATGTTGTCCATCATCGATAGCGAAGATATGATTGTGGAACTGGATAACATTCAATTTGTAAACAAAAACAAATCTTTTTGACAGCAGGGCCAATCAAGATAATGTTTTCGAAAATTCAAAAACCACAAGCAAACAATAGAAGAAATACATAAATACGTAGTTATGTGTATGTGTAGATACGCAAATGTTAGAATTTTCGTTATTTGAATATTGAAATGGCGTATCCAATGATGTGTTCAAACAATGGCATGTTTTCATACCTGGATGATTAAAGGTTTTGGTTAATATCCATTATCACATGTGAGGTAATGTGATTGTGATAAGTAGGTATGTAGCTTGATTATTTTTTTGGTTTGATGATATATGGTAAAAACTAAATTTCTTTTGCAATTCCATTTGAAAAAATTTAAAAATTATTTTTGATAGCACTATCGTAAAAGTGGTATAGAGGTTAAGAAACATTTTTTGGTTTCAAATCCGTTCGCGTTCACAAAATTGGCCGATACGCGCAGAAGTTATAGCGGTTGTATTCTCATTTAAAGAAAAAATATTTAAAAATGTCATATTTATTTTTATGAGAAAATTTATGCATAAATCGCTAACAGTATTCCATATCTATTCGTAGATGTTTAAATATTTACTAAATTTCTTTTTATTTTCGAGAAAAATCAAAAAATAATAAAAATCTTGAAGTAATCCAAATTTTGCTGCCCCGGAATCCGTACAATCCACTATGGACCCAATGACAGGTTTTTGAGGCAACAAGTCACTGGAAGCAGCTGGAGCTTTCAAATTTCGTCCCAATGTTTATAATGAGCATAAAAATACATCCGATTTTATATTTAAGCCGCATAAAGGTAACAATTTGCATCAGAAGGCTTTAAAATTTGATATGGTAAATCCTGTTCAATTTACAATCATGTCCGAAAAATTTGGTTGTGATCTATTTGGGTAAAATACCCATGTTACTCGCGTATCTCGGTAATTTATGACACACGTTTTCGCAAATATTATAATCGCGAATAAAAGATTCCATTTATGTAAAATTTGTCAAAGATAATTGCTGATTCGTACGCCGAATTGTCAAAATATATTTTTGAAGATTTTCCTATATCCACCGTTTTAATGGATGGATACAATCCCATAAGAACTCGACAGATCCGTCACGTAAAAAAACTAAAATCACGCGGATTTCAGCGGAAATTGAACGACAATTGTAAATTTTACACGCAAAAAATAGGTTTTTTAAGAAAAGTCACGCATCAAATTCGGCCTTTAGACTACAATTACTAGGATGCTTTACAGAACACACTCATAACATACTAAACGACGTAGAATCACGAGTTCTATAATCTTATTATCTTGTTGCGCGTCCGGATTATTAAAAAAATCAAAAAAAAACGAAATTCCGGCTTAAAAATGTCAGAATCAATTATAGGTGCATGCAGTGGTTATAGTGGAAAAACCATACACTATATGTACGAGGGTCACTAAAAAACCTTCTGGCCTAGGCAACACGCAGGCCGCCAGGCGTCATTTGAATTTTTATACCCTCCACCATATGGAGGGTATAATTAAATTTGTCATTCCGTTTGTAACACATCGAAATATTCGTATATATATTCGTATATATATTATTGATCAGCATAAAATTCTATGTCGATTTGACCATGTCCGTCTGTCCGTCCGTCTGTCTGGCTGCCTGTTGAAATCAAGATACAGCTCGCAATTTTAAAGATAGAGAGTCAAAATTTGGTACAGAAGTTTTTATTACTTTCAGGATGGTTGGTATTGAAAATGGGATATATCGGTCCACGTTTTGATATAGCCCCCATAGAACTGTACCTCCCGATTTTCGGTATTTTTAAGGTTTTAGCTTCATTATCCTACCAAAATGGCTGAAATTTGGTACGTAGTCTTCTTTAGGGGCATAAAACTTTCCCCCAGAATTTTGGCGGTATCGGTCCACAACGTCATATAGCCCCCATAGAAGGTACCTCCCGATTTTCGGTATTTTTAAGGTTTTAGCTTCATTATCCTGCCAAAATGGCTGAAATTTGGTACGTAGTCTTCTTTAGGGGAATAAAACTTTCCCCCAGAATTTTGTCGGTATCGGTCCACACCTTCATATAACCCTCATAGAACGGTACCTCCCGATTTTCGGTATTTTGAAGGTTTTAGCTTCATTATCCTACCAAAATGGCTGAAATTTGGTATGTAGTCTTCTTTAGGGGTATAAAACTTCCCCTAGAATTTTGTCGGTATCGGTCCACACCTTCATATAGCCCCCATAGAACGGTATCTCCCGATTTTCGGTATTTTGAAGGTTTTGTCTACATTATCCTACCAAAATGGCTGAAATTTGGTACGTAGTCTTCTTCAGGGGTATAAAACTTTCCCCCAGAATGTTGTCGGTATCGGTCCACACCTTCATATAGCCCCCTTAGAACGGTACCTCCCCATTTTCGGTATTTTGAAGGTTTTAGCTTCATCATCACACCGAAATGGCTGAAATTTGGTACTTAGTCTACGTTGGTGGTATAAAACTTTCCCCCAGAACTTTGTCGGTATCGGTCCATGGCTTTATGTAGCCCCTATGGAACGGTACCTCCCGATTTTCGGTATTTTGAACGTTGTGGCCTCAATATTCTACCGAAATGGCTGAAATTTGGTATTTAGACTTCGTTGGGGGTACTAAAACTTCCACTTTAAATTTGTCGGTATCGGTCCACGCCTTCATATAGCCCCCATGGAAAGGTACCTCCCGATTTTTTGTATTTTGAAGGTTGTGTTTCAATATTCCACCAAAATGACTGAAATTTGGTATTTAGTCTTCAATGCGATATAAAATTGTTTGCCAGAAATAGGTCTGTGCAGGTCCACGCTTTCATATTGCCCCATTTCTGACCAAAAATGCGTCGGTATAGGTCCACGTTTCGATATAGCCCCGATAGAACGGTACCTCCCGATTTTCGTAATACTGAGGATTGTGACGTCAATATCCAACCGAAATGGCTGAAATTCCTTTTTTCGTCTTCCAAGAGTTATAAAATATTCCGGAAGAGTATTATCAGTATAGGTCCACGTCTTCCTATATCCTCATAGAAGCGTACTTCTTGATTTTTGGTATTTTTTAAGTTTTAGCCACATTCTCTTACCGAAATATAGGACATTTGGTATTTAGTCTTCTTTGAGCCTAAAACTTTCCGTCAGAAATTTGTCGGTATAGATCGACGTTTTGAAATAGCCCCCATAGAATGGTGCCTCGCATTGTTTTACCGAAATTGCTGAAATTTAGTATTAAGTCTTATTCATACACGAAAGGAAACTAATTATTCCATTTTACTTCAATACAACTTGTGGTGGAGGGTATAACAAGTTCGGCCCGGCCGAACTTAACGCCGTTCCTACTTGTTTTTTTTTTATATTTGACAGTTTTTAGTCTAAGAGTACTCTGGATATTTTGACATACGACCATGTGTTGGGTTGTATACAGTGGCTTGATTGAGACACATCCAAAACATAGTTTTTGAAGGTTTTTTTTTGAACGTTCCCACGCCTCTCTTTCCCACCCCTGCCGACCGAGGGGGCGACCTCCCTTTTCGTAGGGATCGCGTACACACCATGATCCGCACCATGATGGGATATAGGAAGGAAATTCGAAAACCAGCTACAGAATCTACTTCATCAGCCAGTTTTATAAATCATACAACTACAAATTATTTAAAAATAAGATTATATTAGATTTTATAACTTCGAAACTCGTGCAAAAGTCGACATTATAGTACATGGAATTAAAATCAATACACATTTTGCTAAGGGGTTCATCCATAGAATAATTGGTACGGTGAAAATCTATATATAAGAATTGATAATATCTAGTAGATCTAAAAGGAACATTTATTCTAATAGACGATATTAAGAAATCACACGGCACACTACCATTCAATATTTTTAACACAAACATAGTATTTAACATAATGCGTCTACTTTTTAATGTAGGCAGTCGAATTAATTTTAACCTGCTAGAGTATGAAGGCAGTTCAAAATTACTACTCCAATGTAATCCCCTCAATGCAAAAAGTAGAAATTGTTTTTGCACTGATTCGATTTTATCAGAGTAAAAAGCATATTGCGGATCCCATATGACAGACCCGTATTCTAATATAGGTCTGACAAGGGAAGTGAATAATTGCTTTGTTATATATGGATCAGAAAACTCTTTGGCCCATCTTTTTATAAATCCTAAGACACCATATGCTTTATTTACCATAGAAATTACATGATTATTAAAATTTAATTTTTGATCCATTAAAATGCCAAGATCAACAAACGATTCTACAGAAGATAAAACAAAATCATTAATAATGAATTGCTTTATTAAAGAAGATGATCTGGAAAAACACATATGTTTACATTTATTCAAATTTAAATCCATACAATTTACCTTACACCACTGAAAAAGGTTATTTAAATCATTTTGAAGTAAATCAGCTTGCTTCACAGAATTATGGGTAATGAACAACTTAACATCATCGGCATACATTAGCAATTTTGAGTGCATTATTGAACTTGGTAAATCGTTTATGAACAAAAGAAAGAGAACCGGCCCAAGGTGACTTCCCTGAGGAACACCCGACGGAACTATAATCGATGTTGATCAAACAGAACTACTTGCGATCTATTTTGCAAGTAAGATGCTATCCACTTGACTAAGTTTTCATTGAATCCTATACAATCTAATTTATATAGCAAAAGCTTGTGGTTGACTCTGTCAAAAGCTTTGCTAAAATCTGTATAGATTGTATCAGTTTAGTAACGTCGAACAAATCCTTTTATTACAATAGATGTAAATTGAATAAGATTTGTTATTGTTGAGAGACCACTACGAAAACCATGCTGATAAGGACTTAGCATGGGCTGAATTTTGTTGGAAATTACTTCCGTGACTAATTTTTCAAACAATTTAGGAATAGCGCTTAATTTTGCAATTCCTCTATAATTCGAAGCATTTGATAGACTGCCAGATTTATGTAAAGGTATAATATAAGATGATTTCCATAAAGCAGGAAAGTGACCAAATTTAAGGGAATAATTAAATAATTGTGTTAACGGATTTGATAAGGTAGACGAACAGAACTTAAGAATTATACTGGGAATCCCATCAGGGCCTGGACTTTTAATTGACTTTAAAGCTCGTAGACTTCTGGAAACGTCTTGAGTTTTTAAATATGGCATACAAATTTGGTCTATCTTATCTATCTTGAAGGATATGTATCTTTAAATTGATAAACTGCATTTGAATATGTTGTAGCGAAAAAATTTTTAAAACCTTCAGCGATATCAGAGTCTTTTACATACTCATGATCATTGAATTTGAAGATAGTAGGTTTAGAAGAAACTTTCTTTTCAAGTTAACAAATTCATAGAAGGATTTTGGATTTGATTTAAAACTATCCTTGATCTTGTTGAGGTAATTATTATACAATCTATTGATCGAGCAATGGAGTATCTGGCATAGTCAACAGATGAGCCAGTTTTTTTTTATTTTCGAAAAAGCCAATTTTTGGAATTTTTTATTGACGAAAGTTCAGGTGTTATCCATGGATATTTACCTGAGTTTTTGATTCTAGCAGTTGGGACATATTCTGAGACAAATCGATCTAGGATATTATAAAATCTATCTAATGCAAATTCAAGGTCAGCATGACTCTTACAGAGGCATACTGAAGTCCAATCAACAGAAAATATTAGGGAGTTGAGTTTTCTAAAGTCGGTTTTTTTTAAATCAAGAACGGATTTGGTTGAATTAGACTGATTGTCTACAATGGTATTATTATTGATCATGGTTATGCATAATGTAGGGTGATGATTATCTTCAGGTGTAGAAATTGGAAAAATTCTAATTATTTCAAAATATTGTGTAAAATTTACAAATGCTAGGTCTAGAATTCTATCATAGATATTTCGAATATTATTGATTTGTTGAATACTGAGGTCACAAAAACGATTAACAATATCAAATGTATCTTGATTAATATTTGCATCAGATGTTAAAGGAGTCAATGCTTCGGAATTGGGCAATGAAACAGACGGCATATTAAAATCACCAAGGACCAAAATTCTATCAGAATCATTCATTTTTCTAAGTATTGAGCTTATTGCTAATATATGTTTATTATAAGTATCAAGCTGGGATGATGGAGGTATATAAGAACAAGTGACAAATAACTTAAAATTGTGAAATTCAGTGGATGTGGAAATTTCACTACTTAATACCGATGGTTTTAACCATGTCTCCGAGAATGCAATTATATTATAATCAAATCCAAGACTCTTACTCTTACTCCCTCTTACATTCTGATAACATATAGAAAAAGAATTATTTATTTTTTTGACACCGAAGGTAAATGGGCTAAATTGTCAGATCTTTCAACAAATTCTTCTATGAACGCCTTAACAGGCCAAAATTCCTTCAACATCAATTGATTGAAAGTATTCTCATTTACCACGATTTTAAAAGACGATCTATTTATAGAAAATGACGATCGAAGCTTAAAAACTCGTAGAAAATAGTCACCATCAATCTTTGATTTGATATAATAATTTATATCATCAGCCGTTGTTTCCGGTGGAAACCTAGACAAAAAGACCGCTTTCATGACTGGAGTCATTGATAATGGTCTTTGGTCAGACTGCAAGGGTTTGCCATTTGTTGCAGAACCAGCTCCTGAAGCAGCAACAGTTGTAGGAACCTGTGGCTCCTGAATACTCTGAGAAGGCTGTGAAGCATTTTTCAGGGCTACGCTACAATTACTCATTGATTCAAGAGGCACAACCCCAACAACCGAACCTTTGCCAACCTCCAAAGCCGGCTGTGCCGCAATACCAGCATATGACTGATCACACACAGCCTCAATTTTGTCAGGTGTTGAAACCGATTGTGATCTAGTATTACCAGCAGGTAAGAGCGCTTTTCGAATAGGCACAGATTTATTAGGTGCCTTTTTCGCTGCTCTCTTACGTTTCTGCCCAGATACGAACGGCGACGAAACAAAATCATCCAAATCACGATATTTATCAAATAAAATAGAAACGCTTTCAAAACGCGATGATACCGAAATAAATTCCTCTTTTATTGATTTTAATTCATTTTGCAAATCTTTTACAAAATTATAGAAATCTGCAAGAAAGTTTTCTACAATTTACACAACGCCAACGAACACCAACATTTTGATTAATTGTATCTACCACTTTTGCACTAATACGAGCAGACTTAACATGCCATTGGTCAAGGCAAAACCAGCAGCTAAGACACAATTCATTATCACCCTTAGAATATTATTTTATTATCTTAGAATATAATTTTTAAATTCTTTAATGATTTCTTACTACGGTAACTGGGAATTCGACTTTCCTTATGTTAAATAAAAAGAAGCAACGTTGGTAACTCTGTATAGAAAAACAAAACCGACTAACGAAATGTTATAACAACAAATGAATAGAAAATAAAGCACAAAAAGAAGATTACAATTATTACGAAGCACAGAAAAATTGTTTTAGCACAATCAGGTTAAAAAGGTTAACATTCAATGCACCAATAAGCTCAGCAAATAGTGAACACAGTTATAAAAATAATTAAATAATTTCTGATCACACAAAAACACAATTTACTATGTAAAATCTAAATTTGGAAATTCTTTGTCAAGAGGATAGGATGGAACTCGCGGTTAACTACAAGAAAGATTTATAATCCAATTAACACAAATCCCTGATGATGACTATCGAAGATAGTCGAAATATTGGTAATAAAAAACAAAATTGAAAAACAAAAATTCATGTCTTTTCAATTTTACTGACCTCAAGCCAAATAAGCAGAAGAAGAAAGTAGAGATCAAAGGTCAACAATAATATACAAATATAAAATCTAAATTTATTAAAAAAAAGCACGGAGCACAAAAAATTTTGATAACTATCACAACAGGGTTGCCAACGAATGACAGTTTCTTCTGGCGATTGCTGCTATTTTTCAGGTTCATACGCATAGTTCCATGAATCTTCACCTGGATCCATCTTATAAACGTCTTTTGAAGCGCCGCGATCGTATTTTTCTGAAATTCCAAGCACCGATCGACAGGGGAGCCAACGAAAAAAACTCAATTTTTGCCGCCAAGTGTTCATGCAATATCAAATGTTAGTTGGCGGAATAAATGCCTAAGGATGCCTCTATCTCACGGTATATAGCAATGCGTTTAGGGTGTCCAAATTAACGTGTTTTCCAAACAAAACGGTTTTCGGTTAACCGAAATTTTCAGTTTTTTCAAAAAGCGGTTTTCGATTTTCAAAAATTTTCAAAACTGGTTAACCGGTTTAAACCGGCTTTGTAAAATAGGTACAAAATTGCTCATAATTGATAACTATTTGACTAAAAATGTGAGGCAAGGGGTAAATTAAGTATAACTAATTCGTTATTATGGGTGCCACCGTGGTGCAATGGTATGCACACCCGCCTTGCACTCATAAGGTCGTGGGTACGATTTCCCTGTCAGGCAACATCAAAACACTTTTCAACGGTGGCAAAATACCCCTCAGTAATGTTGGCGACATTTCCTGAGTATTTCTCTACAAAAGTGGTGTCTTAGACTCGGCGATAAACTGTAGGTTCCATATCATTGAGCTTATATGAATCGGGGTGCACTCATTGATATGAGAGAAGTCACCCTTGTCCGTTATGATATGTTTGTGGAACAATTATAAATATCCCCCTGAAATGATAGAAATTTGGTATTTACCCCCAGTTTTTGTAAAAATTTTTATTCTTCTCACACGAATTGTCAAATTTTGTAGATCGATTTACTCGCTTTAGCGCAAATGTAGAGCGCTGATTTTTAAATGAGGAATCCTTAATGATATATGGAACGGGTATACGAAAAATTAGATGTGTATGTCATCTGGGGGCTTAGCTATGAATGCCTAAATTATTACGAATATAGACGAACGAACAAAAATAAGTTACAAAAACTGGGGGTTAGTCTTCGTTGGGTGCCACCGTGGTGCAATGATATGCACACCCGCCTTGCACGCTAAAGGTCGTGGGTTCGATTCCAGCCCAGGCAACATCAAATTTTCAACGGTGGCAAAATACCCCTCAGTGATGTTGGCGACATTTCCTGAGTATTTCAGCCATGTAAAACTTCTCTACAAGTGGCGTCATTAGGGCACGCCGTTCGGACTCTGCGATAAACAGTAGGTCCCATATCATTGAGCTAATATGAATCGGGGTGCACTCATTGATATGTGGAAAAATTATACATATACTATCAAAGTGGCCGCTATTTCGTATGCGTAAAGGATATAAAAAAACAATTACGGAAATGGCGAACACTGAAAATGTTATTGCACTAATACCAATATTAATCAATATTAAATTTTATTTTAACTGAGGGTTTTCTGTCCTCAGAAGGTAAAACATTCTTGTAAACAAAGAAACCCATTTAGTAGTTTTTGTAGCCTTATAGTAGATATTTCCATATCAAATTTCAGAATTTATAAGCATCTCAAAAAAAAAACTTATATTATCGTTCATGCAATAACAAAATTGTACCAAAATTGGGTATAACATTAAAAAATTACCTTCCTATATGAAACATTTATTCCAACTTCGAATCTCATTTTCAGCTCCATCAGTTCCAAGCCCAATAATAGTAATCTATATTAATAAAAGAGTAAAGTGATTGACTGACTGACTGACTTAATGATTCATCAACGCCCAGACCAAACGGCTAAAGTTAGAATCTTGAAATTTTGGGTGAGGGTCAGTATTGATCCGAAGATGTCAGATAAGGCTGGGTTTGTGGAAATTCGAACTAGAACGGTACGAAAAGTACTAAAAGGTACTAAATATGGTACAATTTTTCTTAGGCAAACGGAAGAGCTAGAATTCTAAATTTGGAACGAGATTCACTAATAGAGTGTAGGATAGATGTGCCACGGGGTTTTTAGAAATTCGAAATAGTAGTGTACGAAAAGTACTAAAATGTACTAAACTTGGTACTATTTTGTATTATGAGAACGGATAGAGCTGGAATCTTCAAATTTGAAATGAGAATGAAGAAAAGGAAGTAGGGTTGATATAACAGGTGGTTTTGAAAATGTGCACGAAGAGTACTAAATGGTACTAAATTTGGTACAAATTCGATTTGGATGAACGGATAGAGATGGAATCCTAAACTTTGGAATTAAGATTACTGTTGGAGTATATGATTGGGATGTGGAAATAGGTTGGAAATTCGTACTTAGGTGTACGAAAACTACAAAATGGTACTAAATGTAGTACAATTTGGATTTGGGTGAAAGGATAAAGATGGAATCCTGAAATTTCGAATTGAAGTTATTGTTGGAGTGTAGGATCGAGGTTGTTTTATAAATTCATACATATGTGTACGAAAAGTACTAATTGGTACTAAATTTGGTACAATTTGGATTTGGTTGAAAGGATAAAGATGGGATCCTGGAATTATTGTTGGAGTCTAGGAATGTGGTAGTTTTGGAAATTCATTCTTATGTATACGAAAAGTACTAAAAGGTACTAAATATGGTACCCTTTGTATTAGGCAAACGGGGAGAACTAAAATTGTGAAATTTGGAATGAGGATCACTTATGAAGTGTTAGAAAGATTTACCAACGGGTTTTTGAAAATTCGACCTATGAGTGTACGAAAAGTTACTAAATTTAGTACCAATTGTATATATTGAACGGATATAGCTAGAATCTTGAAATTTGGTATGGGAATCAAGGTTGGGGAATGGCGACGATATAAGGAAATGGCTTCGGAAATATTTACTTATGTACTAAATTTGGTACAATTTGCATTTGGATGAACGAAGAGAGCTGGAAACTTGAATTTGGAAATAAGATTGATGTTGTAGTGTAGGATAGATGTATGGAGGTAGTTTTTGAAATTCGTAGTTATGTGTACGAAAAGTACTGTTACGGAATTAGGTTTAATTAATCTCCGTGTAGACGTTGTTTTATTCCCCGATACGATTTGTACCAAATAAAACAGGGTTCGTTTCAGATTACGTTTCTACAATGCTTTTTTTAACACTTATTATTACACTTATTCGGAACCGACTTTAATTACTAAGCACGCAGCTTGTCTCTAGTTTACATATAAATACATAAGAATGCATTTTAGATTTTAGTGCTTTTCGCACCCTTCTAGGACGTAATTCCAAAAACGCAGCCCTATCGACCACCTTCGCACCAAGACTAACCACCACCCGAAATTTCAGGTTTCTAGCATCAGCCGTTTCGTCTGGGTGTTGATTATTAGGCGGTCAGCCACACAAATGAGACCATCTTTAGTACATTTTAGTGATTTTCGCACCCTTGTAGGACTAATTTTCAAAAACCCAGCCTTATCGAGCACCTACGCCGCAAGACTAACCCTCACCCAAAGTTTCAGGTTTCTAGCTTCAGCGGTTACGCTGAAAACCGACAAATCTACTTCTGTCGCCTACTAAAATGATACTTCGTTTTAAAAGGACTTATATGTCCACCACTTCTTTTATTGTTTTTTGTGTACTCGGTGAAGCCAAATGATTCTTTTATACATTCTTTCTATAAAACCCCAAACAGCCTCCCTATAAAGCTACAAACCATACTTTCATGTAAAATTTTTCGCAATAACTTCAATTGACAGTAAAGCCAATGTCATTATTACCAATAATCCCATAATCACTCTTCATAATCCACTCAATATTTGGAGCAACCTCAAGCGCTGCTTCCATTCCTTATTTTAATTCTTCCAAATACCAAATAATTCGTTCGCATAACTGAAAGTGAAGAAGAAAACTTGGCAAAAAGGGCTTAAGGGACATCCACTACAACAACAACAATGACGACGACAACAACCCAATAAAACCATTTATGGGATTTTTGAGGTTTTTATGCGGTAAATACAACGGGGCTTAACTTTGAATGGATTGACTTACGCGCTACGCTTAACATTTGCGGTTTCTCACTTCGGCAGCAGTCATCAACCAACAACAACATCATCATCGTCATGTTCCTCGAAAATTGAAACCAATTTCGAAAACACAATGGATCAAATAGAAGAAAGGTGAGTGAGTGAATGCACGGAATATAAGGGGGTGGTTGTGAGTGTGCCACAGTTTTACCACCCATTGTTGTTGTGGTTTTGCAAAAGATTCGCATTGGGGTGGAAAAACAGACATGAAATTTGTTGAGTGGTTGGCCATACATATTGCAGTCATTTCAGTAGCAACAACAATGTCCTGCTTTTTGGGGGGAGTGGGATGAAATGGGCGTTAGACCAAAAAGCTGCCAAGACTGACTGGCTGGCAATGACTTTTGTGTGTGTGTTGTGATTCGAGCAGGTTGTATGAATTTATGGCATGTTCCTTGTCTACGAGCTACAACTACAACGAATGATGATGGCTGCGTATTTGTGGGTCTTGGCCTGGGTGGCTTCTTGGCATGGTCATATCCCAATGTTGTGTGTACCAAACGACCGCACGACCGACCATTCTGTGAAAGTTGTTTGAGGAAAATTAGTAAATGACTTTGTTGAGACTTTTATTTGTTAATTTTTTGTGTTGTGTTTTGTGCGGATAAAAGGTATTAAATAACTTTTTTGTTGTCTCTGCTTTGTCTCATCTGGCCCCAAATGCACCGCTCTGTCTGTCTGGCTGTGTGTCTTTGGTTTGTTTGTTTAATTTTTTAGAAGTATTTGATGAATATTAAGACATATTTCATGTTCTACCCTCACAGCGGGTGGTTGTAGAGCTTTCCTGTATGGGTGTGCAATTTTTAAGGTAATTGGAATTTTTTTAATTAGCATAAAAATTATCATCGTCGTCATTTGTTTGAGAGCAAATAATGAGGTAAATAAAAAAAAATTGTGGACAAATAGTAAAAGTTGGGTATAATTTAAACTTTTTTATTGGTCTGAGTAGTTCATTGTCCATATAAGGATTTCGATTTGTAGTAAATGGCTAGACTTCTTGCGCCACAAAGAGCATTCTTATTTGCAGAAAACCTGAAAAAAACTTTTTAAAATCAAGAACATTTAATTCAGTATTAAAGTCTAGCTTCTAATAAAAACAGTAATATTTTTATTATTTCAGTTTTTGCTTATCTCCACTTCACACTTGAATGCCCATGTTTTGCCATTTCGATTACGAATGCCACCAATGAATTTCAGAAACAAAAAATAACTTGTGACATATTTCGTTGACATTTTACACGTTTTTGTCACTTTTGATGTGCCACATGTGTGAAAAAGGGTTTTTTTACTGACAGGAAATACTGACATGAATGACAGTTTTCGATAAAAATCATATCGCAAATTTTGACACAACAAAAAATATAGCACTCACATCTACATACACATGAACATATATGTACATATACTTGTACATACATACACATATAAGTTGGTACAACAACAATCAAAGCGATTCGAGAGCAGATCCTAAACTGAACTTTTCCAATATTTTGTGTGGGAGGTACCCGAAAGAGTGGACCGGCTGAGTCCATATTGGAACCTCATCGAAGTCTGTTAGAAATTTTACGATGTGCAAAGTATTAACCAAATCGGTTACTAACTTCAAGAGTTATCGTGCGCACAAATGTTCCGAACATTTTTGATATGACCCATCTTCGATCATAAACTAAGTGTGGACAAGATATTACGAAGGCCAAATTTTGGACCAAATCGGTTCACCCGTTCGAGAGTTATCGTGCGCACCAACCAGCCAGACAGACAGACAGACAAACGGACGGACATTTCTAAGTACCCTTCAGGTACAACGTCTAGACTTTTTACATCATTTACAAAAAGAGGACCGATATCTGTTCGATATTTTTGAATACCATTAATGACTTAATTTTTGTATGCGGCAAATCACGGATTTAGTAGGCTCGATTGTTTAGAGATTAACTGAGCGAACCCACTGAGCGGAATGTTTATCCAAACCGATTTATTTGATCACTAAAGTACATAAACATGTTCCATGTTTTTAATTGATTTAACTAATCGAACATTTATACATTTTGTGGCAGAACAAGAACATTTATGAAAAAATGTTTAATTTGCAGAAAATCGTATAATAGCCAAGGAAAAAATACTCATTACAAAACCCTTTACTAAGCCATTATTTTAACAAGAACAAGGGCGCTTAATAAGTGGTCGACCACTCAAATAAATAGTAGCGACTTGTAGTAACATACTTTAGTGTCCACAAAAATAATCACTTATTGCGAGCTTTGTTAATATAATGGGTTAGTAAGGGGTTTTGTAATGGGTATTTTTGTAAGTATTAGCAAGAGTCGACAGTTATTTTTAGTAAGATAGAAGAAAAGTATAAGAAGGACAATTACACTTAAATATTAAATTTTATTATCAGAAGCACGAAGGCATTTGTGTGACACTGTATCCGTGCAGAGTTTTTTCCTTATATTTTTTTCTCCCATCGGGCGCATCCTCGGATGGTGGATAGGGGAATGCTCACCAGATATGACGGATACCGCAAAAACAAAATAAAATGGAAAAAGGCAGCGTCTGACCAACAATTGGCGGCAGCAAACAGCGTCTGTACTCCATTGGAGCGGCTGAATATATATAGGGAAAACTTAAAACCCTTCAGAAGGCAACGGGAAACCACTGAAGTATTTTCCCTTATGTACATACATCCGGAAAAATGGGCCGATATAGTTAGTTCATTTTCTAAATTTAAAAAAATTATTAAAGTAGAAGTTGCATAGAATATGTGGTAAAATGTTCAAGTCGATCGGAACAATATTGCCTTAGATATGAACTTTGGATGGGAAACCGCTGTGCTCTTAAACCAAATTTAAATGAAGGTGCTTACACATGGGAAGTTTTTGTGGATTCTGAAACTACAATGTTCATAGATAAGACAAATAAAAAAAACAAAAAAATCACCGGGGCGCTTTTTAAATAAATCACGATTCAATTTGGATTTTTTTTAAAGTTTTCACGATTTTGCTTGAAGACCGCAAGTCCTATCGAAAGGAGCTAAAGAAAATGTTGTAGCTATGAAAATTCTTTACAAGATTGACTTTTATGATATCTTCGTAGGGTTTACTGAGATATAGAAATTCAAATTAGGGCAATGGATTGACTGTATCGCCTCCTTATAAAACATTGTCATGACTGCAATTTCCCAACTTAAACTTATATACATATCTCAAAGGTTGTACAACCTAGGAACAAATTACGAAAGCCAATCTTGTAGAGAATTTTCACAGCTACAACATATTCTTTAGTCCAATTTGGAAATGATTTGCAGTTTTCAAGCTTAATCCTGAAGACCTAAGAAAAAAATCTGAAAGTTTGATCTAAACCTCTATATCTCAAAAATGGTAAAACCTAGAAAAATATCAATGAGCCAATCAAGTACAGAATTTTTACTGCTACAACATTTTCTTTAGTTCCATTTCGATAGGACTTGCAGTTTCCAAGCAAAATCGTGAAAACCTAAAAAAACTAAAAATGTGAACTTTATGGCGATTTATTTAAAAATCAATCCAGCGATTTTTTCTTGTTTTTGGATTTTTTTCATCTATAAACATTGCTGTTTCAGAATCCGTAAAAACTTCCCTGGTGTAAGCGGTTTTTATTGAAAGTTAGTTAAGGTGCAATGTGCAATGTCATTGTCCATTTTCCTAATTTGAACTTCTATATCTCAATAACGGTAAGAGCTACGAAGATATCATAAAAGTCAATCTTGTAGAGTATTTTCATATCTACCACATTTTCTTTAGTTCCTTTCGATAGCTATAGTTCCTTACCAAGCAAAGTCGTGAAAACCTAAAAAACCCTTAAAAATGTCAACTTGAATCGCGATTTATTTAAAAAGCGCTCAAGGGATTTTTTGTTTTTTGATCTTTCTCATATATGAACATTGTAGTTTCAGAATCCGCAAAAACTTCCAAGGTGTAAGCACCTTCCACTTAAATTTGGTTCAAGAGCACCGTGAAACATTTATGGTTTTTTGTATGCAACATCAAATTTAAAAACGTGTTTTTCTCGAAGTGACATTTTGAAATTGGTGTCAACTCTAGCTCGAAAACTAATGAACTGATAGTCACACAATTTTATGGGGTTTTCAAAGACATCAAAATCTAGTCCTTAATCGATCGATTTTATTTAATTTTTTTTGTCCGTTTTATGACCAGAAAACGTCAGTTTTATAAGCCAAATATTGAGTATTTTAGTTAACAATTTTAACCGAACTAGCTGTCACCGTGGTGCAATGGTATGCACACCCGCCTTACTTGCTGAAGGTAGTGGGTTCGATTCCCAGGTCAGGCAACATAAACAATTTCTACTGTGGCAAAATACCCCTCTGTAATGTTGGCGACATTTCATGAGTATTTCAGCCATGTAAAACTTCTCTACAAGTGGTGTCTTAAGACACGCCGTTCGGACTCGGCAATAAACAGTGGGTCCCTTATCATTGAGCTAAAATAAATCGGGGTGCACTTGTCCCGTATGGGATGTTTGTGGAACAATTATTATATTATTATAGCTGTAAATTTACATTTGAGGTTCTTAGGGGTCACAACACTTCTTCACCAAAAATTTCCAACATGTAACGGTACCTCGCAATTTTCGGCATTTTCATGTTTTTAGCTTCATTCTTTGATTAAATTACCCGTAATTTGTAGAGTTGTGTCGTTCATGAACGAACCGGCTCAAAGGAACGATTCCGTGAAAAGAACGAACGGATCCGTATCCAGCTCATTCTCTTATATCGTTCATTTAGATCCCCGATGGACGAGTCATTGCTGCTTACAAAATTAGCAGCATTGGTTTTGCAGTCAAAATCTAAACAAACGCTGCGTTAGCCCAAGCAGCACAAATTTCCACACAAAACAAACAATGATTCAGAGATCTACTCTCGCTCAGTAACTTACCTCATTCAGTAGCACATCTCGGTCATTTCTTTCTTTTGCATCATTCGTTCATCTGGTTCTTTCATATCAAAACCACCACCACTACGTTCAGAAAAAAAAACCACCCCCATTAGCACACAAACAAGCAAGTAACACAACAGTTGTGTCATTCGTGAACGAACATTTTCAAAAGAACGATTCGGTGAAAAGAACGACGGAGTCGTATGCAGCAGAGAACGAACGACTTCAAAAGAAAATAATACAGTCAAATGTATTGTTGAACGAAAAAGAGCCAACGAACGAAGTAAATGACCCGGATCTTTTTGGTGAACGGAATGAAAAAGATCGATCAGCTCAATGAACGAGATTGCCCAACACTAGTAATTTGACATTTGAGGTTTACAACAGTCATGAAATATCTACACCAAAAATTGTCTGCATAGACCCATGGTTAGGTATAGCCCCCATATGACGTTACCGTTACCCGTAATTTGACACTTGATGTTCTCTGCATTCACGTAACCTCCAAAAATTTTAAACATACGTCCATGTTTCAGTTAGCCCCCATATAGAGGTACCTTCCGATTTTCGGTATTTTGAACACCTCACTTAAAATTGGTATGGACCCATAAAACAGTAGCACCGATTTCAGTTTTTTTAATTGGTATCTACATTCTGTTTCCAGTGGTTAAAAACTTCTCTATAACAAGTAAGAAAAGCGTTAAGTTCGGCCGGGCCGAACTTGTTATACCCTCTACCACGAGTTGTATAGAAGGTACCGTTCTATGGGAGCTATATTAAGGCGTGGACATATACTGACAAATTTCATATGGAAAGTTTTTTACCCCCAAAGAAGATTAAATACCAAATTTCAGCCATTTTGATATTGTGGCCACAACTTTCAAAATACCGAAAATCGGGAGGTACCGTTCTTTGGGACCTATATTAAGGCATGGACCTGTACCGACAAATTTCTGGGAGAAAGTTTTATACCCCCAACAAAGACTCAGTACCAAATTTCAGCCATTTCGCAGTGATAATGAGGCTAAAACCTTAAAAATGCCGAAAATCGGGTGGTAGCATTCTATGGGGCCTATATCGAAACGTGGTAGAAAGGCTTCTACCTCCAAATTTCAGCCATTTCGTAGTTATAATGAGGCCACAACCTTCAAAATACCCGATATAGGGAGGTACAGTACTATGAGGGCTATACGAAGCCTTGGACCTATAGCGACAAATTTAATATGGAAAGTTTTATACCCCAAGTGAAGATCAACTACCTAATTTCAGCAGTTTCGGTGGAATATTGAGGCCACAACCTTCAAACTACCGGAAATCGGGAGGTACCGTTCTGGCGGGGTTATACTAAGGCGTGGAATTCTATCGACTGATTTCATATGGAACGTTGAATACCCCAAATGAAGACAAAATACCAAATTTTAGCCTTTGCGGTGGGACATTGAGGCCACAACCTTCAAAATACGGGAAATAGGGAGGTACCGTTCTGTGGGGGCTATATGAGGAAGTGGACTTATACCGGCAAATTTCTGGGGAAAGCTGTATACAAACAACGAAAACTAGACACCAAATTTCATCCATTTCGGTGTGATAATGAGGCTAAAACTTGCAAAATACCGAAAATCGGGAGGTACCGTTCTATGTGGTGTATATCAAAATGTGGACCGATATAGCCTGTTTGCAATACCAAACATCCTAGGACCAATACAAACTTCTACACCAAATTACAAAGCTCTATCTTAAAAATTGCTAGATGTTTCGGTATCCTGATCAAGAATATACATACTTCATAGGGTCTCCGATGAATATTTCGATGTGTTACAAATGGAATCACAAATTTAATTGTATCATATTATGGTGGAGGGTATAAAAATTGTACGGTCGTAAAATAAATAAATAAAAATCTGCTGCAGATCAATATAGATCAATATATTCCATATTCAAAGCTGATCTATGTCTGAAAGATGTAGATATGTATTAGGATGTGCAAAATTCAGACCAAATCGGTTTCTCCCCACCAGAGTTAACCTGCGCACCGTTTAAGCGAATATTTTTTAACTTTTGTGGGAGGGGTACCCGAAGGAGTAGACCGATATGGTCCGTCTTTGACCTAGATCTATGTTTGGACAAAAATTACGAGAAACAAATTTTGGACTAAATCGGTTGACCCGCTCGAGAGTAGTCGTGTGTATCAGCCAGACAGAAAAACGGACAGACAAAATGAAATTTTGGATACGATCAACGTGAGGCTAAAGGCGGAGGGTGTAAAAACTGTAGAATTAAAATAAAAAAGTTAAAAAAAAAAACTCTTTAAGTTCACCCGGGCCGAACTTTTGTATCCTCTACCACGAGTTGTATTGAAGCAAAATGGATTAATTAGTTTCCTTTAGTTTATTAAAGTGCTAACCTACTCCACCATGGTTCCTTATCAAAACACTGTCCTGTATTAACAATTTTCCGAACGAAACTTTTGTATCCACATTACGGTCCGAAAATGTGACAGTTGGAAGTTTTAATACCCCTAGCGAAGACTAAATACCAAATTTCAGCCGTTTCGGTGTGACACTGTGGATAAAACCTTTGAAATACCAAAAATCGAGATCTAACGTTTTATGGTGGCTATATCATAACTTGAACCAGTTATAGCCCTAAAAGAGACTAAATACCAATTTTCGGCCATTTCTGTGGGATAATTCTGCTAGAACCCTGAAAACACCGAAAATCGGGCGGTACCGTTCAAAGGGGGCTGTATCAAAACGTGGATATGCACTAACGAATTTCTGAGGAAAGTTTTATAGCCCAAAAGAAGACTAAATACCAATTTTCAGTCATATCAGGGCGATAATGAGGTTAAAACCTTCAAAATAGCGAAAATCCAGGTGCTGTTCTATGGGGGCTGTATTAAAACGGGGAGCGATATGACCCATTATCAATACCAAACATCCTAGGAGTGATAGAAACTTATATACCAAACTACAAAGCTCTATCTTAAAAATTGCGAGCTGTATCTTGATTTCAACAGACGGACGGACATCGCTATATCGAATCTTGCCCTGATCAAGAATATATAAACTTTATAGGGTCTCTGATTAATATTTCGATGTGTTACAAACGGAATGACAAATTTAATTATACCCACCATATTATGGTGGAGGGTATAGCAAATTGTGAACATTGGCACAAGTTGTTTTATAGCCTCCAATACAACAATACCGCCCGTTTTTAGCTAAAATTAGGTATTTGCTCAGTGCCAGCGCTCAAAAAAATCTCCACATAAAAGTGTGAAAATTAATTATTCCATACAAGCAGACCCCGGTCCGCGTTGCAGCCCATCGTAATGAGTTTTTATGACAACTTTTTATGGACTTTATGCTTGACAATTCAAAAACTGGTATTTTCTACTTCACTTCTTCGGTCCATTGTCAAACCGAGTAGGATTTTAAATGTATCTACAGATTTTATCTGTAACCATTCTATTCTCATAAGGACTTCGTAGAATTTTTTCGCTCATTGATGCTGTTTATGATTTATTATCGTCCATGTCCCCTGCCTTTTTACTAAACGATCTAATTATAAAAGTTAAAAAAAATGGTTAAGTCGTATTCTCCCGCTTATTGAGACTTACATGTTTTAGTTTTTCATGGCTGATGGACCGTTGAACCTCAACATTTAAAGAAAATTTTAAATAAATCGTTTTTCTTGGTCGGAGGCGCAACCACCCTTGTCTCGAGAATTAATTTGCAAGCCGATGCACTCATATGTTTAGCAAATATAGCGAATATGAAACAATAAGCCCCCACGGGACATTCCTCAACATTTTTCGAAAATTGCATGAAATTAGGTTTACTAGTTTTCAAAAAAGAATGTATTGAAAATAGTGGGCGTGGTCATTACTTTTCAATATATAACGTATTTAGAAAAGTGGGCTTGGTCCGGAAATTTGGCTCCAAATATGTACCTAGTATACACTCAACCCTATTGTCTCCCAAAATTTATTCTGAAACTGATATAATCATAGGTATGGCTTATACATATAGATTTTAGAAGAAAGGTTTCTGTAGCAAGTCAGTTTGATTTTTTGAAAATGAAGGTTAGGACGTTTTGGCTCTGAGCGCCTCATATATTCTTGATCTTAAGCATAAAATTCTAAAATTGATGGCAACAAATTTGATTGCGACTGAAATAAATATTCTCTAAACATATCAAATTTTTAACATCCATCATTATTTTTGTAAACTTACATCGGTTTTACGCCAAGCTAAGTCCAAGAAGTTGTGATTTGTATGTATAAAAAAAAATATATAAAAGTTGGTGAAGTAAATGTGCAATTTTCAAAATGAAGCTTATAGGTAATGGCATTAACAATGTTTTTACGAAAAAAACAAATTCATAATTCGTTTTCTAACTTCATTAAAAATAAATCTAATATATAAAACGCAATGTGTGTATGTTAGTATGTTTGTTTGTTTGTATGTTCCGAATAGACTCAAAAACGGCTGAATAGATTTTCTTGAATATTTCAGATAATGTACTGGGAACACCGGTGGTGAAAATAGGCTATATATTTTTTTGAATGGTCGTCGCGGAAGTGAAATATCGCGGTCATCCCAAATTATTCAAAAATGTATTATTTCAGATCATATACCTAATTTTAGTAAGCGTGACTACAAAACCGCTGAAACACTGGCTTCAATATGTGGGATAACGCGGTCAACGCCATATTTTGGAATACAGTAAAATCCCGATGACTTGAGATGTCACTATATAGAAATTCCGAAAAATCGATTGGGAAATCTTATGAAATTTTGTATGTGGAGTTTTTAGGTCTGAGAATAGGTCGTAATCTATTTTTTTATCACGCTAAGTGTAGTGACCGGTGGTCCTCCCCACAATTTTTTTAAGAAAACCGCGAAATTCAAGATACGTTTTAATATATTGTTTACAAATTGTTTGCAATGCTATGGTAATTACAGTCTTGACCCTGAATGGTCGTCGCGGAAGTGAAAAACGCGGTTATCCCAAAATTTTCAAAAATGTATTATTTCAATTAATTAGAACTGTCGTAAGCTGTTTTTATACGGCTAGGAGTAGTGACCGGTGGTCCTCCTCCACAATGTTTTTAAGAAAATCTGAAATCTTTGATATTTTTGAACGTATTGTTTACAGATTGTTTTCCCTGAATGATCGCGGTCATCACAAAGTTTTCAAAACTGTATTATTGCAATTAATATACATAATTTTAGTAAACGTGACACAAAAATGATATAAACACTAGCTTGAACAAGTGGGATACCGCGGTCGTGAGCTATTTTAATACGGCTAAGTGTAGTGACCGGAAGTTCTCCTTCAATTTTTTTTTTTTTTTTAAATCTGAAGTCCATGATATTTTTGAACGTATTGTTTACAGATTGTTTGCAATACTACTGTAATTACTGTCTTGACCCTGAATGGTCTTCGCGGTAGTGAAATATCGCGAAAAGTGAAATATTGCGGTCATCACAAAATTTGCAAACATTTATTATTTCAGATAATACACATAATTTTGTAAGCGTGCCTAAAAAACGCTATAAACGCTGAACACTAAACAATAAGTGGGACAGCGCGATCAACTCCACATTTTGGAATACAGTAAAATCCGGATAACTTGAGATGTCACAAGATCGAAATTCCAGAAAGATCCATTGGAAATCAGACAAAGTTATTGATATACAATACAATATCATCATTGGAATCAGAATACCGCGATCATATTCGATTTTTGAAAATATTATAATTACGGATAAAATCTCAAAATGTGGGAAGTGAAACTTCATGAGCATTGATTTCAGTCCTTGGAATAGCTAGGTAAAGATACATTTTTTAAATACAGCAAAATCTCGATAATAACAACTACAATTTATAGAAGTAATTTTTTTGTGAATTATATAAATGTTGCCATACATATCCCGAAGGAACATACATTTCGCTGAGGGGTATTTTACCACTATTGCATATAGAGCGCGAAGAAAAAAGGCGTTACGTTCGATCGGGCTGAATGAGGTTAAATCCACCAAAAATAGCGAAAATCAGGCGCCACCGTTCTATGGGAGCTATATCAAAACGAGGACGTATACTGAACAGTGGCTATATCTCTGAACTATCGAAAATCGGGAGGTACTGTTTTATGGGAGCTATATTAAAACGTGAACCTATTACCGTTACATACCGAGCGCAAATAAAAAGGCGTGTCTTTCGGTCGATACGAATATTTATGCTCTCCTCTTTAAAATATATTAAAACCAGATTTTAGCCATTTCGGTGTGATAATGATGTTAAATCCTCAAAAATAGCGAAAATCAGCCGGTACCGTTCTATGGGAGCTATATCAAAACGTGGACCTATACCAACAATTCTTTGCAGTAATAATTACGACCCCAACCGAGACCAACAATCCAATATATAGCAATGTTAATTGACGTGCACCGACCATTATATGTGGGTCACAAAGTGCTGTAAACTGTCGATTTATGGTGGTATATGGAATTTATGTCAAAACATTGATTTATATTATGAAGTTTCTAGAGGGATGCCTAAATATGGGTGTATCAATACTGGATAGATAATTAAAGTTTACACGGAGAACCCAAACAACGGGCCAGCAACGCGGACCGGGTCAGCTAGTTCTTTATAAATGACTTTTTCTGTTATTTTTGATATAAGTTCTATTAATTTATGTTGAGTTTTACTAATGTTTCGAGCATTTGTGAGTCTCAAAATTTTTTAAAATGCAGGGGAAAGTCTCTATTTTACGATTAAAAAAATCAGCTGCCCCCATCTGCCACCCGCTAAGTTATTCCTCTTATACCACGCCTGTAAAATCGTCATAATTCCGAAAATCGCGAGGTACGTATATATGGGATTTATACCTAAACTTGGACTTATACTGAACATTTTTTGCAAGGAGGTATTTTGCTCCCTCAGAACTCAAAATGCAAAATTACAGCCAAATCGGTTGAAAAATGTGGGTAAAATTGTCAAAATTTTGAAAATCGGGAGGTACGTTTATATGGGGGCTATACCTAAACGTAGACCAATATTGACCATTTTTTGCATAGAGGTATTTGGTTTACTCAAAACTCAAAATGCCAAATTACAGCCAAGTCAGTTGGAAAATTTCGCTAAAATTGTCAAAATACCAAAAATCTGAGGGTATCTATATTATCGTCAAAATACCAAAAATCGGGCGGTATCATCTATACTGAAATATGGACCTACATCCACTAAAAATGATTTTCTATCTTTCTAGCTTATTATAAACCTACATACGTTTAAAATTTAGAGGCGGTAGCTCAATTAGAACTATTTTTGGCACTCTTTTCCATACAAGTGGAACCACTGTGAAGAGGTCCGAGCTTGTAATAATATACATATATCGGAGACAGGCGTATACCAAAAATACTGCGGGGTAGTCTTCGAGAATCTTCTCCAATCACATCGCATTCCACATACACATACCTTAAAGTGAAAGCCAGGAATAAAGACCCAAAACACTAGCTGGTACCTCCTGTTGCTTTGATAAGGCCTAAATTCACAAATCTACATCCTTTATATTTGTGGTAAAAACCAACCGGCATAAGATTTTCTGATTTCTTTAAGAACGAATTTCAATAGAAAAACTTCTTGTTTTCCTTTCTGCCGTGGGATGTACTTGTACATTCTAAGCAAACACCCATTTTTGCTACCAAATTAAAATATTGTTTCCTTCAAACTTTGAATAATTGAAAATGTTTATCTCCATTTATAGAAATTTCTAACAAAGATATTATTTGCATTCAATTTGTGTTAATATCTTCAAGCCTTGACCTTATTATAATAATATGAAGCATCCATTACATTGCCACAAAGTAACAAAACTTCTACCTCCTTCTAACAACCACGCACACACACAACCTTCATCGTAAACAAAATGTTGTGCAAAATTGAAATCATTAAGAATGATGTTTTAATTTAAGCCAAAGAGAAGCAACTAAACAACAATACCAACAATAAGGATAACTGGAACAAAATTGTTAAGCCTTGACATGTTTACCATGTTAACCACACAGCAACAACAAGGCGTACCAAATAAAGGGTGTTGAAGCTTGACATCCATGCTTGGATGGTTGGCTGCTACATAATTCTAATGATAGAATGTATGGCATACGAATCGAATGAAGGAAGTTGCTCTAAGTATGAGCAACTGTGGTATGAATGGCAATATGATATGTTTGTAACGGCATCATTCCGAATGGAAGTGATGTTACTAACTGAGCACGGCTGCAGATGAATGTTGCTGCTGCTGATAAGGATGAGGAAGTATCTTCATTTGCATGGCAACATAATGTGTAATTAAATTTGCGGCTGTGACTATTTTTTGCGGCTTTTGTATTATTTAGCCCTTTTTAAAAGGCTTTGTGGTATTTAATACATTGACATTTGGGCATAGATTTGTGGCGTAATGAAATAAAGGGTTGTTGATGTGAATACAGAAATGTGGAGGAAGGGTATGCAAATTTTTAAATTCATGACTTTTGGTTACAAACGATTGCAATATGATAGATATATTGGTTCATCAGTCAATTTGTAACTTCGATTAATGAGATGAGAGAGTTTAAAAGTGCGGCTTCTTCGATACTGGATTGACCTAGAAGCAAACAAAATCCGTGTTCCGGTCAGCGGCTGTCACCTCAGTGTACACATATTTGCTGATTTGTACCGTTTTTTTGTGTTGGAAGTAGCATATCCCGGAATGCTCCGAATTCTTTTGGTCCGTGACGGGGCGGAAGAAAACTCACAACCAATATATTTCTGCTCGTTTGTCACATCCGTATCCTCACACAAACCTAATTTTCGGTGAGATTCAATAAATGTCGGAAGCATCTAAGGGGTTACATCTAAGGACTTTTCCATGCGACTACGACTACTGCAGGGACTATGTAGCTGTATCCTGCGTGAACACAGCCCCCAGTTCGTCGTCGTCTGTTTACGCGATTCCCCCGCCGTTCCCCCAACAGCATCAGCACACGCAGCATTTAAGACTAGCCGTTTTTGTTTCAATCTCTGAAAATGCATCCTTTTTGCAATTTAATTGCAAGGACTCCGAGGTAAGATCAAGGACATAGTGTATTTCAAGAGTGGGAAGAATATCATGATCGCGGCGGTGCAGGATTCCTAGCTCAACAACAACTGCAGCTTACAGCGCACTGAGGAAGGATCACACCAGAAGTTAAGGTGGGGGTTAGCTTTCCTAATTCAGCAGTCTGTTCAATACAGACCTATCTATCACCTATCAGGGGTGGAACTGCCGAGGTAGAGTTACTTAACGTGTATATCCCGCCGATAAAAACCTGGACTCCAGGTTATAGACCCAACATTAGCAGTCTGGTCTTGGGGGACTTTAATGCACATCATGAGTTGTGGCATTTGGTCCTCGGAAACAACCAGAGGGGTATAGTGCTGGCTGAGCATACTGATAGATCTAAGGTTTGCACGGTCAATGAGGACGTCCCTACTAGAATAAGCAGCGAGTGTCACAGTTCTCCAGACCTTGCCTGGCAAATGATGTCACCTATCAACCCGTCGTTTCTCTTGGATCAGACCTTCTCCATATAATTATTACAATCAGCGGGATGCATGATTATGTCACCTCTGGACGCCGCACTTTTGTCAAGCATGGGGAAGTAAATAGCCTAGTTTCAGACAGTTCACTAATCACCGCTTCAGAGATCTGCCCAACCCCTCTGATGTTCGGATACCAGAAAGAACGTTCCGAAATATCATCCCCGCCGCAGCCGCACGGTGTATGGCGTGCTGGTCGAATACCCGAAGTGAGAACAAATTTCCCAGCAGATGCGACGGGCTTAGCAAATAAGCATGATGAGCTTCGCTGTGCCAACCCCAGTGATCCCAGAGTCAAGGAGCTGACGCTGGAATTTAACAGGTTGGTAGGTAAACATAAGCGGATCATCTAAAGAGTTCCAATATTGGAGCCGGAATAAGTGAATTGTGGACAACGGTTAAGTCACTCACGAACACTGGAAAGAAGGAAGATATGAACTCAGTCACGTTTGGCGACGTTAAGCTGACTGATTCGAAGAGGTGCACGCAGAAAAAAACTATTTTTCGCTTTTGTTGGAACAACAATATCTATTTTTGTTCCAAAATTGTATTTGTTTTGTTCAAGCATTGTAATCCAATTCCAAAAATACCATCTTTTGCTCCAAACATGGGAAACAAAAACAACTTGCGAAATTCCACAATATTGTAAAAATCATTAACAATACCAATGGTATGAACTATCATAATCTAGAATTTTTACAAAAACTATTGTCAGCCCAGAAACCTGGGCACTGACATATTTGATTTCATTGTATATAATTCTCACATACACTTTCCACATAACATTGATTTAATATCACGTTTAATATCAGGAGCATTGATGAACACAACGCATGGTTTGCTGTTTTAACTGACAACAAAGACAAACAGAGCTACTCCATTGCACTCATCCAAGCACCCACCGCAACATAAGGAGTAATTAAAAACAACACAAATTGCGATCACTTCTGAAGATTGTGCCGGAATAACTCACCCATCAAAACCCATAGAAGAATGAGATGAAAATGAAAGAAATAAAAACAAGAATCTCATTGTTTGTATACACAAAAAAAACAACAAAGATAAAATCATACAAACAAAACTCACCGAGAGAAGAGAATAAAATGTCAAAGAAAAGAGAAAAATATTGTCCAGTTGACAAAAACTATTTTTGGAGTTAACAAAACCAATTATTGATATTGATTGACAAAAACGATTGTTGGAGTTACAATACTACACACGGAATATAACATCTTTACAATACACATTTTGCTCTTTGAATATTGTTGGATCATTCATACTACCTTTACCACCTTTTTCACGCGAGAAATATGCAAATATCCGCCATTGTACTCCTCATGGGCGGCAGAGGTGTGAACAGAGTTGAATGTCATGGTCTATGGTAGCAGAATTCCGTCAACAAACTGCCCCAAAATTCTAGGGGTCACATTCTACACTACGTTCAAGTCGTGTGGGCACGCCACTGCTATCTGCGACAAACTAAAAAGTAGGAACAAGGACCTCAAGTTGCTAGCCGGCAGCACTTTGGGTGCAGATAGAGAAACCTTGTTGACCACATGTAACGCGATAGGTTGATCTGTGGTAAGCTATGCGGCCCCAGTTTGGTCTCCGGGATACAAATTGGAAAAAATTTAAAGCTGTCAGAATGCCGCCCTGAGAACAGCAACAGGTTTCTTCCTCAAGTCTTCAGTGGACCATCTACATGAGGAGGCAAAGATTTTTCCAGTACAGCAAAATAATGACATGCTTTCGTTGCAGTACTTGCTCGGGTGTTACCGTGAGAGCCATCCCAATCACCTTCTGGTGGGAAGGCCCGACAAATTCAGGCACATCAGGAAGGATACCTACGCTCTAGAGGGAAAGGTCCAATGATACAGTAGAGAATCCCTAAATCAACAGGCATATCAAGGAGGTTTAAATAGCATTCACACAGACGCAATTGCTAAGGCCATAAGTAAATGTAGTGTGAATCAAGTCCTCCGAGTACATCCACAATCCATCGCAGCGGAGGAGCGTCAGCTGCCACTACAAACCAGACTAGTTTTGGCTCAACTACGCTCGGGACATTGCTGTCGCCTAAATTCTTTTTGGCGGATATCGATCGCGACGTGCAAGACATCTGCAAAGTATGCGGCATGGGCCCGCACGACACATTGCACTTTTTCAACTGCCTCGCCAGTAGATCTGTGATTACAGCCCATCAAAGCATCCACTTTCCTGGAACTGGAGATAGACCCAGAGCCAGGTTGAACAGAAGAACGAACACACACACATACAATAAAAACTCTGTTACAACAACAACAAATCACCGTCCTCCTGCAATCCATCCTCCTCCATTCTGGCCCAACTTCGGCCCGGATATTGCAAAGTTCTTAATTGCAATAGAGAAAGTATTGTATTAAACATATGCATTTCATGCCTTCAAGGCCCTCACGATACATCGAAATATTTGTCGGAAACCCCATAAAAAATGTTCGATCAGTATAAAATGTAAGTAGATATAACCATGTCAGTATGTATGTCTCCCCGCCCATCCGTTGAAATCAAGATACAACTCTCAATATTTAAGATAGAGCTTTAGGTATAGAAGTTTCTTTCCTAAGATGTTTGGTATTGAAAATGGGTTTTATGGGTCCGCGTTTTGACAAAGCCCCCACAGAACGGTACCTCCCGATCTACAGTATTTTGAAGGTTGTGGCCTCAATAGGCCACATTGGCCATACAGAAATGGCAGAATTTTAGTATTTAGTTTTCGTAGCGGGTATTAAATTTTCGCCAGAAATTTGTTGTAATATGTCTGTTTTCACATAGCCCCCATACAACTGCCCCTCCCAATTTTCGGCATTTTGAAGGCCTCAATATCCAACCGAAATGGCTGAAATTTGGCATTTAGTCTTCAGGGGTGTATTTAGGTTTCCGCCAGAATTTGTCGGTAAAGTACTACGTCTTTGTATAGTCCCCATAGAACTGTTCCTTCCGATTTTCGGAATTTTGATGGTTTCAGTGTCATTATCAAACCGAAATGAATGAAATTTGCCATTTATAAAACTTCCCACCTTACAATTTGTCGGTACAGGTCCACGTCTTCATATAGCCCACATAGAAGGGTATCTCCCGATTTTCGCTATTTTGAAGGTTGTGGTCACAACAACCCACCGAAATGGCTTTAATTTGGTATTGTGTGTTGCCGGAGGATAAAAAAGCTGAATTGGGAGAAATTGTAAGGTCTTTTAAAAGGTTTTGCTAGAGTTTCCTTCTGATGTGG
This sequence comes from Musca autumnalis, assembly GCF_047663935.1. Classification (NCBI taxonomy): domain Eukaryota; kingdom Metazoa; phylum Arthropoda; class Insecta; order Diptera; family Muscidae; genus Musca; species Musca autumnalis. The sequence continues at coordinate 51,004,609 of NW_027411644.1, read as the reverse complement.
ATGTCACGGAATCTCAAAAATTTTCAATATAAGCCTAAAGGGAGAGAAATAGCTTAGTACTTTCATAAACAAAAAAAAAAAAAAAACTAATTGTTCCTATTTACTTCAATACAGTTCGTGGTGGAGGATAAAAAAAAATTTCCCGGCCGAACTTATCGCCGTTCTTATTTGTTTCATTTTTAAATTATATTTTTTTCTGGAAGGAACCCTCCATTCCAGCCCAACTGTTGCTACAAAAACTGCACCAGTTTCAATTTATATGTGGGAAATACTACATATTATACTGCACAACAAAATTCAACATTTTTTCTCAATGATGGGAAAAACCGGTAAAATTATGAAAGTAGAGCTAAAAATATGAGACACGTGTGTCGGCGTTTTTAAAGTTTAACCAAGGTAGGCGGGGCCAGGGTTTCGGAGTCGAGGTAGTTTTGGATCGACACCGACTCCGAGGATAAATTCATATCGATGCCTTACTTCCTCAACCTTGTATCTTAAAAAATACAACTTTTCAGGAGTGTCAAAACGCGATTTATCTTTTGATACATCGGTTGTTGGGTAAAAGTGTAAAAGGCAATTATTAGGGAATTAAGTTCATCTATGCATATTAGTTGGAATAATATGCTAATCTTTTTTAGTTTAAGTATGAGACGCATTTATTGAGATACGAGTTTGAGGCAGTAAATCAAATCTAATCTTTGGGGCCCGTAACAGCAATAGTACATGTGATAACGACAAACGCTCAGACAAGTATATCCTCTTTTTGGTCTTTTATAACGCTGCATTGTCAGAATATGGTTATTTTGTTTGTGATACCTCAACCATACACACAATCAGTGACGTCATAAATGTCATCATTCCACTTTTATGGACAACTTACCACCATAAAGACTGCCTGCTTTTATGGTAACTATTGCATAGGCATTGGGAACCACCGTTATGCAGTTGGAAGCACGTCCGCCTTTCACTCAGATGGTCTGCGGTTCAATCCCTGAGCAGAACATCAAAATTTTCGGCTGTGGCAAAAGTATTTCAGCCATGAATAAGAAGCAGCCATGCGATAAGAAGCAGGTTCAACATTATTGAGCCAATATTAATTGGATTGCACTTCGGGGGTATTGTGCAAACATATGTACATTAGGGTTATGACTTTTTTACAACCTCATATCCCTGTATCATAGCGTGATGAGTTTTGTCATATGATTACATAAAATCTTAATTATAAGGTGATTCGATGAAAAAACCTCACGCACAAAATGATTTTAAACTTTGAATTTATCAAAATTATGGGCAATTTTGTGAAGTCACTGTAAGCAGATATACATTTGAAAATAAACTTTAGAGCCACATGAGATAATAAAACTGACATCACATTTATTTCTCACTAATTTTCTTCAATTCTAAGAATCGTGAAAATGTCGTAAACGCTTTTATTCAAAGATATAATTTTTTATCAAAAAACAAAAAATTTAAAATTTTTTCAAAGTGGTTTGTGCATGACCTTTTTCAATATTTGAATGGAATAAGCGTTATTTTAGTTAAGCGTTATTATTATAGTTAAATTATTTTTGAAAAAAAATTTTAGTTCATGCATTTTTTAAAAAATATTTTTTTTTAAATCGATTTGTGCGTGAACTTTTTTATATTTCAGTGGAATAAACGATAGCGTAGTGATTAACAGGCAAAAGTTCATTCATCCCTGCTACAGGAAATCATTTTTGAGAAAAAATGTCAAAAAGTCATAACCCTAATATACATATGTATGTATTCCACATTTATCCGTCCACTCAATGCCAAATAGTACTTATTTTAGTACCATTTAGTACTTTTCGTTTATATTTTTACACAATTCCAAATCACTTCCTTATAAAAAAAAATCTCAAGATTCTTAAGATTTAAATAAAATCTTAAGATTTAAATACTTGTAGTAAACTTATTGTTCTAATTTCCAAAACCCTTGAATACAACTATCTTGTACTCCTCCCGTGTCCCAATTTTCCGCCCAGAATTCTAGCTCTACCCGTTCGCCTAATACTAAAGGTACAATTTGTGTGCATTTAAGTACTTTTCTCTAACGAACACACCTACACTTTAATAGGAACCCTCACTCAGAATTTGAAGATTCTATATTTAGCCTTTTCGCCTCGACGTTGATTACCAGTAAGTCACACAAATTGTACAAATTTTAGTACATTTTAGTATTTTTCGTAACCTTTCTCCTACGTCAGCCAAGATGACAACCTACGCCCCAAGACTAACCCTCACCCAAAATTTCAAGATGCTGGCTTCCGCCGTTTTGACTGGGAATTGATTTTCAGTCAGACATCATTGCTCAGGTATTAAGATACGAGTTTGAGGCAGTTATGAAAATAGGAGTGAATGAGATACGAGAATATATTTTTTTAACATTTAGAGAACCGCGACAACATATTGAGATAATAAGTGGTTGCAGTAATAAAATTCAAAAGTAGCAATCGTATGATATAAAAAAGTCAAAATCGCATTTTTTTAAGATACGAGGTTGAAGAAGTGAAATTAAACTAAAATTAATAAAATTTGCACAAATGTTTAACTTTTTCCTATATTTGGCTAATTTGTTGCCTTTCCCTAACGTATTCTTTAGAAGGGGTATTAGTACTCAACAATGGAACATAAATATGAAGTAACATTCATATCTACATATATTATTTCTACCGAATCGTACATTCAAAAAGGGCAACAAAATACAATTTAGAAAGTTTTTGTCTGTTTAGGCGTTTTTTTTTTTTCTTAGCACGAGTAAATTTTGGAAGGAACTCTTGCCCGTGAGAAAATCTTTAAGCTTTCAAAATATGTAATAATGAAGGGCAATACAAACCATAAAAACTGAATGCGGTACAAATTATAAGCAATTCATGAAAAACCAACATTTTAGAATGCTTCGAGAGCCTAAAAAAGCCATTTTCATGGATTTTATCCAAAAAAAAACTACGAAACTTTTTTAGATTTTCTTCATCTGAAAGAACATAACAAAATCGGCTTTCTGAATTTTAATTTGAAAAATACCCCGAAGTTTTGTGGCCGTACACGAAAACCCTCTTTTGCGGGCCAACTAGAAAACTAAACCGATTGCCATATATGTTTGTGGACTTATCAATAACACCAAAATCTAGTCTTTCATCGATCGATTTTGTAAAAAATATTAGATTTTACGGAAATTAGGGACAGAAAAAGTCAAAATATTAATGTTTGGCTTAAAAAACTGACGTTTTTGTCCTAAAACGGGTCAACAAAATATGACAAATAAAATCGATCGATGAATTTCTAGATTCTGATGTTCTTTCTAAACTTTTATAGAATCATCTTATAATTAAGACTTTTGAATAAACTCAAATGAACTCCGACTTTAACCCTAAAACGTGTTTTTCATTTTTAGAGATTCCTGGCTATTAGATACGATTTACAGATTTGGTGTATTCTGAGATATATAGTAAAATTTTATGACGAACAATTTTGTAGAATTTTTTGATTTGATATGATCACATTTTAAAGGATTTTTTGAATGATTTTCGAAAAAAGGACCAAAAAGACCCCTTTGTTGAACCGCATGAGGGTTCAAATTTGGAAGAAATGTATTTCCCACATACTCTTCAGTAAGGTTGCAAAGACACTATATACCTAAAATGCAAGGATTCCAAGATATCTTAACTCGAATATTTCGAAAAACTACTTTGGTTACTTCCCGATATAAACTTTAAAAACGCCGATACACGTGTCTCATATTTTTAGCTCTACTTTTACAATCTGTTCACTTTTCCTTGTAATTTTTGTTGTGGGTGTTGCACAGTGTTATTTAACATAATTTAACATGGATGTAGGGTACCTTTACCCATCTACATATTTGTTCAAATTAAACTTATTATTGTTTCAACACACAGTGTCATATTTGCTCTACGATTAAGAATATCCTTTAGAACCAAGAAGAGGCTGGGATTTGTGATGTTTGCCTGCAAAATCGTTGATATGATTATACAATTTTTATTGATATTCCACCCTAATTTGGAGTGGTGTTTGTTTGTCGCACACACCCAGCTTGACCACCAAACAACCACATGATGTCATTAAAATCACTCAACCCATCCACTTATTAACTATAAACTTCTCAATGACATTTTTTCTGTAACAGTTAAATTTCATATTATACCCCTTTTGTGTTTAAAAGTATGTGTGTGTTTGTGTAACAATCACAGCATACATACTCATCACAATCCATCTAATGATTCCATTATATATTCAGTTTCAAAAGTCCATTCATATTGACTTTTGATGACAATCCTTTTGTGTTCATGAGTTCATATTGAAGTTACAAATTTTAATAAGATTTCTTTTTTTGCATTGATACAGATTTGTTTGTTGTATGGGCTTTGTCAATGAGAGAAGGAAGAAGAAGAGGCTCGTTGAATGAGGATTACGATGCGGTAACTTTTAAAGTCATATCGAATATCATTAATATTTAAAGCGTTTTTATTCTCTCCTTCAAGTACTTTAATGGATTTTAGTTCAGATTTTATTTAAAAATGTCACATAAGTTTTTAAGAGCATGATTTTTGCGTTAATGCATATTTAATTGTTACTTTCAATTATAATGAAAATTTTTAATTTATATTTTGTGGAATATTCAATCAATTGTGACTTTGGAAACTTTCTGGGATATGAAGGACATATTCCATCCACTTGGTGATAATTCACAACAGTGTTGAGAAAGTTCATCCCTAATATACCACATATAATTATTATAATCGTGACATTGATATTTATTATTATGTTTTAATAAACCACAAATCAGCTGCCAAATATACCACAAATAACGTGTTAACATTTTCCCATTATAGATTACAGCAAATTGTTTCAAACTTTTGAAAAAGTTAGCCTCCAGCTAAATTCATTTTGAACTCTATTTGTCGATGACAAATTATCGCAAACTATCGTAGAGACAGACAATGACATCTACAATTATTGGCACAAAGTACAACTAAAATTCGATTGGTTGAATGAGCCTAACTGACATCATGGCTGATGGCTAAATCGATGATAAGTAACTAAACAAAACACAAAAAAAAAACTTTTGGAAAAAGTCATGGCATTGTCAATTGTTTGTCAAAAAGCCATTGATAGCGGCGGATTGGTTTGGTAATACAATACATTACAGAGGCAAAATTCTGCCATCTCATCTCCAGGCATATGAAGCATCATTGTGACCATCCAATGGCACAAAAAAGAAGTAACTCAAAATCCAATTGTCATTGTCAAAAGCTAGGCAAAAAACAACAACCAACAGTCGGGAATACTTTATTTGGAATGCAACGTTACTCTCCAGTGGCTGTGTAAAATACATACATATGTATTTACAGTGCTGCTCATAATATTCGCAACTGCTATTCTTTCTTTGGATTTTACATATTGTAGTTTTCAAAATTAAAAAAAAAAATATTTTATACCCTCCACCATAGTAAGGAGGGTATATTAAGTTTGTTTTTCAGTTTGTAACGCATTGAAATAATCATTTGCGACCCTATAAAATATATATCACAAATGTTGTCAAATATTTCATATTCCATTTCAAAAAAAATGTTAAATTTTTGTTTCGCGCTACATCAAAGATTTTTGGTACATAGGTTAAGAAACAAATTTCCAGTACGAATCCGCTCTCGAGCCAGTTTTTTGTTGATGCGGACAAAAGTTATGGCGGTTTTATTTTCGTTTTAAAGAACAAATTATTATAAAAACGCTAATTATTTTACCGCGAGCAATTGCTACTAAAAAGTTATCTGGAAGTGGCTTAAGTTAGTAGATTGCATAATATTTGTTAAATGTTACTCAGTACTCGCGAAATGTATAATAAATTGATAAATTATTGAATGTAAGTCAACATTTTTCAAAATAAAGGTCCATTTACCCGCTATAAAATTACGAAAAAATTCGTATGGAAGCAAAACTTCACGGCGAATCAAACGAGACTATAATCATACAGATTGGTATTATAGTTTCGATGTCACAGCCAAAATAAACACATATTTTGGTTAAAAAAATAATTTTTTTTGAAAAAATATTTTTTCACTTTCATTATGTAGTATAAAATTTTGGAAAAATCTACAGGAATACTTCCTTCATTTTGCTTAAATCTCCCATTAAAATATATGGATGTTTCTTTATAGACATTCATATAAAAGCTTTCCTATTGAAGAAGATAATTGGGTTGCTGAGGATATATCTCAAGGCTTTTGAAATGGAAATAGAGGTCACATAACCCATTTTAATTTATATGCATTTTAAAATACGTGTAAATTGCGTAAATATCAAAATCATCTTGTCCGCATGTGATTTTCATGTACAGCAAGACCATATCTTTTAATTTGTATATATTTTTCGAAATTTAATTTGGAGGCTAAGATGTAGCATCGGCTGCATCTTATATACCATATACCATGCCTACTTTTTTTTAATATGTTATATCTTGAAAACTGATGATCACGCCCACTCTTTTCAAAACATTATTTTTTCAAAACTACTGAACCTAATATTCAGAAAATGTTCAGGAATGTCCCGTGGTCCAAAATGCTATTTATTTGTAGACGAATTTCGGGGCCTATTATTTTATAATCACTATATTTGTTAAACTTATGAGTGCATCGGGTTGCAAATTAGTTTTCGAGACAACGGTGGTTGTGCCCCCGATCAAGAAAAACTATATATTTACAAATTTACTTGAATGGTGAGGACCAACGGTCCATCAGCCATGAAAAGCTAAAACATATAAGTCTCAATAAGCGGGAGAATTCGATTTAACCATTTTTTTAACTTTTATAATTAGATCGCTTTAGGATAAAGACAGGGACATGGACGATAATAAATCCTAAAAATCATAAATTGGCGAAAAAATCCGACAAAGTCCGTAAGAGAAAAGAAAGGCTACAGACAAAAAATCCTTCTCGGTTTGACAATGGAGCGAAGAAGTGAGGTAGAAAATACCTGTTTTTGAATTGTCAAGCATAAAGTCAATAAAAACTTGTCATTAAAACTCATTACGACGGGCCAGCAACGCGGACCGGGGTCTGCTAGTGTTTTAGTAAAATATGAAAGATTTTATGTAATATTCAATATTTTCTTATTCTTAATGTCTACCTAATTTGTTTTTCCGCCAGACAATTTTGGCCGAGCAAAAACTATCAACATATTTGGATACGTTGATTTTGACATTTCTGATTGAGTTTTTGAACAAATTTGTATAGGAAAGGAACTTATGTTGTAACAAGTAAAAAAGTATCAGTCGGCTTTGCCGACAGAGATATACCCTCAGCCTCAGGGCAACAACGAACAGCATCGGCATACATTTCCAAAGGATCTTCTAACAGACCTAAAACTGTACTTAAACACAAATGTTGAACTTTTGTGGAGGAGGTTCCCTAAGGTACCTCCATTTTACAAGTTAAACTAAATTTGGACAAAATATTAGGATATCCAAAGTTTGGACCAAATTTGTTCAAGAGATATCGTGCATACCATGTTAATAGCATTTTTTTAAATATTCGGGGGAACTACCGGAAATTGTGGGCCGGTATTGCCTATCTTTGAACTGAAAGTTTGACAAAATATCAGGAAGGCCAAATTTTGGACCAAATCAGTTAGTTCGAGAGTTATCGTACTCTCCAGCCACTAGGTATGGTGGCATAGGGTTTTTTACACCTTTCGGGCTGTTTTCTCAAGAAGTATGGACTTGCCCCTGAAAAAAACTTTTACCGTCGTAATTGAGACAGCGAATGCAAATTGCTTCAAAAAAATCAAAGTGATTTGAGAGCAAGTCTTAAAGTGAACTTATCCGTACTTTTGTGTGATACGTACCCGAAGGAGTGGACAAACATAATCCATATTCGAACCTGATCTATATCTGGTAGACATATTAGGATGTGTAAAGTATGGTCTAAATCGGTCACTCATTTCAAGAGTTATCGTACGATCAATTCGTCCGAACATTTTTGAACTTTTGTGGGGGAAGTAAACTAAGTTTGCACAAAATATTACGAAGGCCACATTTTGGACCGAATCTGCAGATCCGTTTGAGAGTTGTCTTGCACTCCAACCACTGCACACGGTGTCATAGGGGGTTTTTGCATCTTTCAGGCTATTTTCTCAGGAAGTATGGACTTGCCCTTAATGAGACATGTACCGTCGTAAGCGGGGCAGTGAATACAAGTTGCTACAACAAAAATCAAAGAGATTCGAGAACAGGTCCTAAACTGAACTTTTCCGAAATTGTGTGTGGGAGGTACATGAAGGAGTGGACCGATTGAGTCCATACTAGAACCTCATATAAGTCTGGTAGAAACTTCACGATGTGCAAAGTATGCACAAAATCGGTTACTCCCTTCAAGAGTTATAATGCGCACAAATTTTCCGAAAATTTCCGAACTTTTGTGGGGGAGGTACCGCAAGGAGTGGACCGATATATCCCATCTTCGGGCTTAAACTAACCTTGGACAAAATATTACGAAAGCCAAATTTTGGACCAAATCGGTTCTCCAGTTCGAGAGTTATCGTGCGTACCAGCCAGCCAGACAGACGGACGGACATTGTTAAATCGACTCCAAATTGTCTGAAACACATTTCGTCCAAGCATAATTGGGGTCTAAAACCATTATTTCGATGAGGCACATTTTGTCCGTAGGAAAGTGTATATACCCCACGGTGCTCTTGAATCAAATTTAAATGGAAGGTGCTTACACCTGGGAAGTGTTTTGCGGATTCTAAAACTACTCGTAAAATGTTCATAGACGAGAAAAATCAAAAAACAAAAAAAATCGCCGGAGAGCTTTTTAAATAAATCGCGATTCAAGTTGACATTTTTAAGGGTTTTATTAAAATGGGACTAAAGAAAATGTTGTGGCTATTAAAATTCTCTACAATATTGATTTTTATGATATCTTCATAGTTTTTACCGTTATTAAGATATAGAAGTTCAAATTAGGACAATGGATTGACTGTATCGCCTCCTTATAAAACAATGTCATAACTGCAATTTCCAAACTTAAACTTATATAACTCAAAAACGGTACAACCTAGGAAAAAATTACGAAAGCCAATCCTGTAGAGAATTTTTACAGCAACAACATATTCTTTAGTCCCATTTCGAAAGGATTTGCAGTTTTCAAGCTAAATCCTGAAGACCTATGAAAAAAATTTGAAAGTTTGATCTGAACCTTTATACCTAAAAATGGTAAATTCTAGGAAAATACCAATCAGGCTATCTCGTACAGAATTTTCACTGCTCCAACATTTTCTTTAGTCCCATTTCAATAGGTCTTTGGTTTCAAAACCCAAAAAAATCTAAAAATGGTAACTTTGATCGCGATTTATTAAAAAATCCATACAGCGATCTTTTCTTGTTTTTGGATTTTTCTCATCTATAAACATAGCTGTTTTAGAATCCGCAAAAACTTCCCTGGTGTAAGCGGTTTTCATTTAAAGTTAGTTAAGGTGTACTCTGTATAACTTTTTTTTATAAGGAGGCAATACAGTCAATCCATTGTCCTAATTTGAACTTCTATATCTCAATAACTGTAAAAACTACGAAGATATCATAAAAGCCAATCTTGTAGAGAATTTTCATAGCTACAATATTTTCCTTAGTCCCATTTCAATAGCACTTGCGGTTTCCATGCAAAATTGTGAAAACCTAAAAAACCCTTAAAAATGCCAACTTGAATCGCGGTTTATTAAAAAGGCGCTTGTGCGATTTTTTTAGTGTTTTGATTTTTCTCATCTATGTACATTGTGGTTTCAGAATCCGCAAAAACTTTCCAGGTGTAAGCACCTTCCATTTAAATTTGATTCAAGAACACCGTGACCCTCGTTAGCATAAATGCTAAGGGTATAATAAAAAGGCTGGGTTATAAAAAATTTTCTCACCTCGTGAAAACTATTTTCGTTTATATCTGCGTATATTTAAGTTTTTTAGTCCAGATTTATTGCTGTGCCGGAATAATAATTAATAACCTAAGAATCTGCTATGAAATCGACGTTTAACGGCAATAAACTTAATTTAGAACACTTTGTGATGATTTTCCTTATTTAATTTGACGATTTTCGTCAAAAAATTACTTGCATATTTTGCATAGTTTTTGCATATTTTGTGCATATGCAAAATATGCAAAAAATAAAAAATATGACCCCGTCATTGCATTCAGTTTTCTTCAAAACGAATTTTGGTCCAATCAGAATTTTCGTATCTTTTTTATTAATAAAAAATATGCAAAATCCGATGTCTACTTATAAGTATTGAACAGCACTGTGTAGATGCACATACAATTTACATTTGGCCCCTTTGTAAGGTTTGATGTCGGATGGAGTGAAAGGCTGAAGAGAAGCCACATCCATTTCATTCATTTGTTTCGCAATGACTGTTGATTTGGATGAAAGAAGTCGTTCATTCTTCATTTTCTTTTTTGGTGTCTCTTATTTCGGTTGGTATTCGACTTCATGGACAATCGACTCTTCGATTTAATGGAAAAACGTTTTTTGTTTCACTTGCAGTCTCTTTTTATTTTCTTTCTATTATAACAACAATATTTCTATTTCGTTCATTCATTTCAACGATGACGATGGAGGAAAAAATGCGACATTTTCAAAAAGCATCAAAATAAAATATTCGCTATTTGGAATTGAATGAATTTGTATGAGATAATACAACGATATATGTGATATATGTTAGCATAGAAAAGGGAAATATTTTAGAGAGTGACAGGAGAGTCGCTTTGAACCTTTAAAATATTCCTGATAGCCCAGAGAAAGCAATGAGAGCATCCCAAGTCTACATTTAGCGATAAATTGTACATGCCTGAAATACATAGGAAAGAACCAACAATACACGAATTCTATCAACCAAAACGTACCCTTTGTTCACACAACCGAATAAAACAATCGATTGCAATAACATGCACAGATTATTTGGATTTTATGCTGTGATATGTTACTTTTGTGCTCATAAAAAACGAAATACATGTAGAAACTGATTTTCGATGGTAAATAAAAAATCAACCGCTTTCTATTATCATTTGACTTTTTTAATTAAAAGTGTTTCCCACCACATAAGCTACGACTAGGATTCGTCATAGCCAAAAATGTATTGACTAAATTTTCATTTCGTTTTTGTTGTTCTTTATTTTCTTTTCAGTCTATCCATCTATCTAGCCGCATATTGGTAGGTAGATATCTATTTGTTTTCGCTTTACATTTGCAAAAAATAGAAGATAACGAATAACAAAATCGAATAGTATCGAAAAAACTGTGCTTTCTTTGTGCCACAGGAAATTACATTTCGTTTACAATTGTATCGAATTTTTCACTGGATCATGTCCGTTAGGAGGAAAGTGTGCAGAATTATGAGGAAATGTTATCGTCAATCGAAAATTTCGAGGGTTGTAGGTTTGTGTTTTAAATTAATTTGAAGCAAAGCCAAATATGTACTGAGGAATTGAAAAACAAACACTAGATTACATATTCTTTAATCAGAGTTTTGAGGTTATGGGAATGTTGGAAGCAGCAAAACACCCGCGTATAAGATATTAATGTTCAAAATCTTTATGGGAAAGAACTAAAGTTATTCTTTCGCATTTGCCTATTTCTCATTATACCCTAAGCCTTTAATCTAACGAGGTTATGTATACTAGGGCGGCCCAAAAACGACAAAAACAATTTTAAAAGGCCTACCCTCTAAATTTTTCCATTTGATCCAAAAGCCATATATACGAAATATTATGGGATCAGAGGTGAATTTTCACCAAAAATTTTCTTAAAGCTGCATTTATGGTCCAAAAGATAAAAAAATTTACCAGCCGGTCCGCCACATGATGTTCTTACCCGACTTACTTCTTCACATGTGTAATTTGACACTTAAATATATTACGATTTATCAAGAATGGTTATTCCTATTGAAAAGTCATAAAGATCATTCTTGTAGACTATTTTTGCCTACAACTTTTACTTTAGTCGATTTCTGATTGATCTCATCGTTTTTGAAAAAAAAAATCAAAGAAAGTGGAAAAGACCTCCAAAAATGACTTTTGACCTTAAATAACTTCGTTTGTATACGTGGTATCGATGGGGAATTTTAGGACGTTATTTCTAATGGCAAACCCTAGCATTCAATCAAAATTCGGCTTTTTGGGAATTTTGGCTATTTTCCTGCTTTTGTCCTCGACAAAACTGTACATGTGGCGACTCTTGAGTAACTTGTACGGTCAATTCTCAGTGGTACAGCAAAATTTGTTTGCCTGAAGTCTTCGAAGAAATTCGAAAAACGAACAAGAAAAAACGAGTCATTGTGCACCATGACCATGAGTGAGTTCTCATATATCGATTCAAACCAGTGCCTTTTCGACCGGAAAAACGTGGAATTTATAGGTATGGATGTACTATACCTGACTTGGCACCTACTGACTTCATTTTAGACCCGCACATCAAGAAAAAAGGCGTTGCCAACGATTTTCGCCTCCTGAAAATGCTGTGGAAGCGTTCAAAACCATGCTTTGGAGGTTTCTCAACCGGAGTGGTAAAAGTGCTTCGACAGTAGGTTTAAGCGCTTGCTTAAGTCAGGGGTGCCACTGGAATGCACACCCGCCTTGCACGCTAAAGGCCGTGGTTTCGATACCCCGGCGAAGCAACATCGAAAATTTCAACGGTGGCAAAATATCCCTCAGTAATGTTTGGCGGCATTTCCTGAGTATTTCAGCCATGTAAAACTTCTCTACAACTGATGTCCGCCGTTCGGACTCGGCAGAAAACAGTAGGTTCCTTATAATTGAGCTAATATCAATCGGGATGCACTCATTTATATGAGAGAAGTCTCCCTTGTCCCGTATGGGATGTTTGTGGAACAATTATATTATTAAGTCAGAGACTTTTCTAGTAGCCCTCGTATTCTTTCAAATTTGTCTATTGCCCACGGAAGTCTTATTACACCCTAAGCCTTTAGGCTAACGAGGCAATAAGCGCTTTTATACGATCAAAAATCTACCTAATCGAAATAGCGGTCTTAGGCACCAAGTCTATTTAAAAGACAATCCGGAGTCGAGTTAGCCGTCCATCTGCAGGGCTGACTGGTGCGCAAAATTACTCACGGATCTACCCAATTTGGACTATATAGGCCCACTACATCAAATACTTCCCACACGAAAATTCGACATTTTCAGCAACAGTGAATTTTAAGGACATGTCTCGGATCACGGACGTAACTACAATGTTCATAGATGAGAAAAATCATAAAACCAAAAAAAAAAAATCGCCAGAGCGCTTTTTAAATAAATCGCGATTCAAGTTATCGAAATGGGATTAGAGAAAATGTTGTAGCATTGAAAATTTTGTACAAGATTGACTCTTGTGACACTCTCGTAGGTTTTACCATTTTTAAGATACAGAAGTTCAAATTGTATCAAATCCCTCCATAATTTTTTTCCTAGTTTTTAATTTTTCTCATCTATGAACATTGGTGTTAAAGAATCCGCGAAAACTTCCCAGGTGTAAACGGTTTTCTTATAAAACTAGTTAAGGAGCATTGTGCATGAAATTCTTTTATAAGGAGGCGATGCAGTCTGTGCATTTTCCCTTTTGAACTTCTACATCTTAAAAATGGTAATACATACGACAATGTCATCAAAGTCAATCTTGTAGAGATTGTTCACTGCTACAACATTTTCCCTAAACCCATTTCGATATGACTTGCGGTTTCCAAGCAAATTCGTGAAAACCTAAAAAACCCCTAAAAATTTCATCTTGAATGGCGAGTTATTTAAAAAGCGCTCCGGCGATTTTTTTGTTTTTTTTTTTTTGATTTTTCTGATCTATGAACATTGTAGTATCAGAATCCGCATAAACTTCCCAGGTATAAACAACTTCCATTTAAATTTGATTCAAGAGCACCGTGTCCCGTTATATATTTTTTAATTTTCATTCAATAAAACCCAAAATTTGCACTGGAAATAAATAGCACATTCTTTAAGAACTTGAGTACCAATGTAAATTTTGAATTCTACTGTTACGAATCTTTAAAAGTGGAACGAATAAAATCCATTTGAAGTTTAAAACGCTAAAATTGGTCAAACTATTGATTTTACTAGGGAAATAACACATTTGGAAGGCTGTGACCTTTAATTGGCTATAATACGTTAAAAAATGTTCCTATGTTGGTAGTTTCTTCTTAGTTTTATAAAAAAATAATAAAAACGAAAGATAGAAGATAGATGGTGCCAAATAAACGTGAACTTCTCCTGAAATTTGGGCACATTTCTTTGTGAAACTACAAATTCCTATGACTCTTATTCCATAATAAGGGTCAATGCATTGACACTACAATGTTGTCATTAAGATAAGTTTATCATTAAAATATCATTGGTATGTTATTGCTCTGGGTTTGACGCAACATACTATAAGGAAAAAACCAGATCCTCCCTATACACAGCAAGAAAATAGGTTGGATTTCTGAGGCAATTATAATGTATATTAGGTCGATCAAACAAAACTTTTTTTGGAACTCATACCCCCTAAATTTTTCCATTTGATCAAAAATCGTATATGTATATAAAATTTTATGGAGATCGTTTAACGTTAACCCGTGTCTACTTATTGATCTTTGTTTACATAGTACATAATATGTATGTGGCCAAGTGAATTTTCACGAAAATTCTCTAAAGGTACAAAAGTATATATGGTCTGAAAGAGGAGACTCTCGGGCATCTATCTGTGAAAACAAAACTTTGTTCCATGTAGTTCCACAAAAGCTCTAGTCCACTAAATTTGGAATTTCATAAAATTTAGTACCTGAGGAAAATAAAATAGCTCATCTTGTGTAAACGCTACGGTAATTTACTAAAACGATTTTTCAAGACCACAATCCCAACTACCTTCAAAAAAAAACAAAAAAAAAAAAAACAATGAACACAATATCTGTTATAGTTTCCAAGAAATAGCTACGTCTTTTTCCAAAAATGTGCAAAAATTACGTATTTCCCAAAAATGGGAACAATGTTTGTCTTTAGGGGCAGACCAAGCCCACACCTTCCAATATTTTGACCTAATTTTTGGTTACCTTACGAGTAGTTTCAATATGTTTACCATCGAATCCCATATAGAACTTGAATATCTTTGACAAAACAAAATTTTGATTCATTGTTGTGGCTAAAAACGAATCCAAAAAAAAATGTGAATCTCGGATCTGCTTTTGATATAGCTCCACTACGCTTATTTGGCCCATTTTGGGTATTACACTGTGCAACATTTTTAAGGTGATCTTGTGCAAACAACTCGAACTGAAGATTTTTTGAAAGTACAGACCCAAATGACAGGAAACCCTAGTTGGGTTTTGTTGTGTCAGATCCAGCTCGGATTTTATGGCCCCATCTAAACATGGTTAAATTTTGAGTTTTTAAAGACATTCGGGGCTATATCTCTGAAACCAATGCGAATCTTGTTCTGGCCTCTGAAGCAAATTTGTAGATAAGAACAAGAATAAAATATTTGGAGAAGTAATGAACTCGAAAAACTACATTTATTGCCTAAAATTTCAAAATGTATGCAAAAATTCCACAATTTTTATACATTTCGCACCGTATCTCCAAAACCGTTAATTTTTATACCCTACACCACTATGTGGGGAGGGTATTATAAGTTGGTTTTGGCCAAAAAGTTTGTAACGCATCGAAATAATGGTCGTAGACTCATACTTATATATATCAAAATGAATGTTTCGACGAGCTGAGTCGATCTGGCTATGTGTGTCCGTCCGTCAGTCCGTCCGTCCGTCTGTCCGTCTGTCCATCTAAACCTTGTAATCACGCTACAGGTCGCAATTTTGATCGGATCGTCACGAAATTTTGGGTGTTGATGGGGGTACCGGAGGGGAAGAAGCCTATTGATTTTGGTTATGGTCGGATAATATTTAGGGGTCGGAATGGGCAAAAAACTTATGTGGATAAAAATACAACGTTTTTTTTTTTTTTTGGGTGTTGATGGGGGTACCGGAGGGGAAGAAGCCTATTGATTTTGGTGATGGTCGGATAATATTTAGGGGTCGG
Organism: Musca autumnalis; assembly: GCF_047663935.1. Lineage (NCBI taxonomy): Eukaryota > Metazoa > Arthropoda > Insecta > Diptera > Muscidae > Musca > Musca autumnalis. The sequence continues at coordinate 50,988,509 of NW_027411644.1, read as the reverse complement.
AATGGGCAAAAAACTTATGTGGATAAAAAGACAACGTTTTTTTCCAAAGCGAATATCTCAGCTTCTATATGGGGTATACCAAAAGCAAAACCTGACAATGAAAGTAGAAAATATCACCTTTCTAATGATGTAAAGTAGGTTCTTGTAGGTGATCAAACAACGAAGATATCACAATAGTCGCAAATAAACCCCAAATTTTCATGTTTGTGATTTTAGTTATAATGACGAATATCACAGCTTTGGCTGGGGACTTTCCAAAAGCAAAGCCTGACTATGAAAGTAGAAGATTCCACCTTTACAATGATTTAAACTAGGTCGGCGTAGGTGACCAAATAGCGGAGATATCACAATAGTCGGTAATTCATCCCATTTTTCCATTTTTTTGGAAATCACGCTACAGGCCGCAATTTTGATCGGATCGTCACGAAATTTCGAGAGTTAATGAGGGTCTCACAGAGGAAGAAGCCTATTGATTTTGATGATGGTCGGATAATATTTAGGGGTCGGAATGAGCAAAAACTTTATTTGGAGAAAAAGTCAACATTTTATTCCAAAGCAAATATCTCAGCATCTATAAGGGGTCTACAAAAAGCAAAACCTGGCAATGAAAGTATAAAATATCACCTTTACAACAATGTAACGTAGGTTGTCGTAGGTGGTCTAACAACGAAGATATCGCAATAGTCGCTAATAAAACCCAACTTCTCATGTTTGCGATTTTAATAATAATTACGGATATTACACCTTTGGTTGGGGACCTTCTAAATGCAAAGCCTGACTAAGAATGTAGAAAATCCCATCTTTGAAATTATGCAAAGTAGGTTGGCGTAGGTAGTCAAATAATAGAGATATCGCAATAGTCGTTAGTGATCCCTTTTTTCCACTTTTTCTGCAATCACACTACAGGTCGGAATTTTAATCGGATCATCACGATCACAGAGATAGAAGCCTATTGATGTTGGCGATGTCAAATATAAAATTAAATATTAATTATTTTGGTTCAGTTCGCCTTAAGTCATTTGGTATAAAAGCCAGATAGATGAAAACTTTCGTATATCCGTAAAAGAAATGTATTCGAGTGAAAAGATTATTCACAGAGTTAGTGGTGTAGGGTATCACATAGTCGGCCCCGTACCGACTATAGCCTTTTCTCACTTGTTTCTGAATATTTTCTTTTGGAAAAATATTCCCTGGAATATAACACACAATTCTTCTGAACATGTCATTGTTGTAAAATGCCGTTGTTTTCAGTACATTTTTCAACGACGATTTAATAAAAATGTCAGTAATGTAGTGAAATCCGAAATGAGAGAATAAACTGTTGGTGTGAACTGTGTTTGAAATACGTGCTGTAAAAGATATGATACAAACTACCGCTGAAACAATATGAAGTAAGCATTTTAGAGTTTCAGAATGTTCTAAAAAATTGTTGAGAACTTTATTTGGAAGATTTTTTTACTTGGTTCAACTCCCAATAGTTTAGCCGATATTGACCAGAATTTCAGCAATTATGTAAAATTTTTTTTATTTTATAGATTTTGATGCTCTAGATGGAGTTTTTCTTATGTGGTTTTTTCAAAAGATAATTTCTACTAGTTTAGGGCTACAATATTCCTAAAGACAGCAAGGCCAAATTCCTATTCGTTTCTGAGATAAAGGCCTGATAAATGCAAAAAAGTGTAGATTTAGCCTGGTTTAGATGAGGCCATAAAATCCGAACTGGATCTGACAGGAGAAAACCCTACTAGGGTTTTTGTAGTCTAAATATGTACTTTAAAAAATGCATACTAGAAGTTGTTTGCATTTTCAGTGTTGCATAGTGTTATGGGCCTTATATAACAAAACAAAACATTGTTTCACAACATCCCATACGGGACAAGGGAGACTTCTCTCATATCAATGAGTGCACCCCGATTCATATTTAGCTCAATGATATGAGACCTACTGTTTATCGCCGAGTCCGAACGGCGTGTCTTCCCAGCAAACCAATCGTACCGACATCGTAACGAAATCGGAACAAAATTAGGACGATATGTCCGATTTCGGATCAGAAATCGTAACTATATCTTAACGAAAGTTGTATGAAGTGGTTGACATAATTTCGGAACGAAATGTCGGAGCGAAATCGGATCGATTTCGATCAGAATTCGGAACGAAATCGGAAGAAAATCCTTGGGAAATTCGGAATTCCAATTTTTTCCTCCGAATTTTCGTACAGATTTCTGAACGATTTTGGAATATTGTCGTATGAATAGCGAAGGAAAAAATTTTTCTCTGACGCCTCTTTTTTATTGATAACTTTTTCTTTTTTTATTGGAAGATTGTAATTTCAAACGTATTTAATAACTTTCACTGTTATCATTTTGTAGATATAGTAGAACAATGTAAACCTTGTGTACGAATATGTTTAGTCTATCAGCACTAGCTTGGATTATTATATGTTGCATTTATATTTAAAATATTTAAAAATTTTATATGCGAATTTCATAACCAACCATTTTGTTTTTCGACATTAAACTAAAATGTTGCTTGTTAGATTTATGCAAAAGGTGGTTGCTGTGTGAAGGGAAATTGGTTTGCGACATATCGATCCGAACTCGTACCGAAATCGGAAGAAAAACATTAGCATATTCGAGGGGAAATTTACTTCCGACATTTTCTCCTAAATCGGAACGAAATCTGAACGAATTCCCCTTCGAAAAATCGTTTAGAAATCGGAACGAAATCTGAACGATTTTGCTTCCGAAATGGTTCCGATGTGTCGGACATCAGACATTTGGTTTGCTGGGTTAAGACACCACTTGTGGAGAAGTTTTTCAAGGCTGAAATACTCAGGAAATGTCGCCAACATTACTGAGTGGCATTTTGCCACCGTTGAAAACTGTTTGATGTTGCCTGGCAGGGGAATCGAACGCCCGAGCTTCTGCGTGCAAGGCGGGCGTGCACGCACCACGGTGGACCTTATATAGCTATATCAAAATCCGATTCGATTTTTACAAATGTGTGTAGGATTAGTTTTTTTTATGCCTTGATCATACTGACGGTAATTCGCTCTCTATTCGTTGTTCGAGCCCAAATTATGTATTAGTTACTTCATTTTCCATACAAAATTCTGAGAGCAAAGAACGATTTCTGTACATTGTCCCATCTCTAACAAATGAGAGAATTTATCGAAATAAATTAATTGTGACAGAAAAAATACAAAATTTAAAAATTTATTAAAAACCCCAACATTTTTAGAAAAACTGCAAAACATGATTCTAAAGTAAACGAAATGCTGGTATGAACACGGCATTAGTCACAACAATGAACTGGTAAAGTTTTTTCATAACGAAATTTAAAGAATTTTCGTGACAAAATTCTACGCATATGATTTCCTGTAGCACGGATGAATGAACTTTTGCCTATTTATTTATTACATTGAAAAATAAAAAAGTTCACTCACAAATCGATCTGATTTTTTTTTTTTTTTTTTTTTTTGAAAAAATGTATGAAATGAAAAGAAAAAAATTCTCAAAAATGATTTGCTGTTGCACTAATAAATAAACTTAAGCCTACTAATAACTAAAATAATGTTTATTCCATTCAAATATAGAAAAAAGTCATGCACAAACCACTTTAAAAAAATTGATTTTTTGAATCACGTGTTAACGTTAACCGATCGCAATAAAATTTCATACATAAGGATTTTTGATCAAATGGACAAAAAAAAATTTGGGTCGCCCTAATTTACAACGCTCTCGTATAATTAATTTCTGTAAAATGCGACACTTCCTAATGAATTAATATAGTATTAAAGACTCTCTCCCCGGCCAGTCAATTGTTAGAATTGCAAGAAAAGAAGTGCAAATTTTCCTCATAATATTCAACATATGTCCATAAAGCAAATTTATAAAACACTCATAATTTAAGTTTGTGGGATGGCGGGGTGGAGATTTGCTTAATTAGAAAAGATATATGCGTGTCATGCACAGTGTCTAATTAACCCCCAGTACAATAAGTCTTTCGTTGGATGTCATTACACAGAGTTTTCTTTTTTTGCATTGGTGGCCTTCTGCACTACGCCATTAAGTGGCTATGGACGACACAATCGTAAAGCCAGTGTAAATGGCTAGCAATTGGAAAAATTATGTCCACATGGATGTTGTGTTATGGTGTCCTGTTTTGGTTAACAGAGATAATAATTCTTTGGTTTTTGTTATGTTTTCTTTTTTTTCACATTTATTTTCTTGGGACCATAACGATGATGTTAATGCTGTTTTAAGCGTTCCCATCTAAATGCATAAATTTTATTATGACGATGATGCTAATGTACAAAAGAAAGTTGTTGCGATAGTGAGAGGGTGTTGCGTTCTGTTGTTTTAATGGCTTTAGTGACATTACAACATGGGTCAAGCTTAGAGTGTATATATAAGTAATTAAGATTGGAGTTCATATTGTGAGTTTCAGTACTAGTCCAAAATGAGGATGTGTTCTCCCTTTCTGTATCAGTGTCCATTTTTTCTTTGTTTTGATTGTAAACTTATGTTTATGCTCCCTTTGTGTAATTATCTGGTTGAAAAGATAGGAAGAATATGGACGGACACTGGCAATTTCATGAAACTGCTGCAAAAGGAATTTCGTTTGATTTTTTATATTTTAATTTCTGACTTTAATGTGTACAAAGGAAGAGCATAATAACATATACATACATATGTAGTTAATTTATCCAAAATCAGTGGCTGGACTAGAAAATCGATTCTTCTTAGATTACATTATTTAAATATTATAGAGATGACTTAAGTTTTTCTTTTGGCAGCTTTTCTTGTTGGTTTACTCTGAAAAGTGGCGTATGAGCCATCATTTGTAAGTTATAAATCATTGTTCATGACTAGAAGGGTTATTAAATGTAGTTACGATTTTATTTCGCTCAATATACTGTTATTTACAAATAAATAACAGACGAAGGTTATACAGTTTATTTTCTAGATTTTTTTGTGCTTTGTTTATCCGAATGCCAGCCCCTTGTATATGAAAGGCTCTTATGGTTCTTTGTGATTTCATGTTGTTATCCCTTTGTTAAGACTGTCATATGGCTCATTGAGTATTTTATTGAGCTTGAAACAAAATTTATGAATTATTTGCTTACCATGATATTTATACCCTATACCACAATGTGGAAAAGGGTATTATAAGTTTGTATTGGTAAAAATTCATGTAACACCGCGAAATATTCGTCGGAAACCCCAATGTGGTATACCAATCTTCATATCTCGACGAGATGAAGCGATTTTGAGATGTGTGTCCGTCCGTCAGTCCGTCCGTCTGTCCATTATAAATTGTAAACACGCTCCAGGCCGCAATTATTGACCGATCGTCACGAAATTTTGTATAGAAGTCGGGTTCAGATCAGAATAGATCCCTATTCTTATTGGTGACGATCGTGAAATATTTAGCGGGTGAAATGGACCAAAAACATAATATTTATCCAATTTTCTAGCGGCTCTGTAGGTCTCAATAATAGTCCGATCAACGCGTAATTTTAAATAAGGTAAGAGTATATCACAAAGGAGAAGCTTGCAATTTGAGATGGCGATCGGATAATATTTAGAGGGTTAAATGGACCAAAACTTGTGTGTGAAAATTGTGAAAATTTTTAATATATAGTTTATATCTTAATTCCTGGAAGTGACATTCTGGACACGTTAGATATACTTGAAAGTGGAACGCTTGATCTTTCAATTGATGCCAATTATGTTGGTGTGCATGATCAGATAACAGAGTTACAGCCTAATATATTCCGTTATTTGTTTGTAGTGTAATAATAAACTCGCTAGAAGTCGCAATTATTTATCAATAGTCACGAAATTTTGCACCGGGTAAGAGTATAGGTCGAAAAAGATGCCTACAATTTTGAATGATGATCTGATATTCTTTAGCGGGTGAAATGGACCATTACTTTTGTATGAAAAATATAAAAATTTTATTTTTGGTCGATATTTTAATTCCTTGAGGACATATATATTTCGCAAAGTAGCCTACATATGGAAAAAAAACTACTGACCTTTCCTCTGATGTAAATTGCAATAAAGTGTTTGCTAGATAAAGGGCCTACTGCCTAATATATAATGGGTTCTGTGTAGAGAACCACATTTTTATCCCATGCTACTTATTGTCTCTCCAAAAGTGTATGTAACACCACGAAATATTCGTCCTAGACCCCTTATTTGGTATGCCGAAATTCATATCTCGACGAGATAAAGCGATTTAGCGATGTGTGTCCGTCCATTAAAAAATTGTAAACAAGCTTAAGGCCGCAATTATGGACCGAATGTAACGAATTTGGGTTCGGGCCAGAATAGAAATGATTAGTTTTTTGTGATGATCGTGAAATGTTCAGGGGATGAAATGGACCAAAAACAAAATTTTAACCAATTTTGTAGCGGCTCTGTAGGTCAAAATAATAACCCGCAAAATGTTAAACAAAGTTTGAGTTTATGATGAAGAAGAAGCGTACAAACCAACGTGAAGATCAGATAACACTTAGCGGGTTAAATGGACTGAAACTTTTGTGTGAAATTGGTAAAAATTTCAATAACGTAGCGGTTAAACAACGGAAGTAGTAGTACTACATAAGTGGGTTTCATTACATTTTAGTTTGTGTGAACTAAATTTTCATTTCCTGCTACAAAAATGTCTTTGTCATGCTAGATAACTTCTTGGTTTTGGTCATAAGTATTATACATTACATCTCTGATAATTGATAATTAAATTTCCACAATCATTGAAAAGAAGTTCCGTGGAGAGCGATTGTCCAGGGATAGTGGTATAGGGTATCCCATGGTTGGCTCCGACTTTTCTTACTTGTTTTTTTTTTTTTTTTGGGATAATTTACTTTCGCATTTCAAAACAAATTCTTTTTACACACGCAACCTGATGGTTAAGAGGTATGGTGCTAATTCAAAGCAAAAAAGTGACTTTGATTTTGATATAGCTTTATCAAAAGTCTGAGCCGACTTTTACAAACATTCCTAGGAATCATTATTAGGCCTTAACTATGAATTTGTAAAATTTGAACCCAAACTTTTTTGTGAAAATCCATACAATTTACTACGAAAATAAAGATGGATCAATCAACACATGTTATCTTTAACGGATTGTTATAATATTTCGTATTTTCTGTGTTAGGATCAAAAGCAAAAAAATATTTTTTTTTGGACACCCTATTTCTTATGCTCCAAATGAAGACAAAGATGAACATACCGAACGGCTTACCCAAAAAAGAGAGATTGTGGATTTTATGTATCGGAGAAATATTTTGGTCTATGCGATTCAGGAAAATAAGCTCACCGCCACTGGTTCCTACAAAAAGAGAAAGAAGAGGACTTCCTTCAAAATATGTCAAGTGTACATACCGCCGATGAATGACTGTGCCTTGAGTTATATATGTACTTGCTTGTAGTTCGCTTTTTAAATTCATTCTTCAGCAACAACTTTTGCATTCCGTCATACGGACCGGGACGATAGAGCGGTGGCCATGCAAAATGATAGCACCTATTTGTGCACGGTGGACGAAGACTCTCCTCTGAGTATAAGAGGAGATTTCCACAGTTCGCCAGGCAGCTTGTTGTTTTCGGATAAGTTCAGTTTAAGAGCTGCTCTCGAATCGCTTTGATTTTTGTATTCGCTGCCCCCATTATGACGATACCAATTTTTTCAGGGGCAAATCCTTACTTCCTTAGAAAATAGCCCTATGGTACCATGTGTAGTATCTGGAGTGCACGATCACTCTCATACGGATCAGCCGATTCAGTCCAAAATGTTGCCTTCGTAATATATCGTCCAAACTTAGTGTAAGTATTAAGATGAGACATATCGATCCACTTCTTCAGGTACTTCCCTATAATTGTTCAAAATTGTTCGGAAAAATTGTGCACACGATAACTCTTGAAGGGAGTGACATTTCTACCAAAATGTCGAATAGGTTCAGCTTAAGACCTGCTCCCGAATCGCTTTGATTTGTATTGTAATAACTTGTATTCCCTGCCACCATTACGGCGGTACAAGTTTTCAGGGACAAGTCCATACTTCCTAAGAAAATTGCCCGAAAGTTGAAGCGGACTATAACTCATGAACTAATCAACCGATTTGGTCCAAAATGTGACCTTCGTATTATTTTTACAGACTTAGCATAAGTTCGAACATGATCAATATTGGTCGACAACCTACGGACCTCCTCCCAAAAATTAAAAAAATTCACTTAAATGGTACGAGCTACATATGTTGAAGGGAGCAAACGATTTGGTCCAAACATTGAATAGGTCCTCTCCTCATCCACACAAAAGTTCAAATTTTTCTGAAAAATTGTGTATACGATAACTCTGTAAGGGAACAATCGATTTGGTCCAAACTATTCCAACCTGATATAAGTTGGAAGTTTAAGAACACCTCTCGGATCGTTTTGAAATTTGTTTCAGCAGGTTGTCCTCGCGGCGCAAGTCCATACTTCCAGAGATTATGGTCTAAAAGCTCAAAGAAACCCTGGCGGCACCAACCAAAATGGCAAATTCGCAAGATAATTCTTGCAGGGAGTATTTAATTAGTCCAAACTTTGCACATTGTTATATTTCATCCAGTCACGTATCAGGTTGGAATGTGGACTATATTGGTCCACTCCGTCGGGTACCTCCCACACAAAATTCGGATAAAGATTATTTTAAGAGCTCGTCTCGGATTCTTTTTTCAGTACGCTTTCCTTGCGGCCTCTTTACAACGGTACAATTTTTTCCGGAGTAAGTCCATACTTTCTGAAATAATGACCCAAAACCTTCGAAAACCTCTGCCATCACCGCTAAATATTATCCGATCAACATGTTAAATTGCAAGCTTCTTCGTTGTCATAACCAAAAGCCTTGTTGAAAATTTCGCGCCGATTGCGGCCTGAAGTTTGATTACAATTTTTAGTGGACGGACGGACGGACACACACCTGAAAATCGTTTTATCTCATCTAAATATGAATCTTGGTATACCACATGGGTGGTCTACAACAAATATAGGAGGGGCTATAGCAAAACATGGACCTATGTTGACAACTTTTAGTCGAGAAGTTTTTTGACCACAGGGAATCTCTTCTTCCGCTTATGCTCACTCAGAAACCTGTTAACTTCCAATGTCATCTCCCTGATTTCTTTGTTAATCCCGGCATCTCTGCTGGGAAATTCGATTAGAAGGACTAGAAGGTAAGTATATAGCGAGCGGCTGCGAGCAAGTAATGATGTCTCTGACAGTCATCTCTGCTACCCGAACATCAGAAGGTTCGAAACATTAATTAGTGAACACTCTGAAACTAGGGCAATTAGCTTTCCCATGATTGATGGGGCGTTCCGAACTGATGAAATTGGGCAGCCTGTTGTTTGAGACAGTTATGGGGAGATGATCTGAATCAAGAAAAACGACGAGGTGTCATGTGACGTTATTTGTCAGACGAGGTGACACGATAGTTACATCTGATAAACTGTGACTTTGCGAATATGCGACATAGATCAAGGCATCTATTGCATCTCATCGTAGTTTGAGTGCGGTGGATGTGACAAACCAAACACGTCCATATTAGTCATTGGTTGATTTCCGTCCCTGCACGGACCAAAATAAATGAAGCAGTCATTCCGGGAAATACTGCTCCCCACACAGAAAAACGACACAAATACAAACATACAATGAAGTGGCAGCCGCTGGCTAGAACACGAGTATTGTGTGGTTCCGGGTCAATCTGGTATATAATAACGCTCCGCAATGGCGTTGACAAAAAACTTAACTCCGAGTTTAGTGGCAGAAGCCTGAGATAAAAATACTTCAATCCTATCATACAAATTCGCATATCTCTTCAAAATCTGAGAGGAGAAACCAATATTTTTCGCATTAGGAACAGCGTTCATAATATGCATATTGCAAGAAATTTTTAACACTATTCGTAATATACACAGACTGTATTATTTACCCTACACCAACCACTATGTAGGGAGGGTATTATAAGTTGGTTTTGGCCAACAAAATTTGTAACATATCAAAATAATGGTCGTAGACTCATACTTATATATAAAACAAGTAAGAAATCGTTAAGTTCGGCCGGACCGAACTTTTTATACCCAACACCAAAATTAAATTTAAAGAGAATGGAATAATTAGTTTCCTATCATCTACGAAAGTACTTAGCTCCGCCGCCGCGCCAAGGATTATTCCTGGGAGGAGTAGAATTTGTAACTGAAACAAAGACAAAATGCCAAATTTCAGCCATTTCGGGTTCATATTGGGGCCAAAACCTTCAAAATACCGAAAATCGGGATGTACCGTTCTATGGGGGCTATATCAAAACGTGGACCGATATATCCCGATTTAAATACCAACCATCCTGCAAGTAATAAAAACTTCTGTACCAAATATTGACTCTCTATCTTTAAAATTGCGAGCTGTATCTTGATTTCAACAGACGGACGGACAGACGGACATTGTTAAATCGACATAGAATTTTATGCTGATCAATAATATATGTACTTTATAGGGTCTCCGACGAATATTTTGATGTGTTACAAACGGAATGACAAATTTAATTATACCCTCCATATGGTGGAGGGTATAAAAATGAATGTCTCAACGAGCTGAGTCGATCTGGCTATGTTTGACCCTCCCTCCGTCTGTCCATCTAAACCTTGTAATCAGGCTAAAGGCCGAAAATTTTGATCGAATCGTCACGAAATTTTGGGGGTTAGTGGGGGCCCCGGAGGTGAAGAAGCCTATTGATATTGGTGATGGTCGGATAATATTCAGAGGTCAGAATTTGGAGAAAAATTCAGGGTTTTATTCATATTCGAATATATCTGTTTCTAGTAGGAGTATTGGTAGCAGTGTTGTTGTTGTTGTAGCAACGCAAATATGTTCGTTCGTGTATTATTTAAATTATCAGGTTCTGGTTTCTCTCTATCCAGACTCAAGAATTCTGCAACCTGGACTGGCTGCGTCCATAAGGAATCAGGAGACAGGTGAGTGGGGTTAGCTGGGCAGCTAAACAAAGGCAGTGTATCGAGCGTCAATTCGGGCCCAATATGAATTGAGGCGGCTGCATAGTCCGGATCTTAACTGGGCGAAAACCACTCGTGTTTGCCTTGGCAGCTGGCGTTCTTCTGCTGCGATGGATTGGGGGGGGAGGGTTGGTCTCCAAGTACGGCATTCACACTGTATCTCTGTACTGCCTGCGCAACCATCTCAGTGTGAATGCTAGCCAAGCCTGCTGATAGGCTCGTTGGTCTCGAGGTTCTCTTTTATACCGTTGGACCTCCCTCTCTAGATCATGAAGATATTTCCTGATGTGCCTGGGTGGATGAAGCCAGTCCATTTAATGGTGACAGGGATGCTCACTGTGATAACACCCAAGCAGGTATTGCATCGACGCACCGGTAAAATCTTCGTCTCCTCATGAAGATGGTCCACTGGTGTCATGAGGAGGCACCATGTTGCAGTCCTCTGGGCAGCATTCTGGCAGGTTTGAAGCTTCTTCCACTGCGTAGTGCTAACCTTTGCAGACCACGCTGGCGCCGCATAGCTTACCACAGACCGGCCTATTGCATTGTTGGTGGTCAACAAGGTTTCTTCGTCAGCTCCCCAAGTACTGCCGGCCAGCGATTTGAACACCTTGTTCCTACCCCTGATCTTATCGCAAATAGCTGTGGCATGCGCCGATGACTTAAACAAGCTATCGAACGTTACACCCAGTATTTTGGAGTAATTAGTGGTCGGAATAAGTGCACCATCGACCAATATGTTCAGTGGGAGCCTCATTTCAGCCGTCCATGTGGTGAACAGTGTGGCAGTGGATTTAGCGGCGGATATTTTCATATTCCTCAGATGGAAGAACTGCACTAGATTAGGTATGTAGACATTTAACCTATTACATATGTCATCAACGATCGGTCTCGACGCCAAGATCGTACAATCATCCGCATACATCACGATCTCTATGCCGTCTGGAGGGTGTGGAATTTCAGAAAGTCAAAGGTTTAACAGTTCCAGAGATATCATTATTCCTAGGGGAACTCCCTGTTTCACTCTAGGGGGTTTGGACTTCTTGTTTCTAAATTCCACAAACGACTGGCGTCCGCACGTATGGTTGATTACTCAACGTTTCAAACATGGCTGGAGAGTAGTCTTCTCTATATCCTCGAACAGCCTTCGAAATGTCAAGAGCCACCATGACTGTTCGGTCGCACGGCCTTTTCTGGTTCAGAGTTCTACTGATATGTGTGGATATGGCGTATAATGCTGTTGTAGTACTATGTATTTTCAGAAATCCATGTTGATTTTGGGCAACTGGAAAACATCTCATCGTGGTGAGGAATAGTGACTCTAGGATCTTTGCTACTGGCGACAGGCGTGAAATCGCCCTGTACGATTCACCTCTGCTGGTATCCTTGACTGCCCACTTTCCAGGCTTGTGGTATAATATGGGTGGCTAACGATAGGTTGAGGACACTTGTTAAATACTCAACTCCAGGTTCTTCTAGTTGCTTAAGTATTACCATCGATATTCGGCGTGGGCCCAACGCTTTGGTTAATATCGCGTTTCGGATGGCATCTGCAACATCGCTCATCGTAAATTGTGGTAGTACCTCCCCGGCGCACAGAGGACGAAATCATTGATTTAGCGGCGCGAAAGTAAAAAAATCAAAGTATAAAATTGCGAAATGTTTTCCATTATATCGATTACAGACACTCTGCTGACTAAGATTTTGTTTTTACTTTTTTGTTGTTGTAAATATTTACGCAGTTATTCCGTGTCAAGTGCAAGAAATTTTGACGGATCAGATTTTAATAAAATTGTTGCTAAAAACCTGATCTCATATTTGTTTAATTGTTAAATAAATTCGTAATAAAACTAAACAAAGTTTATTTTTTATTGATAGGGGAGGGTTTAAGTTAAATTAAAATAAAATGTTTGGGGCCTGAAGTTACATAGTTATAAAGCAATAAACTTTCAAAAATTATTATTTTTTGTATGTTTTTAGTGCAATATACTTTTGTTGGAAGGAGCGTAACTACAAAGGTCCACCCAGGTTCGGTCCAGTTATTTTTTTAATAATTAAATTGGACTCCCTAGATTCCGAATAACCAAAATTTAACTGCAAATAGCTGCAAATCTTGCTGATAAATGGTCTTGAAAATAGCTTAAATCCTCAAAATACCCAAAATCTGTCGGTACGGTTATATGGGGGCTATATCAAAATAAATTTTTGGTGGAGAATTTTTGTGTCCACTGGGAACCCCAAATACCAAACAAGTGAGCAAAGGCTATAGTCGGGACGGAGCCGACCATGTGATACCCTACACCACTACCCCTGTGCATAAACTTTTCACTGGTAAACATTTCTTTTAGGGAATATAATCCGACTACCACCAAAAATAATATGCCTGTTTCTCTCTGGGACCCCCATAAGCAACCCAAATTTCGTGACCATCCGATCAAAATTACGACCTGTAGCTTGATTGCAAAAAATGGAAGAATTGGATTGTGGTATCTCCCTTGTTTGACCACCTTGGCCAACCTGCTTTACACCAATGTAAAGGTAATATTTTATTCTTCCATTGACAGGCTTTGCCGTTGGAATTCCCCTACTAGAAGCCGATATATTCACAAAGAATAAAACTTTGAATTTGTCTCCAAATGAGTTTTTCCCCATTCCGACCCCTAAATATTATCATACCAAAAATCAATAGGCTTCTTCCTCTGTGGGACCCGCATCAACTCCCAAAAAAATCGTGACGACAAAATTGCGACCTGTAGCGTGATTACAAACAAATCGGAAAATGGGATGCATTATCGACTATTGCGATATCTCTGTTGTTTGAGCAGCTACGACAACCTACTTTACATCGTTGTAAAGGTGATATTTTCTACTTTCCTTGCCAGGTTTTGCTTTTGATATACCTCTTAAAGAAACAGAGATATTGGCTTTGAAATAAAACGTAGACATTTTCTCCAAATAAGTTTTTGCCCATTCCGACCCCTGAATATTATCCGAACATCATTAAAATCAGTAGGCTTCTTCCTCTGTGGGACCCCCATTAACTCCTAAAATTTCGTGACGATCCGATCAAAATTGCGACCTCTAGCGTGATTACAAAAAAATCGGAAAATGGGATGCATTATCGACTATTGTCATATCTCTGCTATTTGACCACCTAAGACAACCTACTTTACATCGTTGTAAAGGTGATATTTTCTACTTTCCTTGCCAGGTTTTGCTTTTGATATACCTCTTAAAGAAACAGAGATATTGGCTTTGAAATAAAATGTTGACTTTTCTCCAAATAAGTGTTTGCCCATTCCGGCCCCTAAATATTATCCGACCATCACCAAAATCAATAGGCTTCTTCATCTGTGAGACCCCCATTAACCCTCAAATTTCAAATTCCATCAAAATTGCGACCTGTAGCGTGATTTCCAAAAAAATAGAAAAATGGGATGTATTACCGACTATTGCGTTATCTCCGTTATTTGGTTACCTACGCCGCCCTAGTTTGCATCATTGTAAAGACGGGATCTTCTACTTTCATAGTCTGGCCTTGCTTTTGGAAAATTTTCAACCAAAGCTGTGATATTTGTCAATATAATTAAAATCGCAAAAATTAAAATTGGGGTTTTATTTGCTAGTATTGTGATATCTTTGTTGTTTGATCACCTACGAGCACCTACTTTACATCATTAGGAAGGTGATATTTTCTGCTTTCATTGTCAGGTTTTGCCTTTGGTATACCCCATATAGAAGCTGAGATATTCGCTTTGGAAAAAAACGTTGTCTTTTTACCCACCTAAGTTTTTTGCCCTTTCCGACCCCTAAATATTATCCGACCATCACCAAAATCAATAGGCTTCTTCCCCTCCGGGACCCCCATCAACATACAAAATTTCGTGACGATCCGATCAAAATTGCGACCTGTAGCGTGATTACAAGGTTTAGATGGACAGACGGACAGACAGACGGACGGACGGACGGACTGACGGACGGACACACATGGCCAGATCGACTCAGCTCGTCGAGACATTCATTTTGGTGTATATAAGTATGGGTCTACGTCCATTATTTCGATGCGTTACAAACTTTTTGGCCAAAACCAACTTATAATACCCTCCCCACATAGTGGTGTAGGGTATAATTACACCTAATTTGGTCGGAAAATGTACCTTTAAATCCCCAAACTACTGAAAGTCGGGAGGTACCTTAAAAGGGGCCTATACCCAAACGTGGACCTATGTCCACAATTTTTGGTGGAAAGGTTTAGTGATCACTAGGAACCCTAAGTACCAAATTACAACTAATTTGGAAGGAAAAGGTGGCTTACCGTTATATGGGGGCTATACCAAAATATTTGCCTATGTTGTTCATATTTAGTCCATAATTACCCACAGACACAGATTGAGTTTTTGCAGAAAGATATCTTCATTCGTTTCCAAGTTATTAATTTCGCGCCGCTAGATCAGTGGTTTCGACCACTGTGCGGCGGGGAGGGCTCTTCTTATACAGCGTAGCACACTTCTCTTCGCCCTATCACTCTCGGGGTGCTCTATGAACTGCCGGTTAAAATAACACACGCACCTCTTTTGGTCAGTTACTATCACATCGTTGAAAGTAACTGCTGTTCCGTCATCCTTCTTCTCCAGATTCGAGAGTGATTTAACCGTTGTCCACAATTTACTTAATCCTGCACCAATGTGGCATTGCTTCAGGTGGTCTAGTCACTTTTTCCACTTATGTTCGCCTACAAGCCTGTTGACTTCAAGAGTAAGCTCTCTAACTCTTGGGTCTTCAGGGTTCGTGCTCATTTGCTAGTCCGCCACTTCTGCTGGGAAATTTTGTCTTATTTCGGGTATTCGACCAGCAGGTATGTAACGATCGGCTGCTGCAGTGATGATGTCCACGAAAGTTTTCTCAACTACACGAGGGGTATGAGGGAGTGGGCAATTCTCTGAAGCGGTGATTGGTAAATTCTCTGAACCCTTGCCAATCGGCTTTCCTATGGTTCAGGAAAGTACGGTGTTCAGAGGTTATGAAGTCGGGTGGTCTGTTCACGGAGACGATCATAGGGAGGTGGTATGAGCTAAGGGAAATTACTGATTGCCAGGATACGTCATTTATTAGTCCTGGTGCCACAATGGTGATTTCTGGCTAGCTGTGGCAGTCTCCTCTAATCCTCGTAGGAGCGTCTTCGTTCACCGTGCAAAACGTGGAGCTATCAATTTGCTCGGCCAGAGCTGTACCCCTCTGGTCATTACCTAGGATGGAATGCCAAGGCTCGTGATGAGCACTGAAGTCCACTAGCACCAGACGGTTATTGCCCTCTAAAAGCGAACTAATATCGGGAATATTACGCCGGGCACAGCTATTCATCGGCGGTATGTACACATTAAGCAGCTCTACCTCGGCCATGTATGGGTCACTAGAGTCAAGCTCAAGGGAAAGATCTGTACTGGACCGACTGGTGTATCAGGAAGGCAAGACCTCCTCCTTCGATTCTTGTGCGATCCTTCCGCAAAACGATGTAACCATCACAACGCAAGCTACAGGTGGCGGTGAGCTTTGTTTCCTGGATCGCGGCGACCATGATGTTTTTCCGACTCATAAAATCCACAATTTCGCTGAACTTATTGCGGACACCGTTGCTATTGAATTGCATGAATGATGATTTTCCGGGCCTCTGAACAACAACATTTGGTGTTAGATGCTGCATTTGTTGTTGTTGGGGAGACTGCGGGGGCGTCCCGTATTCCGACGACGACGAAGAGTCAGCCGATCACGTTGCTGTATCGCTGTAATCCCGGATGCGACTAAGGCCAGAGCACCCACGAAAATTAAGAATGAAGAGGAGGCAATACTCCTCCTCCGCTTCTTGTGCAATTCTTCCGCAAAACATTGTAACCATCACAACGCAAGCTACAGGTGGCGGTGAGCCTTCTTTCCTGGATCGCGGCGATCATGATGTTTTTCCGACTCATAAAATCCACAATTTCGCTGAACTTATTGCGGAGACCGTTGCACGAAAATGAAAATGCACCCATTCCCTACATCCATTACATCTCACCGATGCTGACAGGTGATGGATGGGGTTCTGGCAAACGTAACAGAACCATACTGGCCCGGGGTTCATCTCTATCCCGGCACGGACAAGAAGAGGTCGGAGCAGGCATTCCGGGATAAATTGCCGCTCCCATGGCGAAAAAAATACACGAATACAAACACATAATTGTTGAGGTGACGGCTTCTGGTCGAAGATTCCACTGAGTCAATCCGGTGCATAGAACCGGCCGCCGTGGGATTGAGTGCTGCAGTGTTGTTTGTTTTGTTTCAGTTCAGTTGGCAGATAACTTTATTATCTCCCTAAAAATAGCTTATGAACAGGGGTAGTTGTGTAGGGTATAACATTGTCGGCCGCGTCCCGACTATAGCCTTTGCTCACTTGTTTACAGTAATTAGAAGTCTTATGTCACATTACCTACAATTTGGTATTTTAAATGCCTCATTTGTCTACGGACAATTTGTTTTGATATGAGCGTCCTATGTGTTGTATGAGTGACGTAGGGGATGGAAGATACCAAGGAACGGTCCTGACCGGATTAAACATGCCAAAGCTCAGGATTTATCTTGGTCCCTCTTTCATCTCAAGTACAAGGCCGATATTACTGCCATACAGGAAATTCGATAGATTGGGAAAGGCGTCACAACAACACCTAAAGGTGACGCACTGTATTATAGCTGCCATGACGTAAAGCATGAGTTTGGTAGCGGAATCGTAGTTAGTCGGAGACTAAAACATCTGGTATCCAGCTTCACCCCAGTGAATGAAAGATTTGCTGCAATTCGAATAAAAGCTAAATTCTTCAACATCAGCTTTATTTGCGCTCATGCTAACACTGAAGAAAAGGACAAACAGACCAAAGATATATTTTACGAGTGCTTAGAAGAAACATATGACCGTTGCCCTGCCCATGGCATTAAAATTATTCTAGGCGATGTTAATGCCAAAATTGGAAAGGAGAATACCTTTGGCCCTCCCAACAGTCGGGAAATTCACTCTCCACAGTGAAACATCTGACAATGGTATGATAGATAGATTTTGCAGCTGCAAAAAACGCGGTAGTTAGCAGTACCAGATTTAATCATCTCTATATTCATAAGGGCACCTGGCTGTCTCCAGATCAAAGAACAAGTAATCAAATTGATCATGTTGTGATAGATGGAAGACATTCATCCAGCGTGTTGGATGTACGATCGTACCGAGGCGCAAACATTGATTCGGACCACTACCTTGTTGCAGCAAAGGTACGTACCCGTCTAAACGTTGCAAATAAAGCACGAACAGACACAACGCAGAAGTTTGACATCGATAGGCTGCAAACACAACAGATAGCCACAGCATATTCCACTCAACTAGCCCAATTGCTTAACGCGTGCACTCCTTGTCCCGATAACATAACAACACAATGGCAACATATTGCCCACTCCATGCAAACAGCCGCAAAATCCATACTTGGATACCAGAGACCTCCACCAAGGAATTCATGGTATGATCTGGAGTGTCGTGCTGCTACCGAAGAGAAAAATGCGGCATATAGAGCTACTTTACAATCAGTAGCGCACGAGAGAGATATCGGGAGAAAAGGAGACAAGAGAAACGTCTTTTCCACAAGAAAAAGAGAGAAGTGGAAAAGCGGGAGTGTGAAAAAAACCGAGGTGTACAGGAGCCAGAATGAAGTCCGGAAATTCTACCAAAGTGTGAAACATAATACAGATTGCTTTGGTACAGGGACATCCTCCTGTAGAGACCAGCAAGGTAATCTGGTAACAGGTACAGATAGCGTGCTCAGAATATGGAAGGAACATTTCTCCAATCTGCTGGTATCCAATAGTAGCGAAGACGATGATACCACAGATCCAATCCCAGAAGATGGTATAGAATGTATACCGCCCGGCCAAGATGAGGTAAAAACAGCAATCAACCGGATGATCTTACCAGCCGAGCTGTTTAAAACCGGAGGCGACGCGCTGAGGTGTATGCATCAGCTAGTTAGCACCATCTGGCAGGAAGAACGCGTACCCGAGGTTGGAACCTGAGCATCCTGTGTCCCGTCCACAAGAAAGGAGATAAGACTGTATGCTCCATCTATAGGGGCATAAGTCTTCTCCCTATTGCCTATAAGATAGTGTCAGGGATACTGTGCGAACGACTAAAGTCAATGGTCAACGAAATAATTGGACCAAACCAATGTGGCTTTAGAGGTTTCAGACAAGGAGACAGCCTTTCGTGTGACATATTCAACATTTTGCTGCATGGTTTGTTTGAGAGGAAAATTCTTCGAAAGATCTACGAGCCGATTTGCATTGACGGTGAATATCGACGTCGTATGAACCACGAGCTATATCAGCTAAACAAAGACTTGAATATAGTTAAACGTATCAAGATGTAACGATTGCGTTGGCTAGGCCATATCATAAGAATGAGCGATGATGAACCCGCTAAAAAGGCGTATGAATACATGTCACCTGGCGGTGCACACAGAATTGACAGGCCAAGGAATAGATGGAGCATACAAGTGGATGAAGAAATGAAAAGACGCGGTATTCCAGAAAGCGAAGCGAAAAACAGAGAGAATTGGAGATCTTTTCTTAGTTCGGTCTATGGAACAAATGTTCTGTAATGGGCCAGCTACGTAAGTAAGTAAGTCCTATGTGTTGTTGTTCCTTTGTTGAAACACTTTCCTAACTCTAGGAACTCGTACCTCAATATGGTTCATTATAAGGCATTACAACTTATAATTAGGCTTACATTTGTATGAAATACAAAATAAAAACTTGAATTTTAACAATAAAATAATATCAAAGTACATTGTAGTAGAAAGAAGCCCGCCGAACTTTTGTTGAATACATGCATTATACCACGTTAATGCATTTCATAGACAAAATAGCATAAATTGAAGAGAATCCATTACATGTTGGCCAAAATGGGCCTAAAAGCTCTTTTGTGTGAAAAAATGCAAAGTGAGAAATCAAACAATGATGTCTATTATGTTAGGATACGAGATAGCAGACAATGTGGCTGGATTTGATGTTTTAGTATGTATTATTTGAGTTTTTTAATTTGAAATTCAATAGCATTATGTAGGCAATTGTTTGGGAAGGGAAGATTTTTAAAAGTATGGAGAAGTTTTGTCCAATGAATATGCATAAAAATATAATCTGTAGGGATTCAGTGATACAGACAATAGTATAGTTCCTCCTAACAGCAGTGTTAATAGCTTATGTTTTTCGGACCAATAATATTTCAGTGTTCTTTGAAGCATTTCCCACAAAGATGGCCTTTTCATGTTCTCTAGTTAAATGCGAATTCTTTATTGTTTTACTACTGTCACGATAATCATCTCATGCCAACATGCCATACTCGGGTGCAATTTAAGTGCAAATGTGTAATGACATAAAAAGGGTATTCGACATGTTCCAACATACACACATAACCACATACATGGTGAAATACTTCACTTTAGTTCAACAAGTAATTGTTAATAATTATGATAATGGAAAGTTAAATGATGAAAGCCATACCACATTTACCACACAACTTCACCCGCCGCCATTTATTTGTCGTCGTTTATATGAGTGAAAGTCCAATGACATTTTCCTATTTATTCCTTTTGTCTGTTTTTGCGCTGCTTTGTCTTAGCACTTATTTGCTTAATTAACAAAGAATTTTCACTTGCCAATTATTATTAAAATACACCAAACAAAGTACATGCGGAGACATGTTGCATATGTGCTAAGTTGCTTATGTGTGGTGGGTTGTGTGCCAACAGATGTTGTCTTGTAAGCAATGGCACTTGAAGGGTGTCATTCTTTAACTAGGGAGAAAGCACCAGCAGTACCATCACTACTAGTTGTCATAATCATCATTGCCACTTGAGAGATATGCATCTTATTCTAGTTGCCTGTTGTTGTCTTGTAACGCATCATAAATTAATTACGGCCAGAATATTGTTACGACTTAATTGCGTGTAAATGTGCGATTGTGTGTGTGAGAGTATCAGTTCTTATGTTGTTCTAGGGAATCCATAATAATATCTTAATTTACTTAATAGTTAATGGTTTTGCAAAATAGTCAGTTAACCCCACAACATTAGTGGGAATAACTAAATTTATTGAATTAGCTGACGGGGGAAAGTCTTGTAAAATAATGGTCTTGAAATCAGGAGGATGTTTACAAAACCATGGATACAATGAATCTCTAAGTTCTCAGGATAGAGGCAAGAGCTTTAACAAATTAACGTTGACACTTGTGAAGTTATCCGAAGAATGTTGCCCACCTCTACATACGAAAAACCTTGGATGGAAGCACCTCTATGATGACGAGTTTGAGCATCAAACTGTTCTATGAAGGCGAATCTGAGCCTTAAACTCCTCTATAAAGACGTTTTTGAACATCCAACTCCTTTTGAAGACGAGTTTGAGCATCAAACTCCTCTATGATGGCGAATTTGAACATCTAACTGGTCTATGAAGACGAAGTTAAGCATCAAACTCCTCTATGAAGACGAGTTTGAACATCATTAAGACGAGTTTGAACATCAAACTCCTCTATGAAGACGAGGTTGAAGACCAAACTCCTCTATAAAGACGTGTTTGAACATCCAACTCCTTTTGAAGACGAGTTTGAGCATCAAACTCCTCTATGAAGGCGAATTTGAACATCTAACTGGTCTATGAAGACGAAGTTAAGCATCAAACTCCTCTATGAAGACGAGTTTGAACATCATTAAGACGAGTTTGAACATCAAACTCCTCTATGAAGACGAAGTTGAAGACCAAACTCCTCTATGAAGGCGAATTTGAACATCAAACTGGTCTATGAAGACGAGGTAAAGCATCAAACTCCTCTATGAAGACAACTCGAGGTTGAAGACCAAACTCCTCTATGAAGACGAGTTTGAGCATCAAACTCTATTATGAAGACGGGTTTGAACATTATACTTGTATAGAAAGACGAGTTTGGCCATCAAACTCCTTTATAAAGGTGATGTTGAGCAGCGAATTCCTCTTTACAGACGAATTTGAGCATCAAACTCTTCTTTGAAGACGAATATAAGCATCAAACTCCTCTATGAAGACGAGTTTTAACATCAGAGTCCTGTATGAAGACGAGTTACAGTATCAAACTCCTCTATGAAGCCGATTTTGAGCATCGTGCTCCTCTAGGAAGACGAGTTTAAGCATCAAACTCCTCTTTGAAGAGGAGTTTGGGCATCAAACTCCTCTATGAAGACGAGTTTGACCATGAAACTCCTCTATGAAGACGAGTTTGAGCAAACTCCTCTACGGAGACGTGTTTGAAAATCTAGCTCCTCTACAAAGAGAATTATAAGCATCAAACTTCTCTTTGAAGGCGAATTTGACCATTAAACTCCTCTATGAAGACAAGTTTGAGCAGCAAACTCCTCTATGAAGACGAGTTTGACCATCAAACTCCTCTATGAAGAAGAGTTTGAGCAACAAACTCCTCTATGAAGACGAGTTTGAACATTAAACTCCTTTTCGAAGACAAGTTTGAGCATCAAATTCTATTATAAAGACGGGTTTGAACATCAAGCTCCTCTATGAAGACGAGTTTGACCATCAAACTCCTCTATGAAGGCGAGTTTGACCATCAAACTCCTCTATGAAGACGAGTTTGACCATGAAACTCCTCTATGAAGGCGAGTTTGGCAATCAAACTCCTCTATGAAGACGAGCTTGACCATCAAACTCCTCTATGAAGATGAATTTGAGCATCAAACTCCGCTATGAAAACCAGTTTGAATATCAAACTCCTATATGAAGACGAGTTATAGCAGCAAACTCCTCTAGAAAGACGAGCTTGACCATCAAACTCCTCTAGAAAGACGAGTTTGACCATGAAACTCCTCTATGAAGACGAATTTGGCCATCAAACTCCTCTATGAAGACGAGCTTGACCATCAAACTCCTCTATGAAGATGAGTTTGAGCAGCAAGCTCCTCTATGAAGATGAATTTGAGCATCAAACTCCGCTATGAAAACTAGTTTGAATATCAAACTCCTATATGAAGACGAGTTACAGCAGCAAACTCCTCTAGAAAGACGAGTTTGACCATCAAACTTTCCTAGAAAGACGAGTTTGACCATGAAACTCCTCTACGAAGACGAGTTTGAGCAACAAATTCCTCCATGAAGACGAGTTTGACCATCAAACTCCTCTACGAAGACGAGTTTGACCATCAAATTCCTCTATGAAGGCGAGTTTGACCATCAAACTCCTCTATGAAGACGAGCTTGACCATCAAACTCCTCTATGAAGATGAATTTGAGCATCAAACTCCGCTATGAAAACAGTGTGAATATCAAACTCCTATATGAAGACGAGTTATAGCACCAAACTCCTCTTGAAAGACGAGTTTGACCATCAAACTCCTCTAGAAAGACGAGTTTGACCATCAAACTCCTCTGTGAAGATGCGTTTGAGCAGCAAACTCCTTTATTAAGACGAGTTTGACCATCAAACTCCTCTACAAAGACGTGTTTGAAAATCAAGCTCCTAGTTTAACATCAAATTCCTTTATGAAGATGAGTTCGAACACCAAACTCCTCTATGAAGACGAGTTTGAGCATCAAATTCTATTATAAAGACGGGTTAGAACATCAGACTCATTTATAAAGGCGATGTTGAGCAGCGAACTCTTCTTTACAGACGAGTTTGGGCATCAAAGTCCTTTATAAAGGCGATGTTGAGCAGCGAACTCCTCTTTACAGACGAATTTGAACATCAAACTCTTCTTTGAAAACGAATATCCTCTATCAAGACGAGTTAGAATCAAACTCCGTTATAAAAACGTGTCTGGGAATCAAACTCCTCTATGATGATAAGTTTGAACATCAAACTTCTCTGTGAAGACGAATTTGAGCATCAACCTCCTCTCTGAAAACCAGTTTGAATATCAAACTCCTATATGAAGGCGAGTTCTAGCGCCAAACTGCTCAAGAAAGACGAGTTTGACCATCAAACTCCTCTATGAAGACGACTTTGACCATCAAACTCGTCTACGAATACAAGTTTGAGCATCAAACTCTTATGAAGACAAATTAGAGCATCCAACTCTTATATGAAGACGAGTTTGAGCAACAAACTCCTCTATGAAGACGAGTGTAAATATATGACTCCTTTATAAAGGCGAGTTTGAGCAGCAAACTCCTCTATGAACACCAGTTTGACCTTCAAACTCCTCTATGAAGACGAGTTTGACCATCAAACTCCTCTATGAAGATGCGTTTGAGCAGCAAACTCCTCTATGAAGACGAGTTTGACCATCAAACTCCTCTATGAAGAAGAGTTTGAGCAACAAACTCCTCTATGAATACGAGTTTGACAATTAAACTCCTCTATGAAGACGAGTGTAAGTATAAGACTCCTTTATAAAGACGAGTTTGAACATCAAACTACTCTGTGAAGACGAGATTGAGCATCAAAAATATTTATAAAGTCAAGACGGAGATAAGCTTGAACATCACTATCCTTTATGAGGATGACTTTGAACATTGGAGTTTCAAGTGGAGTTTCTGCATAAAATTCGTATATGAAAACGATGTTCAAAACTCGTTCATGAAGGCACATTTGAGCATCAAACTCGCCTATGAAGACTAGTTAGAACATCAAACCGGCCTACGAAGACGAGTGTGAGCATCAAACATCAATCTTGTCTATAAAGACGAGTTTAAATATCACAGTTAGCTATGAAAATGAGTTTATACATCATACTAGCCTATGAAGTTTAGTGTGGACATAAAAAGCTGTCTATGAGTCGAACATCAGACACCTCTATACCGAAGAGTTTGAACACTAAACTTGTTAATGGTGTCAAGTTTGAACATCAGACTCCTCTGTGAAGAAGAGTTTGAACATTAAATTAAGAAATTATTCTTTGGAAATATTGAAAAATTTTCCGACCGGATTGTGTTCGCTTGCATATCTTCTTCCACTACATTTTTTTAACGCATAAAAATTAATTATTGCAGTAAAATACAAGTAAATGCAAATACCTAACTTCGTTTTCAAAAAACTTACTTTATACAAAATTTTGTAAGGGAATCAATTCAGTTGCTTTAGTTCACTAACCGACAATGTATACTTGCTATTGTAAATAACTATGCTGATGCTTGTTTATTATATAGCTTAGCCAGGCTTATCAAGTGACTTTAACAGCCAGCAATGACATAACGGATATCCTGTATGTGTCCCTGGAAACCTACATCAACCGCAATAGCCTCGTGGCGTGGTATTTGTTGCAACCACAAGCTCATGTTCATCATTCACGACATAACAACAAAGGATGACGCGTGTATGTTTTAAATTTGTTAAACCAATATTAGTATTGTCGTCATACGCTTTAAAATGAAATACATATCTCATTATTGCCAACAAATCGGGTTTACACAAACACACAGCCGCACCACACCACCCCACATCGTCATCGCTTAATCACTCAAAGGACACCATTCATGTGTCCTTTAAGCGATTGATGTTTGTTGTTTGATGACAGTGTTTTTGTTGTACCATGGTTCAATATTGACAAAAGTACTTTAACAAAATTATTGAAAATTTTTTTTTCATTATGGCAATGATGTTGTTGTATGTGGGTTTGAGGGTTGATTTCATGTTTTTTTTTTTGCATACCGCATTTAATCGTCTGTTTCTTGTTAATTTTTGTGTTTTACTCTCTCTCTCTATTTTCTACTCATTATTTTTGTATGTTTGTTGACACATTTTATGTTAACTTTTAATTATATCAGACTTTGCCTGTGAGAAAAGATGTTCTTGGCAGTATTTACTTAGCAAAGGAAAGAAAGTCCTTTAATGTGTGAAGCAGAAAAAAAGTTCAAGTGTACCGTCATATCGATATTTGTTTCTAATTAGTTCAAAATGTTAATACAGTTTTATGTCGAAATAAGTGGAACATAGTTATTTGCAGGTGACTAGTTAAGTTTAAGTAAAAACAAGTAAAAAATATCAGTCGGCTTTGCCGACAGAGATATACCCTCAGCCAACGTGAAGTGAAACTTTCACCTAGAGACAGATCGAACGTATTTAGGTTAGGTTAGGTTGAGAAGAGGAGTGATAAGATCACCACATGTCCTTAAAAAGAAAGGGCATACACTTAAGCCAGAAGAGGCCTGTTGTGCGCTCTAATTTTATGTGTCCTGGAAGTTGTTGTTGTTAGTTTAGGAGTTCCGTCCCATTGACGTAGTCCCTCAAGTTTTTGAACCCGATGTCCTTGATATGGTCGAGTCCTGTAATTATGTCGTTTCCCATTAGTTGAGTTCTCAAGTTTGTGATGGCCTGGCAGTGGCAGAGATAGTGTTCCAACGTTTCGTTGTCCTCGCCACATGCCATGCATTCACTATTCTCTGCACAGCCTATCTTGTGCAGATGCGCTTGTAGTCCTAGATGCCCTGTGAGGACACCGATCAGTCTACTGATATCCTTTTTACTCATCACTAGGAGGTCACTTGTTTTGTCCTGGTCTTGGGTTTCCCCATAGGATTTTTGTAGTTTTTCCCTTTTCCTGGTTATTCTATAGGGATACATGAGCATTCTTTGCCCAAGCTTTTAGTTCTATACGCGCCGCCTTTAAAGGTTTGGCATTGTCTAGACTTACTGTAGGTAGCTCCCTGGCTTGTTTTGCTAAGGAGTTTGCTACTTCGTTTCCCGTAATCCCTATGTGTCCTGGTACCCATATAATGTTTACCGAGCCATAATGGGAATAGTCGTTAATTGAATTTTTACACTCTAAGACAGTTTTCGATATTGTTGCCTTACTTGTTATAGCTCTAATTGCTGCTTTACTATTCGTAAGGTTGTTAACTGTGAGTGGCCTTGTATTTTTTTTAAACCAGTTCAGACATTCTGTGATCGCCCGGATTTCGGCCTGGAGGATCGTGTTATGATCCGGCAGACGAAGGGAGATCCTCGTTTCCGTGTCTACGATATAAAGACCCAGTCCCGTTCTCCCCCCTGACACAGCCCCGTCCGTAAACCCGCAGCTTCCAGCGGGAATCTGTGCAAGGGTTCCATCGATCCACATATCTCTGTCCGGTATTAGAACTTCACACAGAGCTACCGATACTATTTGATTTATAGATTCACCCGTTGTGAACCGTAATATGCATTGGTGGTATGTTTGGTGGTCTCTTTCGATCCACTCGCTCATCGCTTTCAGTCTTATAGCCGCGATGGCTGCTTCATACCTGTATTTCTATCGGGTGGACAAATAGAATTACCTCTAAAGCCCTAGTTGGTGTAGTCCTCATCGCCCCGCTAATGCCTAGGCAGCACATTCTTTGGACTCTTTGCAATATTTCCACATTGTACTTTTTGTCCATAGCTGTCCACCATACAACAGATGCGTAAGTAAGAATCGGTCTTATTACGCTTCTGTATAGCTAGTGTATCATTCTAGGATTAAAACCCCATTTTGAGCCTAGAGCCCTTCTACAAGTTGACCAACATCTGTGTGCTTTGGCAGCCCTTTCCTGAATATGGTCTTTCCATTTGAGTTTCCTATCTAGAATTACCCCCAGATATTTAACTGTTGGATATATAGTTAATGTCTTATTCAGGTAAACTGGTTCCTCGACGGAGCCCAATTTCGTTTTCCTAGTGAAAAGACATAACTCTGTTTTTTTTCCGGGTTAACATTAAGACCTCTTGGTCTAGCCCAGTTGTAAGCTATATTTAGAGCCTCTTCGGCTCTCCTGCAAAGTAGATTTGGATTCTTTCCCCTTAGAAGTATTATAACGTCGTCTGCATAACAGACTGGTTCAAATCCTTCCTTGGTTAAGGATCTTAGTAGACTATTTATGGTAGTGACCCACAGAAGCGGCGATAAAATCCCCCCCTGTGGCGTTCCCTGCCCTACTTTGTCTCTTCTTATTACGCGCAGTTTATCCATCTGTTCCTTAGCATGCCGTCTATCCAGTTCCTCAGCGTTCTGTCTACACGAAATTCGTGTAAGTAGTGGATTAGGGATAGGTAAGTCGACTTTCGATTAATCGATTAGTCGACTTTTTGCAGTTAAAAGTCTAAAACTCGTGGTCGACTTTTGGCTGGAGGGAAAATCGCATAATCGATTATCTTGTGGTCGATTTTTTGGCGGTATAAATTTTCCAAAGGAAACTCGAAAATCGACGAATAATCGATTTTCTGCGGTTATGAAAAAGTCGAAAGTCGAGTTTTATGACAAGTGAAATAATCGCCAGACTGAAAAATCGCATTTTTTAGTTTTAGACCAAAATCGAAAAGTCGAAAAATCGATTATTGCTTTCCATTGCCTATCCCTAGAGTGGATCAGCGTTTCCGTGCTGACGTTGTTAAAAGCACCTTCTATGTCGATGCAAACTGCGAGTGTGTACATCTTCATTTCGAAGGTCCTCTCTATGTGGTGTACTACCTCATGTAATGCGGTTTCCACTGATCTACCTTTTACGTATGCATGTTGTTTATATTTCAACATGTCGTTGGGGATTTTGCTCTTGATCATAGTATCGACGATAACTGTCCGTTCCATTGTCTTGAGTAAAAAAGATGTTAAACTTATCGGGCGATAAGATTTTGGTACTGCGTAACTTGCCTTACCTGGTTTGGGTATAAAAACCACCCGTGCCTCCTGCCAGGCTATGGGAGTATACGCAAATTTTAAGCACGCGTTGAACATTCTGACCAGCTTGGGCGAAATGTAGTCCACTTCCCTTTGAAGTAAGGCCGGGAAGATCTGGTCCACTTTACTTAGGCATTCCTCATCTTCTCCTTGCCCTAGTCTGTACCTTAATTTAATTCCGAACTTGGTCCAGTTTGTTTTGGATTTGTTGCGGAATGTTATCGGGTTTGGCGGTGGCCTTGATATCTCGAACCTAATATACCTGTGGTCAGAGAAGGAGTGGTCATCTGAGACCCTCCAGTCATGTACGTCGTTTATTAGGTTTTCTGAACATATTGTTATATCTAGTACTTCCTCCCTAATTCTGTTAACAAAAGTAGGTTTATTTCCTACGTTAGGAGTTATTAGGTCGTTAGTATTCAAATAATCTAGAAGGGCTTGACCCCTTTTATTAGTGTTAGTACTACCCCACGAAATGTGGTGTGAGTTAGCATCGCTACCTACTAGTACTTCGTTACCTGTTTGCTTGATTTTCCTCACCAGTTGCTGCAATTCCGACGTAGGTGGTAATGTCGGGGAGTCGAACTGTAGGTATATAGACGCTAGGTATATATTTCCATTCCCTTGCTTCAATACGGTGGCGTCCGACGATGACAACTCTGGAGAGAAAAGAAAGCATAAATTTTTATGGACTATAATACAGGTCCTCGGGCGGGTACCTGTACTAGCGTAGAAAAGTTGATAATTTATATGGTTCAATCCAGAGACCTTGTTCTTCACTGTCCAAGGTTCCTGGATTAGACCTATATGTATATTACCTTTGTTCATTTTCTCCATCAGCGCATGAGTTGCCATTTCGCTCCGATGGAGGTGGATCTGGATGACCTCAATCATTGGTCGTCCAGTAGACGGTTTTCTTGGGAGGCGCTGATGGGTTCGTCTCCCTCTGTGTCTTCGCTCGGTAGGTTTTTCTCCCGGCTAGGTGGTTGGGCATCTTCCTCCTCTCCGACTCTTGTCCTTCCAGTCTTGAAGGTGACTGCGTTGCAGATATAGAACGCCCTGCCCTTCGTCTTTGAGAGACTGGCTAGTGAGAGGTCGTCAATTCCCACCACAAGGAGAGTGCAATCGTCTTTCTCCTCCCTGTGGAAGACTTCCCACCTCTTCACTTCGAAAGTCTCATTTTTTTTCAAAGACTTCGAGCATGCGCTCTGTCTCCAACTTGCAGCCATAACCTTTTACGAAGACTGCCGCTTTAGTCATGTGAGGTACGTTCTCCTTCCTCACCAGCTTCAATTTACCGCCTTCCCAAGGGGTGGTTACTCCACTTATAACCTCCTCGAGAGCGGTCGGTTTTGCTTTTGGGCCCAAGTAGAACCACAGGAAGTCCCCCTTGAGCTCGCTGCTAATTATGTTTATTGGGCCACTTCTCAGGATGTGATCCAATATTTTGTCGCCGATCGTTTTTTCGATGGCCTCCTGGTGTTCTTTTGGCAATCTGCCGGACCCTCTACTGGCGTCGATCACTGCATAGCACTGTTCGTCCCTGTAGTACTTCCTGTCTACCTTGGAGTAAGAAGTTGGCGGCTCCGCTCCGTTTTCTGCGACCATCTTCCTCTTCTGGAAGGTCTTGGACTTCTTAATTGAGTCACCGGGTCTTCCAGAAGATTCTGCAGTCGCACTCACACCCTTCATGTCCGAGCTCACTTCTTCGCCCTCCTTCGAAGGGTTCTTTGGGCAGTCTCCTTCGTGTGGGTATTGAATTGGTTTGCTCGGGGCATTCGAGTGTGGGAAGCTCTTTTTCTTCTTACTCGGCTTAGCGGTGTTCTGTTCCTCGGGAGACCTTATCCTCTTCGCCGCTTCCGAGGAAGTGGAGGGAGTATCATTGGTCTCTTTTGGAGCATCCCGTTGTTTTTTGTTAAGCCGCGCCTGGTTCTTCTTATACCTTCGTCTTTGAGCTCCAGTCCACCGCACTTTATTTGTTGTAAGTTTTGCGATGTTATCGCTTATTTCTTCTACCATCTTTTGGACCTCCTCTTTATTTGGGTTTTCCACGACGGTAGTATTGTTTTTGCTGTTGCTGTCGGATTCGGAGTCAGGGTCGCTCCCATACTCTGATGGTTGGGTCAAGTTTAATCTATCCCTAGGCTTCCCTGTCTCCTCCTCCATTTTACCATTAGGTTGTGTGCTTGTAGCCGTACCTTCGACCACAGATGCCAAGGCACCCACATCTGCGGGAGATGTTTGCTCACGATCGCTTGATGACGACGAGGTGTGACTCGCAGGCAGATCACTGGTCTCCGCCGGTACTGGGTTATTTAGGCCCTGCATCGTAACTTTTTTCTCATTTCCAACAGTCATATTTGTTTTTTGTTTTAGGGGAACACCCCCGTAG
This sequence comes from Musca autumnalis, assembly GCF_047663935.1. NCBI lineage: Eukaryota > Metazoa > Arthropoda > Insecta > Diptera > Muscidae > Musca > Musca autumnalis. The sequence continues at coordinate 50,957,384 of NW_027411644.1, read as the reverse complement.
TCAGTTTTTTGTCCGCGGGAAACTCGAAGTTTCCCGAGGTAGGTGATCGTACCACTCTACCTCAGACAGTACAGTCACTAGTGATTTCCTAGTTTGGGGTAGAGTGATACGATCGTCCACCTCCCCCTATCCGCCGGTGGGGACGCGCCCGGTAGGAGAACTGACAAACACCCTCGGGATCGAACGTATTTAAGGCCTCTTCAGAATTTTGTGGCCCTTTTTGGATATTTGAACTTGCCGACAAAAATGTTGATTAGGAATTAACCGCACTAAGACACAGATGTTGAACTTTTGAGTGAGAGGTACCCTTAGGGAGGACCGATATGGGCCATTTTAGAAGTTAAACTAAATTTAGACAATTAGGAGATCCAAAGTTTGGACCAAATTGGTTGCCCAATTCAAGTGATATCGTCCTAGCATTTTGATGATACTTTTAAATATTGGGGAGAAGTACCGGATGTTGTGCACGGGTATTGCCCCATGAAACAAAGTTTGGATATAATATGACGAAGACCAAATGTAGGACCAAATCGGTTGAAGAGTTCAAGAGTTATCGTGCTCTCCGAACGCCACATATGGTGACATAGGGGTTTTTTACACCTTTCGGGCTGTTTTACAAAGAAATATGGACTTACCCTTAAAAAAACTTTTACCGTCGTAATGAAGGTAGCGAATGCAAATCGTTTCAACAAAAATTCGAGAGCATGTCTAAAAGTGAACTTATCCGAAATTTTGTGTGAGAGGTATCAGAAGGAGTAGACAAATATAGTCCATAATCGAACCTGATCTATATCTGGTAGATATATTAGGATGTTCCAAGTATGGATTCCATCGGCCACTCCTTTCAAGAGTTATCGTGGGCACAAATGTTCCGAATATTTTTGAAGTTTTGTGGGGGAGGCGCCTGAAGGAGTGGGTCGATATGGCTTATTTTCGAGTTTGAACTATGTTTGGACAAAATATTACGAAGGCCTTAGGGTACCCCCCACAAAAGTTCAACATTTTTGTTAACGCGCAGTTTAGGATATGTTCCAAGAACTTTAGAAAATTATACCGATGCTTTTCTCTGCGATCCTGTTTAAGCGATTTTATGGTTTTCGTGGGCAAGTCCATGCCACCAAAAGCTCTAAGTAATACGGTGACCAACTGAAATAACTGGTGGGCACAAAATCTATTAAAGATACACACACTATATATCCACAAAATTAGTAATCCGTAGATCCGATATTGTTAATAGATGGACGTCTCAATTCACACAGGCTGTGGGTATATCTCTGTCGGCAAGACCGACTGATACTTTTTTACTTGTTGATATTAATTTCTAGACCAACTTCTTTAGCGTAAAGAACGAGATCATTTAATTTGTCTTGTATGTCATTGAAGTTATGCGACATGAGACAAATGTCGTCAACAAAATCAAGATCTTCCAGATGTCGGTGGAAAGTCTATACTATTCCTCCATATTTTATCCATTACCAGGTCTAGTACAATTGCAGATAACAGTTTCTTTTCTTTCACCCCTGCGTTCGTTGTGAATGGTTCGCTCAACATACCCTTGTTAAAATAATGTGTTAGTAAGGGGGTTTGTAATGAGTATGTTTGCTGAGATGAATTGGGGAAATATTTAAAGATATTTTTACATAGGGAAAAATATTTCATTGAAAAAATTGGATGTCCTTTGAATGTCTTTGACTAACAGTTGGAAATTCAATGTTAATAATGAATCAGCGGAGATCTACGCTGCCATATTTGTTGTATATGGCGTGTAGCACACAAGAGAGGTATCGGAAGAAAAGTAGAGAAGAAGAAGATACCTTCTGTAGGAAAAATAAAGGAATGGAAAAACGGAAATGCGAAAAATATCGAGATGAGCAGGATCCAGAATGAAGTCTCAGTGAAGTGACGGAAGGCACCAGTAAGATGGAAGAGAATCTTTGTTTCGTCTCCCCAGCCGCCTGTTTCGTTAATCTCAATTTTATAATTGCTGAAGCTGCTTTCAGTAACGATAATCCATCATTAAATCCTGCACAAAGAAGTACTCAATGTTTGTGGGGTGATTAAGTAAATGCACAGCTCATGGTCCATGACAACACGAAGAACGCGTTCCAGCACATGTTGCTGGACTCAGATGAACTTGGGTATAGGCTGACCATTCTCTTTGAATATTTTCTGTAGACGTATTACAATGCCTGTCTTTTTGCCGGTATTCACGCTTGTTGTATCGGCAACAATGAACACATCTAATACATTCTGGAAATTGTTTGAGCTTTCCATCTTTCAATTAGAACGAAGCTAATTTATTCTCTTTAGATTTATTTATGAAGCCTTGAATATCAGGCCTCAAGGTGTTTCCCGTCACAGTGCATGATCCACTTCCTCAGATAAAGCGTTCCCACGAAGTTCTCGCCAAACAGTTCCATCAATGAATCAACATTTTGTTTTTTTGTTTCTTCACAAATTGGTTGATCAGATATATGCGGCAGGTTTAATGTTGTGCATAGTGGGGCTTTATGCTTTAAATCATGACGGCTAATAATTATGGTTTCTGTTGGCTTCCTATCACCCACAATAGGAAGCCAACAGAAAAACACACATCAATAAAAAACTTTCTTTAAGCTTACCCTATGAATGGAACGTGAGATACAACTGTCCTCTCTGCTCCCAATTGTATAAAATATACTCGCAGAAAAATATATATTAGAAATATGTTTGGATAAATAATATGTTTGCGGTTCCATCACCGACCAGAACATCGAAATTTTCGACTGTGCAAATGTTGACTTCTATTTCCTGAGTACATCAGCCATGAAAAACTTCTCTGCAAGTTGTGTCGTAAGACATGCGGTTCAGCAATAACAAGAAGCTCCAAATTTACTTACTTAGCTGGTCCATTACAGACCATTTGTTCCATAGACCGAACTAAGAAAAGATCTCCAATTCTCTCTATTCTTTGGCCTACCAATTCAGCGTGCACCGCCATGTTGCAGGTTATACGCCTTTTTAGCGGGTTATTCATCGCTCATTCTTATTATTTGGCGTAGCCAACGCAATCGCTGCATCTCGCTACGTTTAACTATATTGATGTCGTTGTATAGCAGATACAGCTCGTGTTTCATACGACGTCGATATTCACCGTCAACGCAGATTGGTCCGTAGATCTTTCGAAGAATTTTTCTCTCAAACACGCCAAGCACTGCCGTATCTGCTTGCGCAAGTTCCCAGGCTTGTAAAGCGTTATTTTTGTTAGACGAGTTGTGGCTTTGTTTTTGAAGTGCTTACTTAAGCCAAAGTAGCATCTGTTGGCCAATACAATTCTTCTTTTTATTTCACAACTGATGTCGTTTGTTGTGTTTACGGCGGTGCCGAGGTATACGAAGTCTTTTACTACCCCAAAATTATAGGAACCAACTTCAATAGTTGGTCCGAGCTCAATGGACGCACTGCGCGTCGACACCATCAACTTGGTGTCGACCTTCATAAAGGTATCGGTTACTTATTTTACTGATCGCCCCATGATGTCTGTATCATCAGCATAAGCAAGTAACATGCGGCTATTGGTGTAGAATGTGTCACTTCTTTTGACGTTTGCCTCTCGTATAACCTTTTCTAGCAGGATGTTGAAAAGATCACACGAAAGGCTGTCTCCTTGCCTAAAACCTCTGTTGGTACAAAACTCTTCGGAGAGCTTCTTTCCTATTTTAACTGAAGATCTTGTGTCAGTTAGAGTCATTTTAGAAAGCCAAATGGGCTTTGCGGGCATACCAAATTCAGACATGGCCTGGAATACCCTTGAACGTAGCGGGCTGTCGAAGGCTGCTTTTTAATCGACAAAAAGGTGGTAGGTGTCGATCTGCATCTCTTGGGTCTTCTCCAGGATTTGCAGCAGGGTAAATATCTGGTCAATGGTGGACTTGCCAGGTCTAAAGCCGCATTGGTATGATCCAATTATTTCTTTGACCATGGCCTTTAGTCGTTCGCACAATATCCCTGACACTATCTTGTAGGCGATAGGGAGAAGACTTATGCCCCTATAGTTGGAGCATAAAGTCTTATCTCCTTTCTTATGGACGGGACACAGGATGCTCAGGTTCCAATCGTCGGGTACGCGTTCTTCCTGCCAGATGTATCTAACTAGATGATGCATACACCTTATCAGCGTGCCGCCTCCGGTTTTAAACAGCTCTGCTGGTAGGCCATCAACTCCTGCTGCCTTATTATTCTTCAGCAGGTTAATTTCTGTCTTTACCTCATCTTGGCTGGGTGGTATACATTCAATACCATCTTCTGGGATTGGATCTGTGGTATCTTCGCCGACTTCGCTACTATTGGATGCCAAAAGTTTGGAAAAATTATCTTTCCACATCCTTAGCACACTATCTGTATCAATTACCAAATTACCTTGCTGATCTCTAAGGAGGATGTGCCAGTGCCAAAGCCATCAGTTTGATGTTTCACTCTTTGGTAGAATATTCGGACTTCTGTCACCTGTACATCTCGAATTGTTTACACTCCCGCCTTTCCATTTCTCTTTCTCTCCTGCGGAAAAGACGTTTCTCCTCTCTCCTTTTCTCCCGCTACCTCTCTGGTGCGCTACGCGTTGCTACTGATTGTAAAGTAGCCCTATATGCCGCATTTTCTCTTCGGTAGCAGCACGACACTCGTGGTCATAGCATGGATTCCTTGGTGGAGGTCTCTGGTATCCAAGTACTGATTTTGCGGCTGTTTGCATGGAGTGGGCAATGTTTTGCCATTGTCCTGATATGTTATCGGGACGAGGTGTGCTTTGATTAAGCAGTTGGGCCAGTTGAGTGGAATATGCTGTTGCTCTCTGTTGTGATTGCAGCTTACCGATGTCCAACTTCCGTGTTGTGTCTGTTCGCACTTTGTTTGCTACGTTTAATCTGGTACGTACCTTTGCTGCAACAAGGTAGTGGTCCAAGTCTATGTTTGCACCTTGGAACGATCGTACATCCAACACGATTGATGCATGTCTTCCATCTATCACAACGTGATCAATTTGATTTCTTGTTTTCTGATCTGGCGACAGCCAGGTCCCTTTATGAATATCGAGATGCTTAAATCTGGTACTTCTAACTACCATGTTTCTTGCAGCTGCAAAGTCTATCAGCCTCATACCATTGTCAGATGTTTCACTGTGGAGACTGAATTTCCCGACTGTTGGGCCAAAGATATTCTCCTTTCCAATTTTGGCATTAAAATCGCCTAGTATAATTTTAATGTCATGGGCAGGGCAACGTTCATAAGTTTCTTCTAAGCGCTCGTAAAATATATCTTTGGTCTGTTCGTCCTTGTCTTCAGTGGGAGCATGAGCGCAAATAAAGCTGATGTTGAAGAATTTTGCTTTTAATCGAATTGCAGCGAGTCTTTCATTCACTGGGGTGAAGCTGGAGACCAGATGTTTATCCGTTTCCTGGTGGTCATTAAATGCTGAGTATTCAATGAAAAATGTCAGTTTCTCACCAAGCAATCACTGCAACAATTCATATATGACTCCCATCTCTTAGGCTGGAAAAGATGTACATCATGGCATTTGTGGGATACTCACATCACAAAATCCATATTGCTTCCGTGTTTAAATTCGAAAATTTTAAGCTTTCCTACTTTTAAAATGTCGCACCATATCTAATAACAACGTCCAATATTCTAGTTGACATGCCACACACATACACATGCAACCACGTACTTCACAAATTATCGCATCTATTCAATTTGCAACGCATTGTTATATGGACAGAACGAGCGACCGACCGAATGGACACTTGACAATTTTTGCTGATTAATGGCCTATTACTCAATTGGCTCTTAAGTGTAACATCCTTTTTTGCGCCCAATGACAATATATCACTCGCCCCAATAACAACACCAACAACGAAAATGGCAACAACAAAATGCATCTACAACATACGAATATTGTCATCACCATTCATCCATCCTACATTGCAGCTCTGCCGTTTACTTGTAGTTTGAGTACCTCTACTGAAGGATACCATCGTCATTGTGACCAACAACAACCAGCTCATGGTTTGAGTTGTTGCTGTTGGCCTGCAACTGCCATTATAGTGCAGCAGCACCAGCTACTGTTGTGGCCATTTGCAAGACAATGTAATGCGATGGCTGGTAATGGTTATTGTATACCAACCAGGCACAATATTCGCAGGGGAGGAATATTACCCTCCCGAAAGCATCGCCAGCAAGTGCCTGTCTGCGCATGCAGCTGTATTTGTGGCTGTTGCTGCATTGTAATTGATTACTTGTTACATACCCGACGATTATATAAAAATTCATTTTTCGAGATCTACTAACTGCTCTGATGTCTGTCTGCCTGTATGCCTCTAACCTCAGAGATATTACCATACCCAATTGATTTATCTGATTGTTCAGATGAACATTTTATGAATTTGTAAGAGGCCAAATTAATTAGTTTCAAATACCGTGAATGTAATATTTTTCAGGAGCTGTGTAGCTATTGGAATTTGAGAAAGAAGGAGATGGGATTGGGAAGAGATTTATTGGGATTTGAATGGTGCTAATATTTCTCCTTGGATTATATTGTAGGTACTTTTTTATGACATTGAAATACATCCATATGGGGACACCACCACGTGATAAAAAACGGAAATATTCTATGTATCCCAATCTCTTCACGAAGACCTTCTGGTCCTATACAGGAGACTTTCGTTTTCTAAATGAGGATCTTCCAGTCCTTTATAAGAAGAATACCTTACTATTTTCTATAAGAGACCTGTAACGTTACCGATTAATAAACTCCTACGCTCTTTGATTACCATCAACTACCACTGCATAGTTGGCACAGTGGACAAATTTAACTTCAGAGTAATTAACGACAATTATTACATTTTCCCTCACCGAAATCGGCGATAAACTGCCTACAGCGGGTTCTTTCGTACCGGATTGACCCGGAACAACACAAAATCATCGTTCTGGCCAGCGGCTGCCACCTCAGTGTACATATGTTTGTATTTGTTTCGTTTTTCTGTGTTGGGAGCAGTATATCCCGGAGTGCCTGCTCCGAATTCTTTTTGTCCGTGCCGGGACGGAGGAAAACCCAGGACCAATATATCTGTGCTCAGTTTGTCATATCCGCATCTTCACCCACATCCAACCTTCGGTGAGATGTCAGTAGATGTCAGGAGTGGGTGCATCTAAGGGATCGCTCTTGACTTGTCCACGTGAGGGACTGCGACAGGGACTATGTTGGTGCATGCTGCGTGAACACAATCCCCAGTGAGTCGTCGTCGGATTACGAAACTCCCTCGTCGTCTGACTACGAAACTCCCCCGCAGTCCCCTCGACAACAACCGCACACGCAGCCTTTAACACCAGCCGTTGTTGTCCCAATCCCAGAGAATGCATCCTTTTTGCAATTTAATTGCAATGGACTCCGAGGTAAGATCGAGGAAATAGTAGGTTTCATGAGACGGAAGAACATCAAGGTCGCGGTGGTGCAAGAAATCAAGCTGAACGACAACCACAGCTTAGAGCATTGTGATGGTTACAATGTGCTAAGGAAAGATCGCACCAGAAGTGGAGATGGGGATTAGCTTTGCACCAGTCTGTCCAATACAGACCTATCTTGCTTGAGCCTGTCTCTAATGGGGTAGCAGTCAGGTGCGGGACTGCCAAGATAGAGTTGCTTAACGTATACATCCCGCCGAGAAATAGCTGTATCTCAGATTATAGGCCTGACATTAGCCCGCTCTTGGAATGTCATAATCGTCTGGTCCTGGGGGACTTTAATGCGCATCATGAGATGTGGTATTCGGCACTCGGAAACGACCAGAGAGGTACAGCGCTGGCCGAGCAGATTGATAGCTCTACGTTTTGCACGGTCAATGAGGACGCCCTTACCAGAATTCGAGGAGAGTGTCACAGTTCGACATAACCATCGTGTCACCTGGTCTGACAAATGACGTTACTTGGCAACCCGTCATTTCCCTTAGATCAGACCATCTTCCCATAATTGTCTTCATTAGCAGACCACCCGACTTCATCACCTCTGAACGCCGCACATTCGTCAATCATAAGAATGCTGATTGGCCGAGTTTCAGAAAGCTCACCAATCACCGCTTCAGAGAATTGCCCAATCCTTCTGATGTTCGGGTAGCGGAAAGGACGTTCCGAGACATCATCACTGCTGCAGCCGCTCGCCATATCCCTGTTGGTCGAATACACGAAGTAAGACCAAACTTTCCAGCAGAGGCGACGGGATTAGCAAATGAGCGTGATGAGCTTCGTCGTGCCAACCCCAATGACCCCAGAGTCAGGGAGCTGACACTGGAAGTTAACAGGCTGGTCGGCGAGCATAAGCGGAACAAATGGTTAAATCATCTGAAGAGCTGCAACATTGGAGCCGGTATAGGTGAATTGTCGGCAACGGTTAAGTCACTTTCGAACCCTGGAAGAAAGAAAGATAGGACCACAGTCACGTTTGGCGACGTTACGTTGACTGACCCGAAGAGGTGCGCAAGTAATTTCATTCGACAGTTTGTCGAGCACCCCGAGAGTGACAGGGCAAAGAGAAGAGTATTACGTCGCATCAGATCTCTTCCTGCCTAGGATAAACCACAACAATTTACAATGGATGATGTTGCCAATGTCATCAGAAACGCTAAATCATCCAAAGCGTTGGACCCTGATAGAATCTCCATGGTAATGCTGAAGCAGCTTGATGAGCCGGGATTGGAGTTTCTCACTAAAGTTATCAACTTGTCGCTAGCCACCCTCGTTGTTTCCGAAGTCTGGAAAATGGGCAGGGTGGTCCCACTACGGAAGCCAGGCAAGGCTGCCAGCAAAAGTGAATCGTACAGGCCGATTTCGCTTTTGTCGCCAGTAGCAAAGACACTTGAGGCCTTACTCCTCCCCAGTATCAGAAATAGCTATCAAGTTGCCTATCATCAGCCCGGATTCCGTAAGCAGCACAGCACGACAACAGCGCTGCACGCCATTACCACATATATCTATCAAGGACTCAACCAGAGCCGACCGTGCGATAGAACAGTGATGGTGGCGCTTGACTTATCAAAAACCTTTGATACAGTCAGGCACTCCACGCTGTTTGAGGACATTGAGCAGACAACCCTCCGGCCAAGCTTGAAACGTTGGATAATCAACTATATGTGTGGACGCCAGTCGTACGTGGAATTCAGGAATAAGAAGTCCAAACCCCGTAGAGTGAAACAGGTAGTCCCCCAAGGTGGGGTGATATCTCCGGAACTGTTTAACCTCTACCTCTCCTGTTTTCCGCCCCCTCCAGACGGCGGATGATTGCACGTAACGTATGCGGATGATTGCACGATCTTGGCGTCGGGTACCTATCCTGATGACATCTGTGAGAGACTGAACCACCGATCTTACCACCTTTTTCCATTCGAGGAATATGCAGATTTCCGCCACAAAATCTACAGCCACTTTGTTCACCACATGGACAGCGCAGTTTGGACGTGAGTTGAATGTCGTGGTCGACGGTAGCAGAATTCCGACCACAACCTGCCCTAAAATTTTAGTGGTCACATTCCACACTACAATCACGTCGTGCGCACACGCCACAGCTGTCTCCGACAAGCTGAAAAGTAGGAACAAGGTCCTCAAGTCCCTAGCTGCCAGCATTTGGGGTGCAGATAAAGAAACCTAGTTGGCTCAACTACGCTCGGGATATTGCAGTCGCCTAAATTCTTATTGGGCGGAAATCGATCGCGCCGTGCGAGACATCTGCCCAGTATGCGGCATGGGCCCGCACGACACAGAACACCTTTTCAACTGCCCCGCCAAACCTACCCATCTAACTCCAGTGGATCTGTGGCTACATCTCATCGAAGCAGCCATTTTTCTGCAACTGGAGATAGACCCAGAGCCAGATTGAACAGAGCAACGAACATACAAACATAATAAAAAACACTGTTACAACAACATAACCAGCCGACAAAGTACGACAAGACGTTAGCCACGATTCGATTAAGCTCCAAGCTCAACTCTCATAGCCAGCTCAACGTCCAGTTCCTACATATAAACCGATGTCTTCCCCCGACGACCGTCTAGCCAACAGCCAGTGCATAGCCGAGCCACATCAGGCACTGCCGAGCTGACAGTCATCCGATTATCCCTAGCCGACAGCAACCTGAGTGCATAGACCAAAGCCGATAGCCACCCGATTGCCCCGAGCTGACACCAACCCGAGTGGTGTAGAGCCGAGCCACACCCTACAACGGCCGAGCAGACAACCACCCGATTACGCCGAGCGGACGGCAACCCAAATAGTGCAGATCCGAACCACAACCGACAGCTACCGAGCCAATATCCACCAAATAGCACAGAATCCAATTCAACTAATCGACTGAAAAACTCATATTGCATCCATTTTCCTCTTATATATTATTCGTTCATCAAACACCACTAGTGTACGAGGGCTGAACGATAAATATCTGGCCTAACAATGAAAACGCGAATATTTACCATTAAAAATAGTTTTATTGTTTTCTTAAGTAGTATCCATGGTTTTAACTCTTTTACAGCACTTTTTGGCTTCGAAAATTGTTGACCATGCATTTTTTGCTTTATATGCTGGAATCAAATGAAGTCATGGATCCCCAGACAGGGCTGCATGGCAGATGGCCCATCAATTCCACGTCTTGTCTGGTCAAAGAGGCGCGTGTTTGATTCGATGTGCGAGAGCTCGCATTGTCATGATGCATAATGATTCGTCTTCTCTTGTTTGTTTTTCGAATTTCTCAGGATACTTCAGGCAAACAAATTGTATGGTACCACTCAGAATTAACCGTCCCACATTTCTAAAGCCGTACGACCATACGGTCAGTTTAGCCTAAGACCATTTGCTTCGAAGTGCTTTTTCCGTGAACAACTTTCGTTGGATTTGGTTCGCTTTCGAAGACCTAAACGGTCGATTCCTGTTTGGTTTCGGGCTCCTAAGTATAGATCCAAGATTCGACGTCTGTGACGATGACCGTCGTTAAAAGCACAGCGATCGTTTTTATTCACAATTTCTTTGCACCAATCCACAAGAGTCTCTTTTTGACCGATTGTTCAATTTTGCTGGATCTAAGGAGAAAAATCCATTTTTGCTGCCAAGTGTTCATGCAATATCAAATGTTAGTTGGTGGAATTTGATCGATGCACTCTTGCCGTGATTATCCACGTCAATTCACTTTAAACAACACAACACAAGGCCGTATGAGAAACTGTCCTGAGTAATTATAGGCTAAAAACTGTCAAACTTTCCAAAAAAAAAAAATCTAATGGCGCCAGGCAACACACGGTCTTGCCTTGGCAAGATAGTTTTCGTGCAGCCCTCGTATAATAAAGATGGAAATTGTAAACACTCCTGTTTTGTTTTTGGTTTGTGGGTCCTTAGGCCGACCATGGTAGCGGGTGAGCCCACCTGAGCCCTAGACAAAACCACTGGTTATAGATCTACTGGTCTTCTATAAGAAGACCTTCGGTTCTTCTATAAGAAGACTTTCCGGTATTCAATAAGAAGACCTTTGGGTCTTCTATTAGAAGACTTTCCGGTATTCTATAAGAAGACCTTCGAGTTTTCTATAATAAGAATTTGGTGTCTTCTATAAGAAAATGTTTTGGGTCTTCTATAAGAAGAATTTCGAGTTTTCTATAACAAGATCTTCGGCTCTTCTATAAGAAGACCTTTGGATCTCCTATAAGAAAACCCTGTGGTCTACTATAATAAGAATTTCGCATCTTTTCGGGTCTTCTATAAAAAGACCTTCGATATTCTACAAGTAGAAGACGTTCGCGTAATCTATAAAAAGAATTTCGGGTCTTCTATAAGACGACTTTCGAGTCTTCTATAAGAAGACCTTCGAATCTTCTATAAGACGACCTTCGGATCTTCTATAAGACGACCTTCGGGCCTTCTGTAAGACAACCTTGGGTTCTTCTATAAGACGACCTTCCACTCTTCTATAAGACGACCTTCAGATCTTCTATAAGACGTCTTTCGGGTCTTCTGTAAGAAGATTTCCATAAGAAGACTTTCTAGTCTTCTACAAGAAGGCCCTCTGTTCGTCTATAAGAAGACCCTTGGGACTTCAATAAGAAGAAATTTGGGACTTTATTAGAAGACCTTCTGGTCTACTATTTGAGGACCTTTGGGTCTTCTATAAGATGAATTTCGGATCTTCTATAAGAAGATCTTCGGATCTTCTATATGAAGATATTTGGGTCTTCTATAAAAAGACCTTCATATTCTATAAGAAAGTCTTTGGGTCTACTATAAGAATAATTTCACATCTTCTATAAGGAGACCTTCGGTTCTTCTATATGAAGACCTTTGGGTATTCTATAAAAAGTCCTTCGGCTCATCTAAAATAAGACCTTCTGGTCGTGTATAAAAAGACCTTCGGATCTTCTATAAGAAAACCTTCTGATCTTCTATAAAAAGACCTTTGGATTTTCTATAAGAAGACCTTCTGATCTTCTATAAGAAGACCTTCTGATCTTCTATAAGAAGACCTTCGGATCTTCTATAAGAAGACCTTCGGATCTGCTATAGAAAGACCTTCTGATACTGTATAAGAAGATCTTCTGGTCTTCTATATGATGATCTTTAGGTCTTCTATAAGAAGATCTTCTGGTCTTTTATATGATGATCTTTGGGTCTTCTATAAGAAGACCTTCGGGTCTTCTATAAGAAGACCTTCGGGTCTTCTATAAGAAGACCTTCGGGTCTTCTTTATGAAGAACTTTGGGTCTTCTATATGACGACCTTTGGGCCTTCTATATGAAGACCTTTGGGTCTTCTATAAGAAGACCTTCGGGTCTTCTATAAGAAGACCTTTGGATCTTCTATAAGAAGACCTTCGGATCTTCTATAAGAAGACCTTCGGATCTGCTAAAAAAAGACCTTCTGATGCTGTATAAGAAGACCTACGGGTCTCCTATAAATATACTTTCGGATCTTCTATAAGAAGATCTTCGGGTCTTTTATATGAAGATCTTTGGGTCTTCTATAAGAAAACCTTCGGGTCTTCTATAAGAAGACCTTCAGATCTTCTATATGAAGACCTTTGGGTCTCCTATAAGAAGACCTTCGGGTATTCTATAAGAAGACCTTCGGGTCTTCTCTTAGAAGACCTTCGGGTCTTCTATAGGAAGACCTTCGGGTCTTCTATAAGAAGACCTTCGGGTCTTCTATAAGAAGACCTTCGGGTCTTCTATAAGAAGACCTTCGATTTTTTTTTATAAGATGGCCTTCGGATATTTTCAAAGAAGAAAGTTGGGTCTTCCATAAGAAGACTTTCTTTTCTTCTATTAGAAGTCCTTCGGGTATTATATTAGAAGACCTTCGGTTATTCTACTATTCTGGTCTTTTATGGGAAGAACTTCTGATCATATAGAAATATGAAGACGTTCTGGTCTTCTATAAGTAGAAATTCGGTTTTCTATAAGAAGTCTATAAGAATACCTTCTGGTCTTCTAGAAAAGAAGGCCTACTTGTCTTCCATAAAAACACCTTCCATTCTGGTTATCTAAAAGAAGATCTTGTGGTCTTCAGTTCTTGTAATCTTCTGGTCTTCTATAAGAAGAACATCTGGTTTTCTATGAGAAGTTATTATTTTCTTATAAGAGGACCTTCTGATGTTTTATAAGAGTCCTTCAGGTCTTCTATCGGAAAAATGTTGATCTTCTTCACGACTTCTTCATTTGGACTTCTATAAAGGGATCATCTAGTCTTCCGAAAGAAGACCTTTTGATCTGCTCTAAGAAGAATATTTTCCGGTCCATTTGGTGGAAGACCTTTCGGTCTTCTACCGGAAAACCTACTGGTGTTCTATAACAAGACCTTATGGTCATCTAAAGCAAGCCCTTCTGGTCTTGTAAAAAAGGTCTTCTAATCTTCTCTAAAAATAATATATTCCCGTCTTTTATAGGAAAACCTGTAACTCTTCTATTGGAAAACATTCTGAACTTCTTTAAGACCTTTCCTTTAGGTCTTCTCTAAGAACACCTTTTAATCTTCTATCAGGTCTTCTATAAGGACATTTTGATGTTCTATAAAAAGACGTTTAGGTCTTCGATAAAAATAACTTCTGGTTTATTAGATTACCTTATTTTAATCGAAATGAAAACCGTTTTGGATCTTCTTAATACCTTTCAAATGTAATGTCGTCCACCCATATGCAATTGCGTCTGCAATATTGAACAATTAAATTGTTTTACTATACAAATCCATAGCATATCGTTTGACACAGAAAATCTTTCAGTGTCTGCCGGAACTTCTTTGCAGTTAAAACTGCAGAATGCAATAAAGGAAATCGTTAAACCAACCAAAATATTGGGAAAATATGTTTTGGGATGATCATAGTTCCCTTCGATTGCAGTAATACAATTCAACATTCACCAAAAATGCAAAATCGCCAGTTTTACGCAATTGACCGTATGAAAAATTAACATCAGAAAACCCTTCGCTATCAACACCAAGCACCAATTGCCTTTTGGCTGAACTTGCACACCACATCCTGCCACATATGCCGCAAATTGAATGCGTAATTTTATGAACGCCGAAAAGTATGCATTCAAGTAATTTATCATTCTCGGGTAGCGATGAACGTATTTTGTCGCTTGTCGTAATAAAAAGGATTACCACGCGACACAGATGAGCCATCATCCCAAATGGGCGAATGACTGAGTGATGATTATGAATGCATGGAGTGTTGATTGTTGCAGACGTTGTCTGTTGACTGCTGCTGGTATATAGTTGTCGATGGATGGATGGTTGGAAGTTTGGATGGGAGTTTTTTTTTGGTTTTAGTGGCCCTTTTTAACTTTTTAAGCTTTAATTTGTAATTTACTCATCTCCCATGAAGAACGAACGCCCAAACGTATGCCACAATTTACTGTTTCTCCCAGTGGTTAAAACGTTCCTGCTTCCGTGTTACGTGGCCAAAAACTTTAATACCTGTTTTAGACTTTTCTTTCCATGTCTAATTAATTTTTTTGTTTTGTTGTTGTTTTTCGAACAACAAGCTAAAAATAGATGAGAATATTTAAGCAACATTGTCTGGTGTCCTGCTCTCACTTTTGCTTTTAAACGACAAGATGAAGACACATCTGTTTTTTAGTTAATGGATTTTTTTGGGTGCCCTGTCCACAGGTCTTAAAAAATTATGAAAAGTGAAAGTCCATAATCTAAAAGGTAGGTGTTGGTAAACTTTGTAATGAAGGTTGCTTGGGGTTGCTGTGGTCCTTGGAAAATGTTTATCGCATCTGTTGCGAATCGTGTCATAGAAAATTTGTGAGAATGTGTTTAAATTTTAAGGTAATTGCTGGGAGCTTTTCTCAAAGACTTACAATTTTAAAATTATGTGTAAATATAAAACAATCATAATGAAGGGAAATGCATGCCGCGGGAAAGATCACAACTGAAACTAGAAATTTTTCTTAGATCCCGAAACGACTGATGTGGTCTTGAGCAAAATATAATTCTGTCAGACTTCGGATATTTAAGAGTGGAAACAAACTTGGGCCAAACATTTAAGACTTGTGGTGACTTTTCAGCACCAAAAGTACCATATCCGACTTGAGCAATCTATCGAGTTATCAATATCAAACTTCCTCGCCATTTTCAATCAATTGTCATGCCTATTGCTTAGCTTCCGTAAAAGTGTCAGCACATTTCCCAGAAACTCATTTCGTTCTAAATTTCTTCAACTAATTCTAATGTTTTTCAATCTTCTTTGAATTTTTCTTCAATCATTCATCATGGAGTTGACGGTTAGAGCTCACAAACCTCGTCCCATACAATTAAAGTCACTTCAACAATTAATTGTGTGGCGCTGTTAAATCGCATGTTATGATACTATGTGCCACCACACTAACCACAAGCAAGCAGCAGCACCAAGACCGACCACTCGAGATGGATGGCATGAGGCCACAAGAGAGAGAGAAAAACGTCAACATCATTGAACATAAACAACAAATATTCACAAATGTACGATAGACATGTAGCAACTAAAAGAAAATCGTACATATAATCATGCATGTTTGAACGAATAAGCTGAAAAAAAAAACCTCCATGAGGAGTGTACTAAACTAATAGGAACAAACATAGGTTTCATCCCAGAGCCAACATTGGTGGGTACCCAGGATGGATGAAATCCAACCAGGCTACATAAGTTAGATTTATACCGAGTACGAGTACTTCAAGTAGTCATTGCCAAAGTTGTAGTTGCAATGTAGAAGATGTGTTGTAGATACATTAAATTGTCGGACCTAAGTAAAACAAAAACAAAGAAAGTACAACTTTTATTCGCATGTTGGCATGCATGTTTTTCTGTTTGGGATACAAGAGAGGCATCCCAATCTATGACAAGATATGAATGTTTTCGAGCATAGAACAAATACAAAATTGTACTGCAGGCTCAGAGGTGTAGTTTGAGAGGAAGAAGATTAATTAGGGGGGTCTCAAAACCGTATGGAAGGGTGAAAAGTGGTCACCTGGTAGAACACCCAAAAACAATGAAACGCAAAATGAATCACAGGCCCCATGACCGTCCAGACCGCGGATAAAACGCTGAATTGTGCGTTATGAGCGTCATTGTGACGGTCATAAACCCCATTGGGTTTTGAGTCAGTTTTAATTA
Source organism: Musca autumnalis (assembly GCF_047663935.1). Lineage (NCBI taxonomy): Eukaryota > Metazoa > Arthropoda > Insecta > Diptera > Muscidae > Musca > Musca autumnalis. Next base: position 50,940,729 of record NW_027411644.1, on the reverse strand, counting down.
AACATTTTACAAAGGAGGGAGAATTTTTTATCTGGTCATCTGTCCAAAGTTTAAAGTCTTAATATTTTTCAGCGTACTTTAGGCCCTGGATTTTTTTAAAAAACAAATTTCAGCAATTTTAAATTTTTTAAAAAAATATTTTTAGACATTTTAGATTTTTTTTTTAATTGTTTTCAGCTTTTACTTTTTAGATGATTAAAAAAATATTTTTAGCGAGCCTTATGGAGTGGATTTAAAAAAATATATATTTTTTTAGCTATCCTTAGGGCGAGGATTTGTTTTGAAAATATTTTTTCAGCGAACCTTTTTGCGTGGATATTTTAAAATATAGTTTTTCTATTTTTAAAAAAATATATTTTTAAAACGAACCTTTAGGCGTGGATTTTTTTTTTTTTAAATATTTATTCATCGTGGATTTTTTAAAAAATATTTTTTAGCGATTTTAGATTTTTTTAAAAAAATCGTTTTTAGCGACCCTTATGGAGTGGATTAAAAAAAAAATATTTATAGCGATCCATAGGGCGAGGATTTTTCTGAAAATATTTTTAGCGAACCTTTTTGTGTGGATTTTGTTATAGTATATCTTTATGTAAAAAACATTTTTTCAAAGAAACCTTATGCGTGAATTTTTTTAAAAAAAATATTTTTTTCATTGGAAAATATTTTTCATCGTGGATTTAAAAAAAATACTTGGGCGACGATTTTTTTAAGTACATTTTCTGCGTGAATTTTTTTAAAAAATATGTGGAGGGGTTTTTAAAAAAATATTTTTCAGCGACCTTTAGACCTGGTTTTTAATATTTTTTCGTGGTCGTGGATTTTTTAAAAATATTTTTCAGCAATTTTAGATTTTTTTAGAAATATATGTAGCGTGGATTTTTTAAAGAATATCTTTCCAGCGACCCTTAGGTCGTGGATTTTCTAGAAAAATATTTTTTCAGGATTTTTTTTTAAAGAATAGTTGTTCAGCTAGGATTTTTTAAAAAAAGTTTTTCAGGCTGAGGATCTTTTAAAAAATATTTTTTCAGCAACTCTTAGGGCGTGGATTTTTTAAAAAATATTTGTTCAGGATTTTTTAAAGAATATTTTTTCAGCAAAACTTATGGCGTGGAATTTTTTAAAAAATATTTGTTCAGGATTTTTTAAAGAATATTTTTTCAGCAAAACTTATGGCGCACAATCGTAATTTTTGAAAACTTCTGGAGAAAGAAATAGCTATTTCTCGGAAACTGTTGCATAAATTGCGTTCGCTGTTTTTTTGTTAGGTAGGTAGGATTGTGGCCTTTAAAAATAAATTAAACAAGTTACCGTGGCGTTTACACAACATGAGCTATTTTATTTTTCCTCAGATACTAATTTTTATGAAATTCCAAATTTAGTGGACTAGAACTTTTGTGGAACAACATGGAACAATGTTCTGTTTCCACAGAAATATGCCCGAAAGTCTCCTCTGTTAGCCCATATATACTTTTGTTCCCGTCCCGTTCCGTCCGTTTAACACTTTTTTAAATTTATAGAAATTACATGGGTAAAAATGTGTGTTTTTCCATACCAATTCCCATATGAATTACAGCTTTTTTTACACAAATTAAAATTTTTTGGAGTATATGAGTTTTCATATGAGTTATATAAGTTTTATGAACACCCAAGGAGCATTTTATTTTAATTTTTGAAAAAATTTAAATTTTTTGCATTTTTTAATGTGAAAAATTTGTAAAAATTTTTTTTTTATTTTTTTTTCGAAAATTTTTTTTAATTTTTTTTTTGGCATTTTTATAGTTTATTTATTGGCGTTTGACCATCTTTAATATATAAGAAGATATAAAAACACAAAAGCACTGATATTTTGATGAAAAATAGTAAAAAAATTCAAAAGTTTAATTTTGACATTGAATTCCTCTGCAACTAC